>NC_066628.1:25950041-26263895 GCF_025201925.1 Gopherus flavomarginatus
ATACTGCAGCAGCAACAAGAGCCACTCTTGGTTATGGCGCCATTGGGCTGGGAGCTGTCTAAACAGATGGCAAATGAGTGTCCATATCTCCCAAAAGTCTAGAAGACAAGAAACAGGTTCTTGAGACAAGCAAGCAAGTTGGTTGGGGATAACAGAGACACTAACAAGTACAATGTGTAATTCTTAGCCAGTCAGGAGCAGTGATCACAGCTTCCCACTTGCCTAACCATTATCCAGTTTAACTTTCCTGTATGCACTACAGCAGAGGTGAGTTTTGAGCAAGGATGCAAAGGATGACAAGGTTTATAGGTTGTGACTGAGAGCTTTTCCCATGTGTAAGGGGCAGCCTTTAAAAAGTCACAGGAAGGATTATTAGAGAATGAGATGATGGAGCCTGGGATCATTGGTGGAGGAAGGCAAGAGTCAACTTTGTAAGAAGGCATCATAAAAGATAGGAGGAGAGGTCTAAATTGTGAAGGACTTGTGTTTGTTGTGAAAGAGGGGAGCAAGTGGGAGAATTTAAAGACAAGAGAGTGACATGGTTGCCTTTGATAGGTGGGGACTGGACTCGATGACCCAGGAAGTCCTGTCCAATTCTGTGTTCTTATGACATAATCCGAATGATGGACCAGGAAGATGATCTTAGCAGGAGCACTTGGAATGTATTTTCATAGATTCATAGATTTAAGGCCAGAAGGCATCATTATGATCATGTAGTCTGATTTTCTGCATAACATGGGCCAGAGAATTCCAGCCAGTGACTCCTCCATGAAGTCCATAACTTCAGTTTGAGATATAGCATTATGAGGGGTCCATGGGGTGCCACTTGGAGGGCTATGCCTCTCACACTATGATGCTAATATTAAGCCACAAGCCTCTGACAGGCACTGCACTTACACAGACATCTGCAGGGAGGGACACACCCAAGTGAGTTACATGAATAATCTCCCAGCCACTCATGAACCTTCAATGGAGAGGCTCCAGACGGTTCCTCCCATCTTCCCAGTCTTGCACCCCAGAACTGTACCATCTTACATTGCTCAAGGCTCCCTTGGGCCATGCAAGTTCATTATGTAGTTCACCACTCCCCCAGTGTGAAGCGGACATACACCAGCCTTTGTAATCTGAGCTGGGATTTCCCAAGCACTTCAACCAAAACCACACTGGTTTAGGTAAAATATAAAACAGATTCACTAACTACAGAAAGATAGATTTTAAGTGATTATAAGCAGCAAGCATAGAGATCAGAGTTGGTTACCTAAGAAATAAAAGAAATAAGCAGTCTAAATTCTAACTTAAACAGACTAAGCAAAATTCTCACCCTAACAGATGTAACAGTCAGCTTACAGTTCCTCAATATACAGACTAGACCCCTTTCCAGCCTGGAACCAAAGTCCCTCATTCAAAGTCTTTTCCTTCCACATGTTCTTCCAGGTGTTGAGATGGCGATGGGTGGGAAAGAGAGAGGCCAAGAGATGATGTTATCATCTCCATTTTTATAACTTCTTTCAGCTGCTAGAAAGATCCTTGCTGTGTACATGGGGGTCAGACATTGGTCAAGCAGTTTCCATTGCATATGTGCCTTCTTTAAGAAGCCTCTGGGATAGTGGATTCTTTCTTGATAGGTCATCAGCGCCCATCTGGCTGGTGATGGGTGCTCCTTTGTCCCTACTGAAAGGCTGGCTGTGGGCATTTCCCAACTTCATAACATCAAGGACAGGGAGATGGAGCTTGCAGTTGTCAAGATGAGAGATGATCAAGAGTTTTGTCTATGCGGGCAGAGAAGGAAGACTGGATCCTGGAGATGTTGTCCAGGAAGAGGCATCAAAATTTAGACATGGCTAGTTGAATGGGTCAAAAGAGTGAAAGAGAGTGCCAAAATGATGGGCATAAATGAAAGGAAGGGTCGTGGTGTTGTCCATCATGATAGAGAAAGTAGGGAAAGGAGTGGGTCTGCAGGCAAAGATCAGCAGTTCCATTTTGGCCATGTTGAGTTTCAGATAGCAAGTGGGCACTCACAGGAGATGGTTTGCTTGGTTGGAGAGACATTAGTTCTAGTGGGAAAGGTACACTTGTATATTATCAGCATCATGGTTATAGTTTAAGTCACATTTGTGGATGAGATTACTGAGATATATGAGTTCCTAGAATCATAGAATATCAAGGTTGGAAGGGACCTCAGGAGGTCATCTAGTCCAACCTCCAAGCTGCAAGGTTTGTTCATGAACACTGATGAGTGATGGGTTTTAGCATGTTATCCTTCTGTTTATGAATTTGTGGAGTACGAGTAAAATTTTCAAACATTCTAAGCAACTTAGGAACTCATTAGAATCAGTTACAAGTTAGGAACCTAACTCCATTAGGTTATTTTGAGAATCCCAGAAATAATTCTTACATAATATTAATTATTATGACAGTGTAAAACATAAATTCTTAGATTTTTCCTTCAAAATGAGTATTTTAAAAAACTTTTTGAAAGAATTTTCATAGATTATGGTCTCCATTCTGGGCAGTATGCTTTTCTGTATAATTGCTTATGAAATCTTCTTTCTATTAATATTTTAAGTGATTTTCCAGTTTTGTTTAGTTTTTGTCTATTTTGGCATATGATCTATTATTTCTCTCTGGATATGCTTTACCTCCAGATATACAAAGCTTTTTGGCTGACAGTTTCCTTAAGTTTTTTTTTTAAATTTGCAGCTGGGCAACATTTTTCAAACAAAAACATTTGTTGAAAATGTTTTGAAGGCAGCATTCCTAGCAAATCAAGACTTGCCTGGATGAAAGCTTCCTAGGCCAGGGTGCCTGTCTGGAAGGGGTCCCCACAGGTACAGGCAGAGGAAGAGCAAGCAGTGGTGTTGGCAACACACCATTTTTCTCCCATTGTGAGTTCTTCCTTGTAAAGTACCTGCAATTAAGGATTAAAAGGGACAAGCCCTACCTTCCTGCCTTCCTCTGCTGGCAAATTCCCTTAGTCTCTGTGCTGGCTTCATCTCACCAGCCAGCTGGAAGACGAAGTCCCTGTTCTGAGGATCATACTTCAGTCCACCATTTCCCAGTTTTGAATGTGATACTTGGATGTGGAGTGCAGAACAGGTCAAAGGTTATTGAGTTAATTTCCCCTATTGCACCATTCACCAAGCACAATTTCAGAGACTAGAATGAAGAATTCCTCCAGTTTAACACTGACAAGGGCAAATCTGCAGGTGCTGAAGTAAATTTTTTATCACCTACAAGACTCTCCTCCTTCCAGTGTTCATCTTTGAGGTGGACTATGCATGTTCTCGTTCTTGGAATAAAGTGTTCACAGAGCCATGAACTTGGAAAGCATCTAGCAAAGTTGTGCTCTTTGGGATCTGCTCAAGTGCTGCCTTCCAGGAGCAGATGTTCAGTGTCTTTGGGCATTTTGTAAAGGAGGTGTGGCTTTCAGACAGTTCCTTTGTGTCAGTGGTTAGCAGCAGTTCGATGAAACTTTCTACCTGGGCCCAGGGTCTGATTCTAGCCAGACATTAGCCTGTCTTTAAAATAGTTACTTATATTTCTAGTTAAGTTGATTTTAGGGCTGTTGATTAATCACAGTTAACTCACGCGATTAACTCACAAAAATTAATCGCGATTAATCTCAGTTCTAATCGCACTGTTAAAAAACAGACTACCAATTGAAATTTATTAAATATTTTGGATGTTTTCTACATTTTTAAATATATTGAATTCAATTATAACACAATATACAAAGTGTACACCGCTTACTTTATATTATTTATTATTACAAGTATTTGCACTGTAAGATGATAAAAGAAATAGCATTTTTCAATTCACCTCATACAAGCACTGTAATGCAATCTTTTTATCGTGAAAATGCAACTTACAAATGGAGGGGTTTTTTTGTTACATAACTGCAATCAAAAGCAAAACAATGTAAAACTTAAAAGCCTACAAGTGCACTCAGTCCTACTTCTTGTTCAGTCAGCCACTAAGACACAGTTTGTTTACATTTGTGGGAGATAATTCTGCCCTCTTCTTATTTACAATGTCACCTGAAAGTGAGAACAAGCATTCACATGGCATTTTTGTAGCCAACATTGCAAGGTATTTACATGCCAGATATGCTAAACGTTCGTATGCCCCTTCATGCTTCGGCCACCATTCCAGAGGACATGCTTCCATGCTGATGACTCTTGTTAAGAAAAAGTATGTTAAATTTGTGACTGAACTCCTGGGAAGAGAATTGTATGTGTCCTGCTCTATTTTACCCACATTCTGCCATATATTTCATGTTATAGCAGTCTCAGATGATGAGCCAGCACGTGTTGTTCATTTAAGAACACTTTCACTGCAGATTTGACAAAATGCAAAGAAGGTACCAGTATGAGATTTCTAAAGATAGATACAGCACTCAAAACAAGGTTTAAGAATCTGACATGCATTCTAAAATCTGAGAGGGATGAGATGTGGAGCATGCTTTCAGAAGTCTTCTGCTGGTGGCATCTGACTCAGAGGATGAAAATGAACATGCATTGGTTCACACTGTTTTGATTATTATCGACCAGAACCTATCATCAGCATGGACTCGTCCTCTGAAATGGTGGTTGAATCATGAAGTGACAAATGAAAGCTGTAACTCATCTGGCACGTAAATATCTTAGAACGCTGGCTACAACAGTGCCATGCAAATACCTGTTTTCACTTTCAGGAGACATTATAAACAAGAAGTGGGCAGCATTATCTCCTGCAAATGTAAACTAATTTGTTTGTCTAAACAATTGGCTGAACAAGGAGAAGGACTGAGTGGACTTGTAGGCTCAAAAGTTTTACATTGTTTTATTTTTGAATGCAGTTTTTTTACATAATTCTACATTTGTAAGTTCAACTTTCATGATAAAGAGATTGCACTACAGTACTTGTAATGGGGGGATTAAAAATATTATTTCTTTTATCAGGGGGTAGCCATGTTAGTCTGTAGCCACAAAAACAACAAGGAGCCCGTTGGCACCTTAAAGACTAACAGATTTATTTGGGCATAAGCTTTCGTGGGTAAAAAACCTCACTTCTTCACTCCATGCATCTGAAGTTTTTTATGAATGAAAGCTTATGCCCAAATAAATGTGTTAGCCTTCAAGGTGCCACCGAACTCCTTACTATTTCTTTTGTTTTTTACAGTACAAATATTTGTAAACTATATTTTCCATATACATACAGTAAGCACTGTCCATTTTGTATTCTGTGTTGCAATTGAAATCAATATATTTGAAAATTTAGGAAATATTTAAATAAATGATATTCTATTATTGTTTAACGGCGTGATTAAGTATTTTAATCACACCATTAATCATGATTAATGTTTTTAATTGCTTGACAGCCCTAATTGTTTTGAGTAGTTTTTAATAATAGTTTTTAGTTTTTCTGCACTTTTAGAGTTCAGGTCAGATTTGGCATATTGCTGTGCACTCTGGAGTCAAGCTGGTCCAGCTTGGTGAGTTATGGTCAATCTTGTCTTTAAGAAGTCAGGGTTCCAGAGCTGCCCTCTATTATTCCAGGATATGATGCCCATACCAGATGCATGATATGCCCAGAGAAGGATCAATTCCCAGATCTTTGCTCAGTTTGTTGAGCTTTCAGCTCACAGATCCATGAGCACCAGCAAGTAGGGCTGCAGGCCTTCTTAATGAAGGATAGGCCTCAATGTGTGGACCTCAGAACTGGGTGATAGTGGCTGCAATTCCATGTGGGAACTCAAGAGACCAACTGTGTCTGCTAAGCTCTCTTCTGCATGAAGCCTGTAGTTCCAGTTGCAAGTATCAGCACACTGCAAGTGCTCCCAGGAGAGTTTCAGGTTTGGAACAATGACAGTCAGCATCTGGATCTGCTGACACAAGAGTGCAGCCAATGTGGGAGCCATCACTGGTGTCATCTGAGGTTTCAGGACAACCAGGAACTTTCAATACCACCACTGCAGTGCCAACAATTCCTTCAGTACCAGAGGCTTAGGAGACCTCTGCCAATGCAGGACCTTCTGTAATGCCAATACTCCAGAGAGATTCTCTATCCTCAGATATTGGTCCTGGTTGTTCTAATACAGTGAGGCAGACCTCCTGCATGGAGACTTCAGCCCTGCTTGCCTCATTCCTCAAAGTCAGGGAAAAAGAAAATGGGCCAATTAGCAGGCACAGGCCACAGATCCCGAGCCTACCAAAAAGAAAAAGAAAAGGGAATTATGGGGTGAGTGCCAGAACCTTTGCTCCCAGAGTCTCCGTGCTCTAGGTACTGCTCAGTTCCTCAGAGGCCATAGAGTTCCCTGTACTTTTGGTCAGCGTTGCCCTACCTGGGCTGAATAGTATGATTTTCCTCCCTCAGAGGGATACTAAGAGGGAGCCCTTCTTGCAGTAGAACGGGAGATGTTCTATGTGGAAAGTATCAGGTCTGGGAGCTGCCCACTTTATTTTCAAAGCCATTTGGGATGGCAGGGCCAGACTTAGGGAAAATGGCACCATGGGCGAACTTGTATTTTGATGCCCCGCCGCACCATCACTCCTGGCCTCCGTGGGTTCCCTGGGCTTTCCCCTCCCCCTCCATCAGCTCTGGGCCCCGCTACCTTTCCCAGTGTTTAATTTGTTTTGAAAGAGATTCCAGAACTCAGCCCCCGCACAAATTAAGCACTGGCAGGGTTGCCTGATACTGGCAGGTGCTGGGCGGGTGCCCCGCTTGAAGGCAATGCCACTGCCAACAGTAGCGTAGAAGTAAGGGTGGCATGATATACGGTGTATTGCCACCCTTCCTTCTGTGCTGCTGTTGTGGCTTGTGGTACCTGATGCTCAGCATGTGACTCAAGGTAGGCTTCACGCTATCACATGTGGGCTATATCTTGCCAGA
Source organism: Gopherus flavomarginatus (assembly GCF_025201925.1). NCBI lineage: Eukaryota > Metazoa > Chordata > Testudines > Testudinidae > Gopherus > Gopherus flavomarginatus. The sequence goes on from NC_066628.1 coordinate 25,956,912, forward strand.
GTCCAAAGCCTTCCCGCAGCCCTCTAGCCATGCTTGATTCACTGGGGTGCCATTTCAGATTATGGGGGATGGGAGGAAACTTTACTCATTATTCCAGGGACTTAGGCACCTGAAAACTCTAGAGTTTTTTGCCAATAACTTAGGAATTAGCTGACAGGAGCCCTCTAATTGTTATAAAGATACAGAAAAAAAATGTATACAAACTCCAGTTAAAGCCACGTTTAAAGTTTATATGTAAATTAAGAACAATCAGGAGATAATACAGCAAGATATTCCCAATCCCAAGCCTTGAGGTATCAACTCTGGAGCTTTAACACAGATATCAGAAACACATGTTTGATACTTTGTACACTATCTTTAGTAGAGATAAATAAAAATAAATAAAATCTGCTTAAAATCTTACTTTCTCTAGCGGACACACTCTGTGTAACTGCCATTATCTACTCTATTTTAGTCATTTGTTTATTTACTAAAAACATAATTTTAACATATGTGATTAAGGTGTTTTCTCTTTTATTAGGACAGGGAATTTATTTTTCTAATTATTTTGGCATTTATGTTTACCGATCACAATCATGTGCGTGACTCACTAACATTTGACTCCATCATTGCTATTGGTATCATAGTTGGAAATGCATTTATTTTCATGCAAATTTTAAGTTATTCTACAGATCTAACTAAAAATACAATTTGAAAATAAGCAACCTTCATCTGCCCAGTATCTAAATTTATGTGTTTAGCTAATGTTTTTAAATTGGCACTGCTAAAGTTAGTACAAGCTAAAGTTACATTCTAGAAAGATACTATTATTTGATCATGCCACTTTAAATCATAGAATATCAGGTTTGGAAGAGATATCAGGAGGTCATCTGGTCCAACCTCCCTCAAAGCAGGACCAACCCCAGCCAGGGATGAATTATAAATATAATGAATCACAAAGCACAATATGATAATGAAAGTAATAATGATAATTACTGCAGCCAGGACAGGTTAGGCATTTTAGAAATTACTACTCAAAGAATTAAATGTAAGCATGAGAGAGAAATAAAATAATGAAATACATAGACCAGTCAAAAAATTAAAACAGGCACTTTGAAAAAATAAAATTACAGAGAATATACGTGCATTGCAGGAAGTACCTACAAGTAACAACTACATAAGTATGCGTTGGAGGCGAGTGTAAAAGAGATAAAGTGTGTGAGCTGTGGGAGTGTGTGAGAGACCATGCACTGACCCTTTTAAGAAAACAGCACTCACCAGTCTGAAGGAAAGCTCCTTCAGACACAGCAGTAGCCACCACCAGCAGTTCCATCCCTATCTTGGTGAGCCCTGTCCCTCCCACCCCACTCTTCAGAGATGGAGTACATGGGTGGGGGGAAGGGGACACCCTGGCATCAGGGCCCCTCCTCTCCCTGTCCCCCTTTGCACAGCAGACAGGAGCTGTGGGGCTGCAGATGCCCGCAGAGCAGCAGTGGGAGGGGCACCCCTGTTCCATAGGTGTCCCATTTATAATGGCACTCTGGGCTTTCACCCTGTTCGCCCATGCTTAAGACCAGCCCTGTAGGATGGAATTTGAGGCTGTCACATTTCAGGGTGCAATCCAGACCAATGAGAGGTTGTATCATCACCTGGCCCATAACCTGGTGCCTAACAGTGCTTTGCTGTTGTAGCTCCCAACTTGGGTCACTCACAAACAGCCTACAAGCATACAGGTGGCACCCGAAGTTTTTGTGTACACCTACAGCTCTGACCCAGAAGCTCTGACCCAGCAGCCTGTCAAAAATACTCCAGTCACACTCTGGTTTGCACCAGTGTTGGCTACTATTGCAAGGTGGCCTCAACACACACCCAATCCCAGATTTTCATGTGGTCTGCACTGTCCAGCCCTCTCCTGGGCAGTTCAGATATTGACCTGTAAGGGGTCAATATTCAACAATTTGTTACTTTAAATGGAATTAAACAGTCCAGTTTAAACACAACACTGGATTACTTTATATTAAACATAAGACAAGTTTATTTAACTAGAGAGAGATTTTAAGTGAGTACCAATATAAGGCATTGAAGTCAGGAAAGGTTACAAAAGAAATAAAAATAAAACACTTTCTAGCAGCTAAACTTAACAAGCTAGATTTGCTTCAACATGAATTCCTTACCACATATTCCCAGCAACATTGCTGACCATATTCTCAGGTCAGGATCACACCCAGAGTCAATGGGCTGGTTCCTTTGTCATCTTAGGTGAAAAAAAAATAGGATGGGATTGGGAGAGATCCCTCGGGTGCTTTTGTGCCTCGTTTTTGTAGCCTAGTCACCCTTTGAAGTGGATTCTTCTGAGGATTACCCCTCAAAGCAAAGTTTATTCAAACAGTAAAGAAGGTGATGTGGAGTTTGGTGTGGAAGGTGGCTGTATGCTCTCTCTTCTCCCCTGTGTTTGCTGAAATGTGGATTTGTCTTGTCTCCTGCCATTTCCCCCTCTTGCTGTCTCAAGGACCCTGTTTACTACTCATATGTAAATTGAGATAAACACACATTCCTTTGGTTAGGATAGACCTGTTTAACAACTTTTGCCTAGTCAGGATTTTGTGGATTTGAACATGTGCTTACAACATCATAACTTTACATATGATGTTGCTACATACATTTCACCATGATATTATTGACCAGCAAGTTATTCTCTTTCAGAGGACACCTCACAAGGCATATTTTGTACCAAGATTATTGAAGTGGTGTGAATACAGGGGTGCTTTCAATCACAAAGGTCCACCTGGACAGTTCTCAGAACTGAAGAGCTTCAGTCCATAATTCCTCCTTCTCTGCTAGTTCCCACTGAAGCTCCAGTACTAAGTCATCTCACTGCAGAAATTTCATTCAGGATCTTCTCTAATTCCTGCACAACATGGCTCTCTTGTCAGACTCCTTCTTTCTCATTACTAGGAGTAAGATGCTCAAAAGGAGCTATACACAGAGAAATAAAGATAAAACACTTTCTAGTAGCTACATTTAACAAGATTTGGTTCAACATGAATTCCTTACCACGTGTTCCCAGCAACATTGCTGTCTCAACTCAGCTTCACTCCTCTCTCTGCCAAGGACCCCTCCAGACAAGCACTCCTTTCCTCCAAAACCGTCTCTGCCTAGATCAATCATGGAGAAACTGCTTTCAGTCCAGATGATCTTAGAGCAGCAGATGATGCAGAGTGCCCTCATAGGTACCAGGCCATCTCAACAACACCTATGTCACATCATGATGCAGAATTCCCTCTCACTTGCCAGGCCACCTCAGCATCCTTCTCCTCAGCTGAGGATAGCCCTGGTATCTGTACTGTGTCTTCCTAATAACTTTAGACATTTCCAGGAACCACTGTGTATAATTGTTGCCTCTATGGCTGGAACTGATGATAACTCAGATCCCTCCCCATCTGAACAATTACGGAGAATTCTTTCCCAGGTGTCTGGCTGGTGGGTCTCAGCCGCATGCTCCAGGTCTAACTAATCACCATATTTGTATTTGGGAAGGAATTGTCCCCCAGGTCAGACTGGAAGAGACCCTTGGAGGTTGAGCGGGGGGCATTCGCCGCCTTCTGCAGCATGGGCCATGGTTCACTTGCTGGTTTGAACTAGAGTAAATGGTGGATTTACTGTCACTTGAAATCTTTAAATCAAGATTTGAAGATTTCAGTAACTCAGCAAGAGGCTATGGGTCTATTACAGTATGAGGTTCTATGGCCTGCGATATGCAGGAGGTCAGACTAGATGACTGATAGTCCCTTCTGGCCTTAAAGTCGATGCGTCTATGACATGTCATTCAATACACTTCCTGCAATCTAGTGAAGGCAAATATTTCTCCCAGTTAATGAGAGACTACTGCAACTAGTCAAGGACTTTTGATAAACTTTATATCAGATACCCCACTGGGTTTGCCCATATTTTTTCCTCACAGCTGTTCCAAATCCATAGTTTCAGTGGCTCTGAAATAAGCAAGAGATCTAAAAGTTTCCCATTCCAGACCTGTAGATGAGATCAGGAAGGATCTGTGACCAAGACAATCAGCAGGGTGGATCAATGATCTTTCTGACTCATGACAGAGCAGTGAGAGTTTTGTCAATGGGCATCAGTTCACGGGCTCTCTCCCTGGAGGCACAATCAAAGGCCAAAAATCTTCTGTTTGATGGGGATGTGATATTCACTGCCAATACCAAGAAGTCCTGAAAAGACTGAGGGAAAAAAGATCCATACAGTCCTTATGACTTTTGCCACCTTCCTGTGCACAAAAGGAGAGATCCAACTTTCCTCCATCCTTCAGGTACCATTGCCAGTATCCCTTATTCCTGAGCTGCCCTGGATTATTTTTATTACTAGAAGCTTCAATCTTAGTCTCTTCTAGAGCGTAATAAGCAACAAAATAACAAGGGAGGTCATCGGAGATCTAGTTTCTCAGGAAGTCAGCCATTGTCATCAGTGGTAGACCTCAGGTTTGATGGAGTGACCTGACAGCACTAGTCTTTCATTTTGCTTCCCTCTCTTCCCCTTCGAATTCCCTGCCCTTTGGAGACCATCTGGTTGTTCTGTTTCCTGGTGACGTTGTGGAAAACCATTGACTTGGGAAGGGAGCTGATGTTATTGAGAATGGTTGCAGTATTCAGTTCTAGTCTGTGTTGCCTACAAACTCCCTTCCCATAATCCTTCAGTGATCTCCTTTACTGTGACACTGCTCATGGAGGAAGTGGGTTCTCTTCTGAAGAAAAGGGACACCAAGGAAGTTCCAGGAGGGAGGAAAAGGCTTTTATTCCATATCTTTCCTCACACTGAAGGCTGACAAAAATTCAACCCAACAAGGGAAGGTTTGCTAGCTAGTTAAAGGATAGGAAACAAAGGGCAGGAATAAATGGCTAGTTTTCAGAACAGAGAGAGGTAAATAGTGGTGTCCCCCAGGGGTCTGTCCTATTTAATATATTCAGAAATGATTTGGAAAAAGGGGTAAACAGTGAGGTGACAAAATTTGCTGATGATACAAAACTACTCAAGATAGTTAAGTCCTAGGCAGACTATGAAGAGCTACAAAAGGATCTCTCAAAACTGGATGACTGGGCAACAAAATGGCAGATGAAATTCAATGTTGATAAATGTGAAGTAATGCACATTGGAAAACATAATCTCAACTATACATATAAAATGATGCGGTCTAAATTAGCTATTACTACTCAAGAAAGATCTTGGAGTCATTGTGGATAGTTCTCTGAAAACATCCACTCAATGTGCAGCGGCAGTCAAAAAAGTGAACAGAATATTGGGAATCATTAAGAAAGGGGTAGATAATAAGAGAGAAAATATCATATTGCCTCTGTATAAATCCATGGTACGACCACAACTTGAATACTGCATGCAGATGTGGTCGCCTCGTCTCAAAAAAGATATATTAGAATTGGAAAAGATTCAGAAAAGGGCAATAAAAATGATTAAGGGCATGAAACACCTGGCATATGAGGAGAAATTAATAAGACTGGGACTTTTCAGCTTGGAAAAAAGACAACTAAGGGGGGATAGGATAGAGGTCTATAAAATCATGACTGGTGTGGAGAAAGTAAATAAGGAAGTGTTATTTACAGCTTCTCATAACACAAGAACTAGGGATCACCAAATAAAATTAATAGGCAGCAGGTTTAAAACAAACAAAAGTCTTTTTTTCCATACAACGCACAATCAACCTGTGGAACTCTGCCAGAGGATGTTGTGAAGGCCAGGACTGTAACATGGTTCAAAAAAGAACTAGATAAATTCATGGGGGATAGGTCCATCAATGGCTATTAGCCAGGATGGGCGGGAATGATGTCTCTAGCCTTTGTTTGCGGGAAGCTGGGAATGGGTGACAGAGGATGGATCACTTGATGATTGCCTGTTCTCTTCATTCCCTCTGGGGCACCTGGCATTGGCCACTGTCAAAAGTCAGGATATTGGGGTAGATGGACCTTTGGTCTGATCCAGTATGGCCTTTCTTATGTTCTTATCATCTTTTGGTTTCATTCTATTGTTTCTGAGGAATAGCAAATAAAAAAAAATCTTGTCAAATACCCTTTAACATTTTAATGTGATTTTTTAAAATCTAAATTAAATTGTTTCTAGGAATCTAATATAATTATATTTTAAATTAATCCTTAGGTGCTGGGGAACAAATAACCGTATGGAAATCTGGTGGATCATCCGAGGGCCAATGTTATTTTCCATTACAGTAAGGATTATTTTATCTTTTATTTATATATTATACAGATGTGATTGTCTATTTTCATCTTTCCAAGAAATTATATTCTGGCCCAGATGATAATGAGAACCAAAGTGCAAGGGTCACTTGATGTAAAGACACAGTCCCTGCCCCAAAGAATCTACAACATAGAGTGAGAGTAATGGAGGAGGGGACTTGTACTACAAACACTAATGTCCAACAGGACATGTGCACTTGAAGAGTCAGTGAAATCAGTTGTTTTTTCTTTCATTGTTTATTTGGTGTGAGGGTTTTTCTTTCTATGAATTCATCACTAACTTTGCAGAAGCAAGATGTTAGGGTAGTGCTGGCAAATTGATTTCAGTAGAGCATCCCACTTTTGTACAGACACCCCCTTCTGTACCTTAGTCACAAAAAAAGGCATCTCCTTCCCTTTGGGCTGTAGCCAATCCTTATGTGCAGTGCAGGCTCACAGGCAACACAACACTCCACCTGCGCCATGGGCCTGTCCCCTAGACCTGGGCTTATAGAATCATAGAAATGTAGGGCTGGAAAGAACCTAGAGAGATCATCTACTCCATCTCCCTGTGCTGAGGAATGACCAAGTAAATCTAGACCATCCCTGACCGGTGTTTCTCTACTTTGTTCCTAAAAGCCTCCAGTGATGACAACAATACACAAGCATTACCTTCCAGACCTCCACAGGCCTTGCTGTCTCTGTATAGATTAGAAATAGGCACACATCAACCCCTGAGTCATCAAAGTCTCCTTCTGAATTGCCCACCCCCTGATCCACTGAAGACTCGGAAATCTCCGCTTTGCTGTCTCCAAAGAAATAGTACACACCAGCTTATTAGTTTTAACTCAGGATAACCACTCCACTTAACACACAGCACAGACACATTTCTAGTTAAAATCTGTTTACATTCACAGTCTGTGGAATAACCTTGCTGTAGGCCCTTTGTATATCATAGGTAGCATTATTAACCTTTTCCATGTCCTCAAAAGGAGCCTCCCATGAGTTTTGCATTTTGTACATTTTTACAAGGAGTAACAATAGCCCCAAATCTCCCACATCAAATGATCAGTCTCAAGTACTGTGGCCACACCATTCTTTCAGAGCTACTTAGTTTTTGTGAGCATTCCCACCATAGTCTTTAAATCTTACCTAACATTTGCTGCTACTGGTTCCCCCTCTGCCTCAGTGCCACCTTCCCAGGAGTCTCTGATGAGATCTAGTGGCCCTCTGATTTTTCTACCATACACGAGGTCAAATGGGGCAAACCCTGTGGCATCTTGAGGCTCTACCCAACAAGCAAATAGGTAATAACAAGTAAGGGTAACATTACATCTGTCATTCTCCTTTCTGTTGACATACATTTTTAACATAGATTTTAGAGTCCCATTGAACTGTTAATCCCTGGATGATATGGGGTGGATTTTAATTGCTTCCATAACTCACTAAATAGATGAGATATGAAATTTGACCCATGATATGACAAAATCTCTTGGGAAACCTACTCTGTTAAATGGAGAGAACAGTGACATAGCCATTGCTTTGGCCTCTACATTATACAGGGCAGTGCCTCTGGGTACTTGGTGGGAAAATCCACCATGACTAATAAATATTTCTTTACTCTTCGGGCTGGATGGGTTAACAGTCCTATACTATCCATGCCATCCCCACAATTCTTCTTTGATTGTTGACCGGAGGTGCAAGGGAGTCTTGCAGTGCCATGCGGACTTTCCTCTGCTTCTGACATGAGTCAGAAGTCCAGCAGTATTCCTTTATCTGATTTTGAATATTGGTCCCATACATTTTTTTCTTTAACATTTCATATGTCCTCTGTTCCCAAATGATGTGCAAAACCACACTCATAGGCTAATGAAATTAACTCCACACAATATTTTGAGGGCACAATCAAAATTGTTTGCAGAGTTCCCCTGAATTTCCTTCTGGCACGGCCTACACTCTTCTATAAGGAACCTTCCCCTGTTCACTGTATCTGGGGCTTACTGTGAACAATTTCCCTTATGCTATCTAGAGAGGGGACTGCATTTTTCTCTGCAGCAAACTGTTCAGCTCTGGCTTGCCTGGAGAGCTGTTACTGGTGGGGGAAGATTCCTTCTCCCCTTTCCTTTAAGGCACATTGCTATTTTCTGCTAATAAGGGGGCAGAAGCTTCTCCTCCCCCATCATCTGCCTTTCCCTTGGCAGAGGTTTACCTCTGTAAACTCAGGGACATATTCTCTTTAGCTACAGGTCACAATGTTAACAGCTTTAGGCAATGATACTATGTCATTTCCAACCAACACATCAGCTGGTAAATTAAATGCTCCCACTGGAAAAGTACCGCTTAGACTTCCCCACTCTGGTTTGATGCAGGCCAGAGGCACCCTGGTTTACATGGTCCTGAAGCTAGTGGTTTTACCTCCTCCCCTGGGAACCATATCATTCTCCTGACCAGGGAAATCTGAGTACCAGTGTCTCACCACACTAGGCACAGTTTACTGGGTACCTGGGCCTTTTTAATAAATTCCTTTTCTGTCGTGCCTGATAAAGCTACCCAGAACTCTTTCTGCCACCACTGAAATCTCTGCCTAAAGGTTGCTGCATTAACCTGCGCATATCAGTGAGTGAATTTGGATCCCCTTACTTAGGGCACTGCCTCTTCATGTGTTCAAGGGACTCATATAAGTAACACTTTTTTGGGCCTTCCTCTTGGATTGGATCCAGTAATTAGGGAGAGACTGGTTCTGAGGTGGTGTGGATTTACTGCTTTCCCCTCCATCCTTTTTTCCAGGATAGAATCAGGAACTCTCGGGTTTTTGCCCTTCCCTTTAGGACTTATGCTCCCTAAATAGTCTCACTTGTATGTACAAGCCAGCTACTTCTGCAACTGCTTCCACTGATTCTGGAGTTTTCTCCAATACAGCAGCTCTCACTTCCTCAGAGAAGACAATGAGTCAACAATGCAATGCAATGCTGCAAAAAAAAAATAAATACAATATTGGGTTGTATTAACAGAGGCATAGCATGAAAGTCAAGGGAGGTGATAGTACTACTTTACTCTGTGCTGGTTAGACCTCAGCTGGGGTAGTGTGTCCAGTTTTGGTCACCAATGTATAGAAAGGAGGTAGAGAAACTTGAAAGGATCCATAGATGAATGACAAAGATGATCAAAGGAATGGAATGCAAGCCATATGAGCAAACATGGAAGGAATTGGGTATGTTTAGTTTGGAAAAGAGGAGATAAAGGCGGGGGTGTAAACATTCCTCACTTGGGGAGTATGGTCTAGTGGTCACAGCTGCAACTCCTGACTGCCAAGTGGCTTGTGGGGAAGGGAGTCCAGGCCTTTTCACTTCACTGGGCTCCGACCCAGGGCCCTTTGGGCTACCAGTAGTCTGGCAACTAAGGCTGCTTAAGGCTGTCCTCCCTGGGCCTCTTCCTCTGTCTACTCCTCCCCCCTAGCATCAGCTTAGTCCAAGGCTTTTCCCTGTTGGGAAAACCCAAACCACAATAAGTAAGAGAGGGTCACCAATGTCCGAGGTCCTGTCTCTAGGGTGGGTCCTCCCTTCCCTCAGGGAGGGTCCCTTTAGGCAGCTATGACAGAGTCTTAGTCTTCCCTCTGCTCTGCTGGAGCTGTGGGCTATAGGCCTGCTCACCTCCTACTCTGTCACCCAAATGAGCTAATTCCCCACTTTTTAATTCCTCCATCAGATGGAGCATTTGCTGCAGGTGTGGCAGAGTGGGGCTGGCTGATCCCCAAATAATCCCTTAACCCCTTGTTGCTTAGTGTGGGGTTTGTACACTCCATCATGGGGGTACTTGATAGCCATATTCAAATACTTAAAAAGCTGCCATAAAAAAAGATGGAAAAAAGTTGTTCTGTCTTGCCGCACAGGACAGGACAAGAGGCAATTGGTTCAAACTACAGCACAGCAGTTATAGATGAAATCTCAGGAAAAACTTCCTAACTTTAAGAACAGTAGGATAATGGAAAAGATGCCTAGGGAGGTCATGGAAGCTCCTTCACTGGAGGTTTCCAAAAAGAGGCTGGATAGCTATCTGTCTTGGATGATTTAGACACAACAAACCTTGGTCATGGCAGGGGGTTAGAGCAGATGACCTCTGCAGTCCCTTCTAACCCTATAGTTCTATGATTCTATTCTGTGACCTCAAAGAACTGCGCCAGAGCAATTAGATCTACTAATTTGTCATGAGATTCTGCCCCCTTACTTTTTATCTATTTTCTTAAATAATCCACCATTTTATGCACACATTCCCCATGACCTAATTTATCAACTTTTTTGAGGTTTCTGAATTTGAAGCGATATGCCTCTGGAGTAGTTTGAAACCTTTTTGATGCATACTCCTTGAATTGGACATGTTTCATAGGCTCACTAATATCCATATCATTAAATACTTGTAAAGTTTTACCAGTCAATTTGGAGAGTAGGTGTCAGTGATTGGGACATGGGTGGTCATGCCTAGTGGCTAGAGCAGGTGTCATGCCTAGTGGTTAGAGGAGACATGCCTAGTGGTCAGAGCAGATATTCATAGCCAGGAATTGGCACGCAGGGTCAGACCCAAAATCAGAGGCCAGACACCAAACCCAAGGGTGAGAGCCAAAGATCAGAGTGAGGCAAGGCAGGGTTAGGGCTGGAACAAGCAAGTGAAGGAGTTATCACAGCTATAGGTGAATGCTTTGACCAGATGCTTAATCGCTGCTGCACTTAAGAGCCAATCTGCTGACCTTTCCTTCCAACTGATCACACAGTGTGGCAAATTAGACAATCTATTACTAGCCAGCTGTGCTTATTAGGATGTGCTTAAAAGTCAGAGAAGTTTATGAGAAAATAAAGTTAAAATGCTACTGGTGCCTGCCTAACAAAATATATCAGATTCAAGCAAAGTTTCTCACCATATGCTTTCATCTGTCTCATTGACCAAACTTCTGAGGTCAAGACCAATTCTCCAGTTCAATGAATGCTTCCTTTTTCTCTTCTGGTGCCGTAAAAATGATGGGCAGGGAGAGAAGGAGGATGTCATGAGGCGTTTTCCCCTCCTTTTTACAGAGTCACTTCTCCTCTTGGAAAAACATTTCCAGCTGAGATTCAGAACACAAAGAGTCTATAGGGAACAATGTTCCCTGCTACTTTTCCTCGCCTGTTGGAGATTCTTTTGTTTCCCTTCATGCTTGATGACTCTGTTTACTGTTTAAGTGCAGATTAAGCAGAGCACCCATTCCTTTGTCTCAGACAAACCTAAAGAACAAGGAGTACTTGTGGCAGCCTAGAGACTAACAAATTTATTTGAGCATAAGCTTTCGTGGGCTAAAACCCACTTTGCCCCCAACTAAAACCTCTCCAGCGCATCATCAAGGATCTACAACCTATCTTGAAGGACGATCTCTCACAGATCTTGGGAGACAGGCCAGTCCTTGCTTACAGGCAGCCCCCCAACCTGAAGCAAATACTCACCAGCAACCACGCAACAAAAAAACTAACCCAGGAACCTATCCTTGCCACAAAGCCCATTGCCAACTCTGTCCACCTATCTATTCAGGGAACACCATCATAGGACCTAATCACATCAGCCGCACCATCAGAGGCTCGTTCACCTGCATATCTACCAATGTGATATATGCCATCATGTGCCAGGAGTGCCCTTCTGCCGTGTACGTTGGCCAAACTGGACAGTCACTACACAAAAGAATAAATGGACACAAATCAGACATCAAGAATTATAACATTCAAAAACCAGTCGGAGAACACTTCAACCTCACTGGTCACTCAGTTACAGATCTCAAAGTCACAATACTCCAACAAAAAAATCTTCAAAAACAGACTCCAATGAGAAACTGCAGAATTGGAATTAATTTGCAAACTAAACACTATTAAATTAGGCTTGAATAAAGGTTGGGAGTGGATGGGTCATTACACAAAGTAAAATTGTTTTCCCATGCTACTTCCCCCGCACACTGTTACTCACACCTTCCTGTCAACAGTTGGAAATAGGCCATCCTGATTATCACTACAAAAGTTTTTTTTTTCTTCTGCTGACCTAATAGCTCACCTTAATTAATTACCCTTGTTACAGTTGGTATGGCAACACCCATTTTTTCATGTTCTCTGTGTATATATCTTTTCCTACTGTATCTTCCACTGCATGCATCCAATGAAGTGGGTTTTAGCCCACAAAAGCTTATGCTCAAATACATTTTTTAGTCTCTAAGGTGCCACAAGTACTCCTGTTCTTTTTGCTGATACAGACTAACACAGCTACCACTCTGAAATCAGACAGAGTTAAAGGTAGCAACCAACTCCCTGTGGTTTCACTGGGAAGCGCTTACTAGAATACCTGGCTAGCTCAGACAGCCTTAACAAGTGCACCCTTGGAGTCCTACTTTCTTGAGGAGTCCCCCATCTCACGCAAGTGCTGCAACTCTGTCTGATGCCTATCTCTGTCTGGAACACGAGTTAATAACACATACAGCGGAATCTTGTAACTTAACTTACAATGTTGCCCCGCACATTTTATCAGGACAATAATGACCAGAAAACTATGAGTTTTCAAATGATACCTCACAAGACATACTTTGTATAAAGATTATTACAATAGTGTATAGGATGTGGATACAGGAGTACATTCTGTCACAGTTGGGTTGTTCAAACTGTCAGTAACTGGGATGGGGCAGTTGTGTCTAGTGGTCAGAGCAGGTGCCAGGGCTAGTCATTAGAACAGCAGTTGGAAGCTAGGAATCAGATCCCAGAGTCAGAATTGATGTCAGAGACCAAATGCCAAGCCAAGGGCCAGAACCAGAGTCAGAGACCAAGGACAAGGGTCAGAGCTGAAGTCCGAAGTCAGGAATCAGATACAAGGATCAGAACTGGGCTACCTGGAGTGAGGGCTGGATTCAAGACAGGAGCATGGCTGGATCCAACACCGGAACAAGGATGAAGCAGGACTAGGAACAAGCAGGCGCAGGAGCTATCTCAGCCATTGGCAAATGCTTTGAGCAGCCACTGAGGTGCTGGGCTAAAGAGCCAGTCAGCTGACTGTTCCAAACAATCATGTGGTGTAGCCAACTGGACAGCCTACTACAGACTAACTGCACTCATTAGGTTGCCCAGAGGCTGCCTTTGCTGCAGACCCTGATTCCTCACAATAGGGCAGTCATTCTCTGCTCATCAGGGATTTTATGTACCATGCATAGTCTTTCGACAGAGGTTAAATATTCCTCATTGCAATCTGTCTCCCTGTAACACAGACACAGCTTCTCCCAACTGTGTGATCCCTGGGTTGAAGGATTCATTTTTGTAAATCCTGCATGCTTAGGGCATGATGACTCTCTCTCTTTTTCTTAGCCTTCTGCTTCTTAGGCTTCATGCTTTTTGTCTTCTAGCTCTGGTGCTCTTGGTGGGATGCTTCTAGGGCTGTTTCTTCTGTCTTCTGCTTTCGATTTTCTGCCTCCCACTCCTCTTTGGCTGCCCACATCTGGAATTCTTGTTCCTTCTGCACCTTTGCTACCTACGACCTGGCCAGTTCTAATGTAATAGCTGTCTCACTGAGAATGGTGCCAGGCTGGTTTTCTAAGTCTTGAGGACTTTTCTTAGTCTTTAGGGGAATTCAGCTGCCCTTCTTTTTTCTAGATCCAGTACAGTGAAAAGTTATTAAAGAACTCTGCTCACTATACAAACTGTTCTTCTGACCCCAAAGGGCCAGCCACGTTACCAGGTCACTATAGGTTTGGATCTTACCCAAAATACTACACTGTCAGCCAATCCTTCAGTGTCTAAAACTAAAGATTTATTATAAAGAAAAAAGAACAGTGGTCCCCAACCTTTTTCATCTGGCAAGCGCCAGATGAAGTACCGTAGTGACGGTTGAGCATCCGCTGAAATGCCACTGAAAATCGGTGACATTTTGGTGGCGACACCTCTGGATGACGCTGCTTGTTGGCGGTAAGCAGCATCACCCAGAGGCGTCACCACTGAAATGCCACTGAATTTCAGCAGCATTTCAACAGATGATTGACTGCCGGCCAGTATGCGGGCACATTTAGATGCCCCTGAGGGAGCCATGGCGCCTGCGGGCACTACATTGGGGACCCCTGAAGAAGAGAGATGTTAAATGGTAAAACAGTCATATACCCATACAAAGTCTTCAGAGTCCATATATCAGGTTCCTAGCAGTATCGGTGAGTTTGCTGGCTTGGAAGTCCCTCTGGAACACATCTATAGCTTGGATGGGTCATTCAGTCCTTTGTTTAGAGCTTCATTTGTAGCAAAGTTCCTCCAGAGTTAAGAAGCAGGATTGAAGACAAAATGGAGAAGATGCAGCTGCCTTTTATAGTCTTTTGCCATATGGCTCGAGCTTCTTTTGTCCCAAACACAAGCTGCCTAGCACATGGCTTGAAAGCCTTAGAGTTCTGTCTATAGGCATGCCCCTGCATGCCTTGTGGAGTCATAAGATGTATCCCTTGCCTTCTCTCAATGGGTCAGTTGTATAGCTGATGGTCCTTAATGGGTCATCAAGAAGGCTAGGCAGTGGTGCTGCCAAACTGTCGGGGGGGTGTCACCCAGAAGTATAGCACAAGTTTTGTAATACAGACATACATACATATCTATAACCCAAACATTTCTGCAGATATTTTACATGGCATATCTGACACAACTCATTGCAATTTTAAAATATCAATATTCATAATATCCTCAAGTGTCCCCCAGATTCCATACAGCATCACATCCCACTAGATGCATCCTTCCAATATGACAGAAAACAACTGATAATTACTCTGTGAGTACAAATTTGCAACCAGATCTGCACCCACCTTATAGTAATTTCATCTAGTCAGCATTTCCCTAGTCAGGTATCATCATCATATCATCTGAAACTTCTATACAGAGCCTGCTATAGAGCTGTGTATTATCTCTCCTCCCACTGAGTGCAAAGTCAAGCTAGCAGGGACTCCATAGCCTTCAGAACACAGGAATGGTAAGGACCAGAGTCTGCATGGGAGCAGAAGTAGCAGGTCAGAGGTAACATGTGGCTGAGGTCAGTGGGTTGGATAGCAGACAGCCTTAGAGCTTGAACTAGAAGGCCTGAGATCTGGGCAGAGACCAGAGCTCAAGTCATGCTGGAATGCTCCAGAACACCATTCCAGCATTTCTATTTATTTATTGGCATTCTGGTACTTCTGGTACTGCACCGTGTGATAGTGCAGTCTGGCCAGGACCGGCGCTAGGGGTTTGAGCACCCTAGGCGGACGGCAATTTCTCCGCCCTGCGGGCGGTCCACCGGAGCCGCGCTAGCAGCCGACCATCCGCAGGCACGACTGCGGCAGCTCCACCGGAGCCATGGAGCACCAGACCCTCCGCAGGCACCACTGCGGCAGCTCCACTGGAGCCGCCTGCCGCCCCCTCTGGCAAAACGGCACCCACCATTTATTCTGGGGCCCTAGGCGATTGCCTAGGCTGCCTAAATGGTAACGCCGGCCCTGAGTCTGGCACTTCTTTTTTGGGGGGACTCAGTCACTCACAGAGACATAGCCTCTTGCTGGCAGGGGGAGAAGTAGCTACAGCTGGAGGAGAGAGGGTTGAAGCCTGAAGCCAGGAAGACCAATGAGATGAAGCCATAGAGTAATTTTTACTCTCTCTGGCCCAATGATTATTCATTATTTTACACACAATATGTTACACAAAATGGAGCAATTTCAACAAGACTGAGAACATCTCACCTGGGATTGAATAGGCCTGAGTTCAAGTTTCTGAGTGTGGATTCTAACCTGGAACTCTTGTGCAGCCTTAACTCAGCCACTTTTGCATATGCATTATGCCCGCAGTCTTTAACTACATTTATTGATTTAACGTTTGCATATTTGCTGAGCCAAGCAATAGCATTTTTACTGGTGAAGTGAAGCTCTCAGAGCCCATTGCTGAATTTGGTTAGCAGGCACTCTTCGACAATGTGTATCATTGTTTGATCTGCACCACAGCAGCAACTTGGATTTCCTCGAAGACCCCAATGGTGCTGGCTGGCTACACAGAAGCCTTGCCCAGTCCTGTTATTATCTACAGTCATTAACTACATGATTACATACTAGTGTTTGCACCCCCCGCATTCACTGAAGTTCTAGGGCAGGTGAGAGGTCACCTTTTCCATCAGATACCAGGCTGGTGGGTTAGAACACATACACCCCAATACACAGAGCTGCCACACAGCTGGAAATTCGCCCTTTCTAGTTCTGTTCTTGACATACCTCCTGTGACTGGGGCCCCGGCTCTCTGCCCTCTTCACAACCAACTAGAGTTCAGAGAAGGGGAAGCACAGCACACCTGCCAGAATATGGAGATAAGTAGTGAGCCTCAGGACTGCCATACCTCTGTGAAGCTCTAGGGCTTGGCTAGAGGCTCATTCATTCCAATAAAAAGCGACAGAGTCCTGTGGCACCTTATAGACTAACAGACGTATTGGCACATAAGTTTTCATGGGGGAGGGATAGCTCAGTGGTTTGAGTATTGGCCTGCTAAACCCAGGGTTGTGAGCTCAATCTTTGAGGAGCCCTTAAGGATCTAGGCCAAAATCAGTACTTGACCTTGCTAGTAAAGGCAGGGGGCTGGACTCAATGATCTTTCAGGGTGCCTTCCAGCTCTGTGAGATAGGCATGACACATGCATCTGACAAAGTGGGTATTCCCCCACAAAAGCTTATGCTCCAATACACCTGTTAGTCTATAAGATACAACAGGACTCTTTGTTGCTTTTTACAGATCCAGACTAACACGGCTACCCCTCTGATTCATTCCAATGAATCCTTGCTACCCAGTGTCACTGGTTCTGTGCTGAAGTACATCAGTGAGATTGCTGTGCTGGTGGCATAAGGAGAGGTAGGGATAAAGCTATCCCTGCTCCCAGTAATAGTGCCCTTTCATCCAACTCACACAACAACATAAAACCTTACCTCTGACCTTTTACCCTATGTGTCATCCATGCTCACTTGTTATGCTGCTTAAGTGGAAGCCCCTAGAGTGCAGACACATCCGTGTGCTGCAACTGCACACCCAGGCTCCCACTTTGCATGGTGCCAGTTTCCCTAAAACAACTCCTTCTGCCATATACACCCAGCTTTCACTCTGCGCTCTTCCCCAACCTCTTCCCCTGCACATCCTCACTGTCTCCCTGCCCCCCACCCCATGCTCTTTATCATCAGACACCAGAGAAAGGGGAGGGGAAAACATCCATCAGTGTGAAGATTATGGAAATAAACAGGAATATAAAGGGGAAAAAAAGGGTGAACAGGGATGAGGGAGTGAAGGGGCAAAAATTGGGAATATGGGAGGGTAGGGGGAATTAGTGGGTCATAGTAGATGTCCATAATTCCCAATTCATGTGCTCCAATGGATGCCTCCCCTGCAGTGGAGATATTCTCCTTCCTCAGCAAGATTCCAACTCCAGCCAGGTCCTATTTGAATAAGCACGGAAGCCAGCAAAAACTATCCAAACAAAGTGTGACACAGGATGCAAAATGTATTAAACTTCCTGTTTTCAAATTAATTCTAAATTATAAACTAGTTAACAATGTATTTGTAAATGCTCAGACAAATCAATCTGTATTCACAGAGTAACTGCTACAAATTTCTGAAGAATACAGTGTGTTCTTCATGCACAACAAAAGGTTGGATTTCTGCTTTGAGTACAAAACTTATCTCAAACTGAATTATGGAGTCATGACCAGCATCTTTACAATAATATGTGGAGCTTGTCACACCACCAACAGCTAAGGTTGCCCAACACTTCCCATTAGAAGAACCTGTTTTTAATTGCCTATAACTTTGCCAGACTTTAACAGTTTGAGCTGAAATTTCCCATGTCAGGTGTCTGTATCAGGCTGAAGGTTTAGTTAGTTTTTTTTTTTTTTCATATTGAAAGTTTCAGCAAAAACAGGTCAGCCTTTTCTGAAAATGAGGTTAGGGGAAAATCTGTTTGTCCATGTTAAAATAGTCCTGACAGCTTCTTCACTGAGAAGCCTTAATGCATCCATACTTTAGAGCAGGGACTTGATATTTGGCAGACAGAGTCCCTGGTGTCATGGATGTGCCCTTTACAAATCCTATGAAAAAAATCCACATTTGTCCAAGACTCTGAAAAATCTCAGTTTTCATATGCTCAATAGTGGTTTCTTAGAGGTTAGCAGCTAAATTTTTTGAAGATTCAGTCTGCATGGACCATGCTTCTATCCGTACTGGCTGCTACATGTGACCACACTGTGCAGGTGCCATCCCCTCAGAGTGACTGAGCGTGCTCCAGCCAAGGGCTGCAGGAGCTAAGCATGACTTTCCCTGTGATTGCTCCTCCCAGCTGCTGGTGGCCACTTTAGCACTGGACATTAAAACTGAGAGCAGGGTGACTATCAGGACGATGTAAAACAGAAGCTACTAGAGTTAAACATTTTTAAATCAGCAGAGCAAGAGAATTTGCTTCAAGAGTTTTAAAAGATCTGGCTGAGGAGCTCACTGGATCATTCATGCTGATTTTCAGTAAGTCTTGGAGCACTGGGGAACTTTCAGAAGACTGAAAGTTAGCTAGTGTAGTACCAATTTTGAAAATGGGTAAATGAGATGATCTAGGTAATTTCAGGCAAGATAATGGAGCAGTGGATATTGAACTTGATTAATAAAGAATTAAAGGAAAATAATGTTGTGATGGGTTCCCTGGGGTGCAGCTTGTGACTGTGGGACTAGTGTGCCTCCCTGAACTCTCTCCAGCCTGGGCTGTCTCTCACAATGCCTTGCTAGTGATCAGCAGCAAACTCTTTCAGGTGCTGTTATCACTCAGCCCAACCACATGGGGAGACCCCACACCCAGCTAGGTTGCATGAATGCTCCCAGTCACTCATGAATCTCACAGAGAAAGGTACCAGAGCCAAATCCCCCCAGCTCCCAGCACTGAATCTCAGGAATATACTGAGATGGGCAGTGCAGATTTATTAAGTGGTTCACCACTTCATCAATGGAAAGTGGATATACACCAGCCTTTGCAAAACCTGAACAGATTTGCCACAAACTTCATAGAAACTCACTGGTAAAGATCAACAGTTAAACAAATGTATTTACTATAAAAGATAGATTTTAAGTGATATTAAGTGATAGGTAAAAAGTCAGAGTTAGTTACCAAAATAAATCAAATATAAGCATGCAGTCTAAAGTCTCAACCCTATTAGACTGGGCAACATCTAGACTAAGCATGTTTTAGTGGCCACCATACAATGCAATTCTTATAACTTCATATGCATTAATGATACACACATATGGATAGAGAAATGACCTTCATCACATCATAACCTTTCCCCTGATACCTTACAAGACATGCTTTTTATGTAAGATCATGATTATATAAAAATGAGAAATATGGAGGATCCGGGACATTCCCCCAAGGTATAGAATGTCACAAATGTAAATAATGCAAATCAACATGGAGTTATGGAAAATAGATCCTGTCAAATTAACATTAACTTGTTTTGGATAAGATTAAAAGTTAGTTGGTAAAGGTAATAGTGTTAATATAACATACTTATACTTCTGTAAGGTGTTTGACTTGCTACTGCACAACATTTTGATTAAAAACGAGACTGATATAAAATTAACATGGCACAGATTAAATGGATTAAACACTGGCTAACTGATAGGTCTCCAAATGTAATTGTAAATGGGGAGTCACCATCAAGTGAGTATGTTTCCACTAGGTCCTTCAGGGATCAGTTCTTGGTCCTATGCTATTCAACATTTTTACCAAAGACCTGGAAGAAAACATAAAATCATCACTGATAAAGTTTGTAGTTTACACAAAAATTGTGAGTGGTAAATAATGAAGAGGGCAGGTCACTGATTTAGAGTGATCTGGATTGATTGGTAAACTGAGATCAAGCAAACAATATGCATTTTAATATGGCTAAATATAGATCTAGGAACAAAGAATGTAGGCCATACTTACAGGATGGTGGACTCTATCTTGGAAAGCAATGACTCTGAAATAGCTTTGGGGATCATGGTGGATAGTCAGATGAACATGAGCTTCCAATGTGACTCTGTGGCCAAGAGGGCTACTGTGATCCTGGGATGTTTAAACAGGAAAATCTCAAGTAGGAGCAGAGAGGTTATTTTACCTCTGTATTTGGAACTGGTGTAACCACTACTGGAATATTATCTCCAGTTCTGGTGACCACAATTCAAGAAGGGTGGTGATAAATTGGAGATGGGTCAGAGAAGATCCACAAGAATGATTACAGGATTAGAAAACCTGCCCCTCTCCCACACCACAAAGAGATGGAGGAGGAAGAGGAATCAGCCTGAGTGGAATGCAGAGAAGTAAGAAATGGGGGAGTGGAATATGATAGGTGGGGGAAGGGTGATAGGGTGGATAGGAGGAAAGAAGGAAGAGGGAGAGGAGCCAGGGGTGAGGTGGATAGCAACAGATGGGGATAGAACTGGGATGGATAAAAGCTGAGGGAAGGGTAGCAGGAGCCGAGTTGGGAGAGATGGATAGAAACAGAAAGGGAGCAGAGGGATCCACTCTCCTCCAAATCCTGAAACTGAAGCCAGAAGACTTGAGTCTCTACATCCCTCTAATGTCAGCAAAAAGCTGTGAAACCCACTGGCAAAGCATATGTCTCCTCACCCTGTAGTGGCTGTTCCACATAGCAGATAACAACCTGCTACAAGTATTGGTTATGCTGTTAGCTCAAGTGGCAGCACTTTGTGTAGTGGATCTAAACATTCCAAACCTGCTGATAAGTCAGTTAGAAAAAGGGTTTTGTTTCTGAGAGAAATTTCAACAAAACATTTTTGTTCTTTTCATTTAAATTTTCTGAGGAAAATTCAGACTTTCATTGAAATATCAAAATCTGAAATATTTTGGTTCCCAGGCATTCTCTCTTCTGATAAAACATTGATAATTTCTGTGGAAAGCAGACAGTTTTTGCAAAAAAAATTATTTAGTTAAAAAAACAATTTCCTATTAAAATAGTAGGGTTTGTTTGTTTGTTTGTTTTTATGAACCCTACTGCTGATGAACCATGTGGATGTCAGTATAGCTCCACAATATGGAATTTTGTCTTTTCTGTTTGCTTTTTAAAAACCTAGTAAATTACACACAAAAAACTATGGCAAAAGAACATTATGGTTATATAGTCAAGCACTTAAATCTAGGACATTCCAGAATTCAGGTTGCCCATGCCATCTTTAATTACATGATCACATTTTTTTTCCTGCCTCATTCAGTGCACAGGATGGCTCTGCCCTGGGGACATATTAGAATCGTGGAGTGAAAGAGGCTGTTGTCCACAGGACTCTGTCTCATTTGTTGCAGAAGTTGGAAGTGGTGTGGTGAATGAGGCAGGGGGGTTTCAGGAAGAGAAAGAATGGTTTGCTGGTTAAGGATATTGAATGCAATCCTGGAGAACTGGATTCTATCCCTGCCTCTGCCACAGAGTTCCTGTGTAGCACTAGCAAGTCATTTAAACCAACATTTTCACAACTGGCCACTAATTGTTTCTTTTTCTGGGTTCCCATCTTGAGCCCTTAGGGCCAGATTTACCCAAGTGTTGAGTACTCTCACCTGCAGTTAAAATCAGTGGGAGCAATGCTTTGAACTTATACATTGCTATATAATGCTAAGGACTCTGAAAACTCTGATCTTAGGTGTCTCAAGTTGGGCACCTGAAGTTAGTGGATACTTCTGACAATTTTGGTCTTAATCTCTCTCTGCCTCAACTTCCCACATGTAAAATTGGGATATTACCACCTACTCATTTCATAGACAGTATGATGATGAATATCAAAGAAAACTCCATCAGGAAACTAATAATTCTGTGCTGAATTCAGGGTTTTGGTGGTGTGTATTAAATGAGGCTTGGGAGCCACAAGTTGCAAGAATCAGAGGGGTAGTCGTGTTAGTCTGGATCTGTAAAAGCAGCAGAGAATCCTGTGGCACCTTATAGACTAACAGACGTTTTGGAGCATGAGCTTTCGTGGGTGAATACCCACTTCGTCAGATGCATGTGGTGGAAATTTCCAGGGGCAGGTATATATATGCTAGCAAGCAAGCTAGAGATAACGAGGTCAGTTTAATCAGGGAGGATGAGGCCCTGTTCTAGCAGTTGAGGTGTGAAAACCAAGAGAGGAGAAACTGGTTCTGTAGTTGGCAAGCCATTCACAGTCTTTGTTCAAGTTGCAAGAAGATGATAAAAGTAAACATTGAATAACTGCCCATTCACTGAATGAGGCAGGAGTCGTGGAAAAACTAAAATGTGATAGTATAGTTAAAGACTGTCTCATAATACATACGCACAAGGGAGCAGAATGAAGGTTGCACAGGCAAACATAATTCTGACATTTCCTAACTTTTGACTGCTTGATGTTACAACTTTCATGTTCTTTTAGTTTTTCAGATGTATATTAGATACGCATGTATAACTGATATTACTGTATAGTGACATTTACTGTAACTAATCAATATATATTTTCTTTTAAGGTTAATTTCTGCATCTTCCTAAAAATTCTAAAGTTGTTAATTTCCAAACTCAAAGCCCAGCAAATGAGCTTTCATGATTACAAATACAGGTATGTGATAAATATCAAAGTGTTACTAGTCATTTGTATTACCATGGTGCCTTTTCTTCAGAAAGTTCCTAAAGTGCTATGGAGGATATGTAATTATACACAGCCACCAAAGTGGCAAGGCATGGCAGCCAGTCTGATCAAGTAACACAAGTGTCATAGGAGAGGAAAAGAAGAATAATGACTTGCCAACTGAAACTCGAGAGGAAATATGGGGAGGTTGAATGTAGGTACCAGTTCTAGCTGTAAGCACATTTTGTTTTGCAGTAAGTGATAAGGGATCTTTAGTGATAAGTGGTTAGGACCCCAATTTTGTATTTCTTTCAAAACTTACATCACCGCCTGAAGCTTCTCACATCTGAGGGGCTGAGGACTTAAGCCCAGGTCCTGGAGGGGCTGGGGGTGGGCAGGGCAACCCCTTCAGAGTCACCTGCATCCCTTAGCATGCCCTAGTACCATGCTGTGGTATTGGGGAACAGGAAGGACTCAGAGAGAAGGACTCAGAGCGCCACCTATTGAATCACTGCTATCACTTCCTGCAGCTGGCTGAGCTTTCCTGGGGAGGGATCCAGTCGAGGTACAGATCTAGGCTGTGCACTGCTTGGCATATGAGACTGTAAGGAACTCATGCAGTCTGTTCCAGGGGTTGTAATTGTATTAGTATAGCTTACCCGCTAGAGGTTGCTACCCTCCAGTGGCCATCCACATTGGCTATAGAAGAACTCAGTGAGTGCCAGTCTTACTACTCAATGCAACAGTAGCCTGGCTTCTTATCCATTAGGTGCTGTGTTGTGTTCTTGGAATAAAGCCTGACACTGATTCGGCTGAACCTGTGTTGATTGTGAGTGCTATCTGTTCCATGACAGTTTGAGCAGACCACTTCGTGATTTCTACTAGGGAATTCAAAACACTAACATACCTGTGGCTGATATAACCTCCAAAACTTCCAGAACCAAATGGTGCAACTACATATACAGAATACTGCTCTCCAGGCTTCTCAATCACCAGTACCATCAGATAGGGGCCTAAGTCCCATTGCTGCATAAATTTGTTCATGACAGATAGAAATTTTGTGATTTCCTGAATCAATGGCATCTACTTTATCTGCTCTGGCTGCTTATATACCCTACAGACTAGACCAAGGTAGGGCTTATAAATAGCCTACTGACCAGAGAAGCTCTGAATTAGGTATCGCTGCTGCTGGAGCAGTACAGTCCCATGCTGAGTAACTTGGATGATTTCATCTGTGTTTTCTTAACTATATTTGATGACTCAAACTACACTCATGTGGCCAAAGCCTCCCTTCAATCCATAAAACAGGGTTGCTGGTCCATTTCGGACTACACTGCCCACTTTTGAAACCTGAAAAGGATGAGTTGGCCTGGAGGAAACCATCAGTGACCCTATTCTCCTTTGTCAATTTATGCATCTGGATTGATGTCTGCTTATTTGAATGACATCTGGAGAGAAAGAGTTCATTCCAGCAAACTTGTTTCTATGTGATGATATTTCTGCAGGCATCACAAGCTAATCATGTGATTGAAACTATGTGGGTTGACACAACTTGAACTCATCTCACTGGTCAAGAGAAGAAGCATTGTAACCAAAATGGTCTTTGTCATACTGTGGTGGATCTGACCACTTTGTGGCTACCTGTCCCTTGAAATTCAAACCTAGCATAAGCTTAGGAACCTCCATTGTCCAACCCTATACAACGCACACTTGGTAACTCTGGTGAATCCAGTAATTTCATGGACATAAAGTCCCAATTTAATGTAACCCTGCTCCTGATTATGTTGAGTCCTGCTGGTGCCCTGCTTTCTTCAGACCGGTTAACCAAGAGACCACCTCTCTTGAAGTCATGATTCAGGATCACCATGAAGTCACCTTAGTCAAATTGCTGCATTTTCCAATTGTCCTCAGTATTACTTGATTTACATTGAATGATCCACATATTTCATGGAGGGCACAAGAAGCGCATTTCAAGTCAAGTTACTGCTGACAGTTGTGCCTTGTGGGATCAAGTACCAAAACCCAAGAAGGCGACACAACTACGTCTATTGTGCATTCTTCCCAACACATTAGCCATCAACCTAGTACTTCAAACGCTTTTGATGTCCATAATTGTGGTAACAATTAAGGTACTACCAACCAATGCCCATCCAGGTCATGTTGTTGGAATAGTTAGGGCCAAAGATCCCAACCCAGTCCCTGTGGTCCCAGCAAAATACCAAGATCTAGCAAACATGTTTGATAAAAAGAATGTGGACATTCTACCACCTCATCACCCTTACAATTGTCCTACTGATCTCCAACCAGGAACCAAGATCCCATTGGACGAATGTACACTCTGCTGGAACAAGAGCTCAAGGCTCTTCAGAAACACCTTCAAGATAATCTTGCAAAAAAATTTCATCCATCTGTTGACCTCTCTGTCCAGTATTCCTATATTATTTGCGACGAAGAAAGATGTCTGACTATGTGTTTGCATTAATTATCATGCCTTGAGTAGAATCACCATTAGGAATAGATACCCCTTGTTTTTTATCACTGAGTTATTTTACAGACTGTGCTCCACAATGCTGTTTACCAAGCCTTTGAGGCACTTATAATTTGGTTCAAATTCACAAAGGTGATGAATGGAAGTGCATGTTTTAGAGGTGGTATGGCCATTTTGAGTTTCTGGTGATGCCTTTCGGTCATTCAGAGACCCTGGCCACTTTTCAGCATTTCATTAATGACATTTTTAGAAGCATTTAAAATCAATTTGTGGTGATCTACCTGGATCATATTCTTATCGTCTCAGAAACTTAACTCCTCCATGACCAACACATTTTCACATAGTATTAGAATGGCTTCATGAGCATGGGTTTTACGCAAAACTAGAAAAATGTGAATTTGGCCAGTCGTCCATGGAATTTCTAGATTACTGTATATTGTTTTCTCAAGTGGCATCAGCACGGACAATAGAAAAGTATCTGTGATCACGAATTGGGCAACCCCAAGAAATGTATGTGAAGTTGAACATTTCCTTAAATTTGAAAATTTTTGCCAATTTTTGCCAAAGACTGGTGTCCTCTGTGATTACACTGCTCCAGAAGAATACTTGATTAGCGTGGACATGGGCAACTCAGTCTTTTTAGACCACTTAATGGATAATTTTTTGTCAACACCTATTCTGGTGCTCAGATCCGGTGAAACCCTTTAAGTTGAGGCAAACATGTTCAAAGTGGCAATCAGAGCTGTACTATCATAACAACATGGACCCCAGCATCAACTCCATGTGCACCCAATTTCTGGCCCAGGTATATACAGATCACAAAATTTTGGAATATCTACATGCTGTGAAAAACCAGTGGTCTTTATTTTTTTCCAGATTTTACTTCATTTTGACATACCATTCAGACATCCAGAACCCAGCAAGCTTACTGTACTATGTCTTAAGGGGGAATACTAGGAGAAAGAACTCAAGAATATTCTAGAATCCTTATATACTGTAATTTTGCCAATGCCTTAGTACATAGGAATTTGCTGTCCTTCATCTCATCTTTGTTATCGAATGACCCATTTGTGACAAAAGTCATGCTGACTCAGAATGCTGCCAGTGACCAACTTCCTAACCCCAGCTTCCTCGTCAAAGATGGGATCCTTTATTTCAAAGGCCATATCTATGTCCCACAAGGCCACCTGTGGCTTAAAGTGTTTAAACTTTGCCATGATTCTCCTTTAGCTGCCAACTTTGGCCACTTTAAAACACATAGACTAGTTTCTCTATATTTTTGTGGCCAAAGATGCAACCTTTCATCAAGTTATATATTAATTCCTGCAATATTTGCTCTCGAACAAAGACTGCCCCACCTCCCATCCCCATATGAAACACCTCAGGGACCTCATGCCAGCCCTTGTTATCCATTGCCATAGATTTTATCATTGACCTACCCAGCTTAAAGATCAGTGGAACCATCTTAGTTATCACCTATCACCTTATTAAATATCCCACTTTATCCCATGTCCCATAGTTTCCCCTGATAGGGACAGCCTGGGTCATTTTTACTTGTGTCTTCAAACTCCATGGGTTACTATCTAGCATCATCACTGAGCAGGCCCCACAATTTGTTCCCCATTTGTGTCAAGAACTTTTTAAATTGCTGAACATTGTGCTATATAATTCTTCTGCCTACTATCCTAAGAGCTGTGGGAGATCAAACAAGTTAACCAAATAATTGAACAATATCTTCATTGTTTCATCAGTTATCACCAGGACTACTGGGAGCCACTCCTTCTTTTTGCCATATTTGCCTATAACAATTCTATGTCTCAACCTTTGCAGCCCCTTCTACACTAACTATGGTTTCCATCTGCATTTCCATCCATCCTTACGAAGGGTGTTTTATGTCCCCACACCCACTGACCTAGTCCAGCATTTGTACCATCTTCAAGAGGAACTGAGAAAACATCTCAACTAAGCCAAAAGTGCCTACAAATATTGCATAGACTGACACTGTAGGGAAGCTCTTCATTTCATCATTGCTGACTGGGTATGGTTGTCATCACGAAACTTCACCTCCATTCATCCCTCACATAAATTTAGATCATGAACACCTGGTCCAGCAAATCATCCAGCAAATCAACCCTGTCATGGTCAAACTGTTTCATCCTAGCTCAATGAGAGTACATCTGGTCTTCTGCATTTTGCTGTTAAAGTCATAAACGGACTATTCCTTTCCTGGATGAGTCAAGCCTACACCTTCACTACTTATCATCCACGGCCATGAAAAAATACATGTACAAAGGATCCTTGACTCTAGATAGTCTGGGGGAAAATGAGATACCTTGTGTATTGGGAGGATTATGGGCTAGTTAACCAATCACAGGAACCCACCAGTCTTATCCATACCCCTGATAAGATTAGGGAATTTCATCAAACCTACCCCGCCAATTCCAGACCCAAGATGCCTGGAAGGCATCCTTAAGGGAAGTGTAAATGCAGCCTGTGGAAAGGTTATAACTGAATTGGGATAACTTACCCCTTATTGGTCTTGGTTCACCAGAGGCCTCCCTCACCTCATCATCAGATGCTAGTCAGTGTTAGCTCAATGCAATGGCTGCCTGACTCCTTATTCACTAGGTGTTCTCAAAATAAGGCCTGACACTGCTTCAGTCGAACCTGAGTCTATTGTGAATGTTGCCTTGTTCCATGACAGAGACCACAGCACAGAAGCAGCTCTGAATTTTGTTTAACAACAACAACAACAACAACAACAAAACCCCTCAAAACCTAGAAACTAATTTTTGGATGAATCAAGGGACCTTCAAATTCTGGCTCCCTACTAACCATCCCTCTTGTCTCCACACACACACTCTCTCTTCCCACACACACTCTCTTCCCTCTCACACACAATTCAGTTTGCCCTTCCTTTTCATGGACCAACTAATAGTTCTCCCCACACACCAAACAGCAATTCATTTTGCTCTATCTTGCTTCCTACACACACATCATTAATTCATTCCCCCTACCATTTTGCAGAGCCCCACAGTTGATTCTGCTGCCCTGTCCCATTGTGTGCCTGGGACCTCTTCATCACCTTTTCCAAGGTCTAGTGATAGCACTCGAC
The DNA here is from genome assembly GCF_025201925.1 of Gopherus flavomarginatus. Classification (NCBI taxonomy): domain Eukaryota; kingdom Metazoa; phylum Chordata; order Testudines; family Testudinidae; genus Gopherus; species Gopherus flavomarginatus. The sequence continues at coordinate 25,985,363 of NC_066628.1, forward strand.
TCCCCTACCCAGGTTGCGGGGCAGGAAGCTCCAGACAGAGTCGCAGAATGACAGGGAGCTGTTGTTCCCAATTTTCCCCAGAGCACATGAGGCAGGAGGATTTCTCGAGTGCTCCAACCTATATTTGCAGACGAGAGGGAATGCCAAATGGTCCTTCAGCACATGAAGCATTTATGACTGGTTGTCTTTTCCTAGGAAGTGGGGGAATAGGGAAGGACAGTCAAAAAAATGGGGATTTCCCTGCAGATCCAGAGGAGGAGCTGAAGAACCTCTATAAAGTTGGCAATTCTCTGCTGCAAGGCATGGAAAGGTTATTAGTAACCATGAATCTGTTGTGGGCACTTGTGTACACTAGTACCTGTGTATTCCACAACCACAGGCTCTAAATAGTCTCATACTTATCCTCAAGGAGCCATATCTGTGACATTCTCTTTTCAAGCTTTAGTCTTGAACAATGAACTTTTATTAGCAGTAATGCACATTGGAAAACATAATCCCAACTATACATATAAAATGATGGAGTCTAAACTAGCTGTTACCACTCAAGAAAGAGATCTTGGAGTCATTGTGGATCATTCTCCGAAAACATCCACTCAATGTGCAGCAGCAGTCAAAGAAGCAAACAGAATATTGGGAATCATTAAGAAAGAGATAGATAATAAATCAGAAAATATCATATTGCCTCTGTATAAATCCATGGTACGTCCACATCTTGAATACTGCATGCAGATGTGATCGTCCCAGCTCAAAAAAGATATATTGGAATTGAAAAAGGTTCAGAAAAGGGCAAAAAAATTATTAAGGGTATGGAACAGCTTCCATATGAGGAGAGATTAATAAGACTGGGACTTTGCAGCTTGGAAAAGAGACGACTAAGGGGGATATGATAGAGATCTATAAGATCATGATGGGTTGGAGAAAGTGAATAAGGAAGTGATATTTACTCCTTCTCATAATGCAGGTTTAAAACAAATAAAAGGAAGTATTTCTTCACACAATGCACAATCAAACTGTTATGTTGTGAATGCCAAGACTATAACAGGGTTCAAAAAGGAGCTAGATACGTTCATGAATGATAGGTCCATCAGTGGCTATTAAGCAGGATGGGCAGGGATGATGTCACTGGGCTCTCTTTGCCAGAAGCTGGGAATGGGTGACAGGGCATGGATCACTTGATTATTACCTGTTCTGTTCATTCCCTCTGAAGCACCTGGCATTGGCCACTGCTGGAAGATAAGATACTGGGCTAGATGGACCTTTGGTCTGACCCAGTAAGGCTGTTCTTATGTTTTTATGGTAAATAATAAAGCTAATTCCTCACACCCAGCCCAGAAAAGCCTGGGTCCAACCAAAAGCTCAGTCCAAATGTGTGGAGATTTCAAAGTGACACTGAGTCCAATTTTATGTGCAGCTCCATATCCACTACCTTATATTGAGGATTTGTTTGTTACTCTTAGTGGTAGACAGTGTTTCAGTAAATTGGATTTTCTCAGTGCATATCTACAAATGGAGATTGATCTGGCATCTCACAAATATCTCACAATCAACACCCATAAAGGCTTACCTTAATTACAACAGGTTGCCTTTTAGAATCACATTGGCACCTGCCCTGTTCCAGAAATCCATGGATGAAATTCTGAAGGGACTGAAGGGAGTTCATCACTATGCGTGACATGCTCTCTCAAAGGAAAGGGATGGCACTACAGGGTACAGTGTTGGATCATAGAATCCCCGGTTTATACAGTTCATGTCATATCTACATGAATTATCTGTGAATCACAGTTGCATATTATGGGGAATGTGAGTGATCATTCCAAAATCACTTCAATCTCAAGTTTTGGAAGCTCTTCTCAAAGGTCATTTTGGCATTGTATGGATGAAGGCCATAGCCCAGAGTCATGTCTGGTGGCCGGGGACTAACAAAGACATTGAGAGGGAGGTGAAGAGTGGTACTACATGTCAACAAATTCAATGTGCTGCTGTCCCAGCTCATCTACATCCTTAGTCATGGCCTCAGACTCCTTGAACATGTATTCATGTGGATTGTGCTGGACCTTTAGATGGTTATATGTTTTTAGTCATAGTAAATGCCAATTCAGGATGGTCCAAAGTTTTCAGAATGACTTCTATGCAGCTGCTAAGACCATTGGACATCTTCGTACCTTGTTTAGCCATTTTTAATTACTGTTACAGTTAATGAGTGACAATGGACCTCGATTCTGTTCTGAAGAATTTCAGCAGTTCCTAGCTTTAAATGGAATTAAGCACATACTCTCAGCTTCTTACCATTCTGCTACAAACGGACTAGTGGAACGCTTTGTACAAACACTTAAGCATGCCTCGAAAGCTAAGAAGTCTATTCTGAGTCATCAGCAGAAACTGGACAATTTCTGGCTTGTCTACAGGAACACACCACATGATCACACAGTAATCACCTGCAACTCTTTTCTTGAAACCATCTTTGTGAACCTGTTGGAACCTGCTATGTTTTGAAATTGCCTCATGTATAAGGCTATATTTTAGTCATGGGTACTTCTAGTAAAAGTCACGGACAGGTCACAGGCAGTAAACAAAAATTCATGCCCTGTGACCTGTCCATGACTTGTACTATATACCCCTAACTAAATCTTGAGGGTAGGGGCAGCCTGGGGATACCTTGGGTGCTTGCGAGGTTGGCCTAGAGGGCACCATGGGTGTTGAGGGGAGCGGCCTGGGGGTACCACGGGTGCTGGAGGGGCAGCCTGGGACCTCCACTTGTGCTGTGCGGGGACACACGGCGGTGCACCGCCCAGGACCCCAGCAGGTGCAGAGGGAGCAGGCAGTTGTGAATGGCCCGGGCCCCCCACTGATGCTGGGGAGGCGGGATTGGCAGGGCTGGCAGGCTCAGTACCTGGCTCCATGTCTCCCCACAAGTGGTGACATCCCTTGTGGGGAGCCTCACTTTCATGTCAGTTTCAGTTTTGCACCCAGAGCAATAAAGCAAGCACAACAGACAGCTGATTGTCCATCAGCTCCCTCTGTGTCTGCATCCTCTACTGGCTCCAGAAATATAACAAGTAGGAGCAAATGTGTTGCTCCTGATAAAATTAAGGGAAGAAATGGCTGCATTGTAAACAGGTAATTGTTTGAGTGAGGTTATATGAGTTTGTCTGGTTGTCCTGGAGGTGGAGATAGGAAAAATCATGGTGCTGTTTTGAAAAAAAATGCAAATGAAACAGTTATGGTAGAAAACAGGAAAAGTTATGACCCATAATAGAAAAATTTATTATGGGGATTTCAGAGGAATGCCATTCTTGACCTTAGGAAAACTGCAAAATAACCTGTATTTTGCACTAAATATTGTTTAAATCCATTTAACAATATTCAGATCATATTTTAAAATAATTTAAAAAGCCATAGTGCTACACTGGACGTACGTAGAACCAAACCTGTCAAAATTCATATGGAATCTTGTTCATCAGAAATCTGGTCAGCTGACAATGACTTCTTTGAAAATTCGTAAAAGTCATAGCATTTGTTATGCTGCATCCGACGAAGTGGGTATTCACCCACGAAAGCTCATGCTCTAATACATTTGTTAGTCTATAAGGTGCCACAGAAATCTTTGCAGCATTTGTTATAGAAGTCAAGGTCACAAAGGTGACTTTTGCTGTCCCTGAAAAAATCTGCCCTATTTTGCCAAAATTATGAGTTTCTGAAAAGGTTCAGTTTTCACATGCACAGTAGAAGTTGTGAGAAATTTGCAGCATTATTCTCTGAAGATTCCATCAGCACTAGGCATGCTGAAGCCCTTCACAGCACATATGTGCAACCTGACTGAGCATACGCCATCTCCACAGTGAGAATGAGCATGCTCTCACTCAGGGTTTCGATGGTTGAGCAGCTCTATTCCTGAAATTGTTCCTACCAGTCGCCAAGGGCTGCTGTGGCACCGGGCAATGGAAGTGAAAGCAGCGAGATGGTCTCTCCCAGGCTGTCACTGGAGAGGGGGGACTCAGCCTGCCACAAATGCATAATTGTGAAGAGTCAAGGGGAAAGGAGGCTGTTGGAGGCTGCGGGGGTTAATAGTAAGGAAAGTCAGGGCAGATTGGACAGGGGGCAGAAACATCTGTAACCACTGCAGCATGTTCTCTTGCTAAACCTGGAACTGAAACCAGAGTCCAGCATTCCTCTGTGAAACCCACCAACAGTGTGTGTGTCACGTAGCGGGATAACAGCTTTCTACTGCTACTAGTTGCTCTATTAACTCGACTGTCAGAAGTCTGTGCTGTGAATCTAAAGTCTTCATCCCTGCTGAGATCCATCTGGGGGGGTCATTATGGTTCCACTTGATGTAATGTCTGTTTTTTTCAGTTTGCTTTCATAAAAACCTAAATAAATATATTAAAACTATCTACATTAAAATAACATTAAGGTTATAAAGTCAAGCATTAAAAGTAAGGAAATATCAGAAATAAGGGTGACTGTGCAATCTTAAGTTTGGCTCCTTGTGCATTATAATATCATCTTTAATTACATAACATTTTTTTCAAGAGGATCGAATCTCTCTCCCATTCAGTGCACAGGGGTCCTATGAAAAACATAGTAAGTGATCATGTAAAGACTATCATAATGCATATGCAAAAGGGGAGCAAATTATTGTTGCACAGGCAACCTTAATTCTGGCATTTCTTACTTTCTGTATGCTTGAATTTGCAGCCTTAATAATGTTATTTTAATACCTACCCCCATATAATTTAACATTTATATTGCATTAGCACTTAGAGGCCAGCCATGATCAGGACTCCATTGTACTGAGCGCTGTACAAATATATAGAAAATGACAGTCCTCACCATACAGAGCTAACAATCTAAAAAGGAGGAGATTATGGCTTCTGTGTCTGACTCCTCTGTACAGATGTCTGAAAGAGCATTGTGTGGCGAGCTCGTGGAAGTGTGGAGACTCTGACTCAGTACAGGACCCCCCTCTTCTAAGCCAAATAACTCTGGTCACTTTTTCAAACTTCGGTACCTAAGGTGAGGCATCCTCATATCTCTTTATGCACCTAAATAAAAGTTGTCTGATTTTCAGAGTTACTAAATTAAGTGAATGGGGGCTGTGGGTGCTCAGCACCTAAGTTCCCTCTAAGCTGCACAGCCGCGCAGCCACCTAGTAGGCTATCAAATGCCCCGCACATCAAGTGCCCCTCCCCCACTGCCACGCTGATCCTGCCCTCTGCCTTGGAGCTGCTCCCGGGAGCCTCCTGCTTGCTATGCAGAGTAGGGGAGAGGAATAGGGTTGTTGATGTCAGGGTGTCTCTCTCCTCCGGCCTCCTGGCCCTGTACCCTATCTCTGTCTCACACACACACACACATACACACACACACACACACACACTTACTTTGTCTCTGTCTCACACACACACACTGTGTGACACAGACACAAATACTCTCTTTCACACTCACTTCCCAACACATACCTTTATTGTTGTTGTTGTTGTTACTTCTTGATACTTCCTGCAATACACATATATTCTCTGTAATTTTATTCTTTCAATGTGCTGTTATTTGAGTTTTTTGACTGGTCTATGCACTTCATAATTTTGATTTCTCTCTTACACTTACATTTAATTCTTTTAGTAGTGAGTTCTAAAATGTCTAACCTGTCCTGGCTGAAGTAATTATGGTAACTTTATAAAAATATATACGATATCCAGATTTTTTGTTTCTATTGATGGCGCACATCCACACATTACCTCAATAATTTGGTGCACATAACAAAATTTATTTAGCACATGGATGAAAAAATTAGAGGGGACATTGCTTAGCACCTCTAGAAAGAGGCCAATATTTAGGTGTGTTTATATTTAGGTGTACTGTAGTTAACTGCCTAACTGTAATAGTTTGATAATGTTGGCTACTATGGCCAGTTTGCTCTCCCTAATTCCTCACTACAACCCAACCCCAAACCCTTCTTTTCACATCACTTTTCAGATAGCATTCTTCTAATATAGGGGTTCACAAACTGGGGGTTTGGACCCCTCAGGGGGTCACCAGGTTATTACATGGGGGGTTGCAAGCTGTCAGCCTCCACCCTAAAACTCTTTTGCCTCCAGCTTTTATAATGGTGTTAAATATATAAAAAAGTGTTTTTAATTTATAAAGGGGGTTGCACTCAAAGGCTTGCTCTTTGAAAGGGGTTGCCAGTACAAAAGTTTGAGAACCGCTTCACTAATAGGTATTTGCCAGTTCCCTAAATCTAATCTTACCTCTGTCTCATTTGCTTTTGATTTCTTTTTCCTGATCTATCTTTTATTGTAGATACAGTTTCCCAGTACCTGCTATTTTCTCCTCCAGATCATTAGTGAAGTTCTTATATCAGCCCCAAACTGGAGCCCTGAGGGAACTTCTACTGTAGTTATTTCTCCATAGTTGGATATTCAGCTTCACATCAAGGATGTTAAGAAATATAATATTCAAACACTTTATTTTTAAGATTGGCAAGATCTACTCTGGTGTTAATACCTTTACTGGGGATCCATGAGTTTATCTTTACCTTCATCACTGATGAACAAGTTGAAGGATTGTCAAGACATATAAGACTCTTCATGCAATTAACAATGAGTTCCTTTCACGTAAGTACTCTGTTACAGTATCTTTCCTTAGAGATAGGATGTTCCCATATAGACTAGATATCCTGGTTTTATTTATTATTATCTTTCATCATATATTGGCTTAACATGATAGTGTTACACTGGATGGATCAATAAATTCACAAAAACAATTTCAAATTGGCAGTTTCCTGAACAGACTAAAATGGGAAATTTGACCCTCTCGCCTGCATATATCTCTTCTCAGCCAGTGAGTCCTGCATCACCTCACAATCAGTGCAGTCTTCAGAGACGATTCTGACGTGAATCCCCTTAAGAACATAAGAATGACCCTACTGGGTCAGACCAAGGGTCCATCTAGCCCAGTAACCTGTCTTCTGACAGTGGCCAGTGCCAGGTGCTCTAGAGGGAATGAATAGAACAGGTAATCATCAAGTGATCCATGCCATGTCACTCATTCCCGGCTTCTGGCAAACAGAGACTAGGGACACCATTCCTGCCCATCCTGGCTAATAGCCATTGATGGACCTATCCTCCATGAGTTCTTTTTTTGAACACTGTTATGGTCTTGGCCTTCACAACATCCTCTGGCAAGGAGTTCCACAGGTTGATTGTGCATTGTGTGAAGAAATACTTCCTTTTATTTGTTTTAAACCTTCTGCCTATTAATTTCATTTGGTGACCCCTAGTTCTTGTGTTATGAGAAGTAGTAAACAACAACACTTCCTTATCTACTTTCTCTACACCAGTCATGATTTTATAAACCTCAATCATATTTCTGCGTAGCCGTCTCTTTTCCAAGCTAAAAAGTCCCAGTCTTATTAATCTCTCCTCACATGGCAGCTGTTCCATACCCCTAATAATTTTTGTTGCCCTTTTCTGAACCTTTTCCAATTCCAATATCTTTTTTGAGATAGGGCAACCACATATGCACACAGTATTCAAGATGTGGACATACCATAACTTTTAGGGGGAAGGAGTAGCTCAGTGGCTTGCGTATTGGCCTGTTAAACCCAGGGTTGTGAGTTTAACCCCTCAGGGGCCACTTAGAAATCTGGAGCAAAAATCAATACTTGGTCCTGTTAGTTAAGGCAGGGTCCCTTCCAGCTCTATGAGATAGGTATAGCTCCATATATTATATAGAGGCAATATGATATTTTCTGTCCTGTTATCTATCCCTTTCTTAATTATTCTCAGCATTCTGTTCACCTTTTTAACTGCCGCTGCACATTGAGTGGATGTTTTCAGAGAACTATCCATAATGACTCCAAGATCTTTCTTGAGTGGTAACAGCTAATTTAGATCCCATCATTTTATATGTATAGTTGGGATTATGTTTTCCAATGTGCATTACTTTGCATTTATCAACATTAAATTTCATCTGCCATTTTGTTGCCCAGTCACCCGGTTTTGTGAGATCCTTTTGTAGCTCTTTGCAATCTGCCTGGGTCTTAACTAACTTTAGTAATTTTGTATCATCTGCAAATTTTGCCACCTGACTGTTTACTCCCTTTTCCAGATCATGTATGAATATGTTAAATAGGACTGGTCCCAGTACAGATCCCTTGGGGACACCAAAATTTACCTCTCTCCGCTTTGAAAACTGACCATTTATAGCGACCCTTTGTTTCCTATCTTTTTACCAGTTACCAATCCATGCGAGCACCTTCCCTTTTATCCCATGGCAGGGATATTCCAATAGGCCACATGTGCTGGAAGCCTGTTAGATTGCAAAGCAGGAACATCCTAATAAATGTTCTCTAGACACATTTTCACTAAGAACCAGTCATTTGAGGGGCCTCCATTTTTGATGCCCAACCTGGAATACCTTAACAGCCCCTGTTTTTCATTTGTGTTGAGCATCTGCCTTCTGAAAATCAGACCCCTTCAAGTTGTCTCAAATTCACCCTGGAACTGATGTGCTTAAACTCAGTAGTGCCTTTTGAAAAGTTAGGCCCTTAGATACACTTTCCAACTAGAGAACAATATCTATAACTTCCCAGCCTCAATTCATTCTGCCAAAACTAGCCTCAAAACCAAGGGGGAGGGCAGAACTGCCAGCCATGCTATTGCCAAGCAGGGCATTTTACTGGTAAGGGGACCAATTTCTATTGCTCCAGAGCACATCTGGCATTCTGTCACTATGAGATGGAACTTAAAGCAAGTGCAGAAGAATAGGAAGGGAAGAGAGAAAACTTTTAAAATGGTAGAAAAATTTAATTAGAGAACAGCAAGACTGCCCTCGCCCTTCTTTGTATATAAAATTCCTCTTTCTTTCCTTCTTTCTAAGGTTTTAGAAATTTTCACTTCCCCTCCTCTTCAACTTCCAGCCATTGGATCTTGTTACTCAGCATCCCAAAATTCAAGAACCTACTTCCCTAATGAGAAACACCTGTCTTCCTCCAAACAGCCCAGCCTTTCTTTCAGTCATATAGCTGCAAATGTCAGCAAATTCACTCTGCATTGTGATGTAATGATGTAGAAATGACAGCCCCCAGAGCCCTGCATTCCAGGTCCCATCACCACAGCACAAGGGAAGGAGAGGCCCAACTTATCCCAGCATCTCCAGTTAATGTGGTCTAGGAGCCAGAGCTCATGAGCGAACTACATGATTAGACTGAGCACTTTTGGCTGGCAGTGTGTAGTACAAACTCATCATAATGCCAGAGTTGCTGATCCAAAACTCTGGAACATTCGGGTTCATTCATCACACTTGAACAGAGCCAGCTTCTATAGACTGTATTTTTCTGAATGTTCAATCCCTCCATCCCTAGTCAACTTCTGTACAATTCCAGCACAAACAAATATGGAAAAATATAATGATATGAAGAAGTGAAAAGGGCTGCGAGCATTACCTATGGGCAGCACAGGCACTGACTTTCTCATTTCCCTGAGGGTGCTCAACCCAGGCCTTACCCCCACTCCACCTCTTTCCTCTAAGGCCTCCCCCTTTGGCCTCTGCTCTGACCTCACCCTGCCTTTTCCCACTAGGTTTGCCAACTTTGTACTCACACAAAACCGAACACCCTTGCCCCGCCCCCTGCCCTGCCCCTCCTCTGAGGCCCTATCCTGCCCTGCCCCTTCTCTGAAGCCCCACCCCGCTCACTCCATATCCCCCCCTTGTTGCTCACTCTCCCCAGCCTCCCTCTCACTGGCTCATTTTCACCGGGCTGGCTCAGGGGGTTGGGGTGTGGGAGGGGGTGAGGGCTGCAGAGCGGGCTGCGGGCTCTGGGGTGGGACCAGAAATGAGGACTTCAGGGTGCAGGAGGGGGCTACGGGTTGAAGCAGTGGGTTAGGATGCAAGAGGGAGTGAGAGCTCTGGCTGGGAGTGCGGGCTCTAAGTGGGGCCGTTGATGAGGAGTTTGGAGTACAGGAGGAGGCTCCAGGCTGGGACAGAGGTGTTTGGTAGGTAGGAGGGGGATCTGACTGGGCCAGGGGTTTCAGGCATTGGGGATGTTTCCAGTGCCTTTTATAGCTTCTGCCATGTGGAAGGAAATCCATTGTTTCAAATAAAGCCCTCAGCACAGCTAATGGAAAATTAGAGGTAGCAAGATGGTGTTTGGAGTCATATGGGCAAGTCACATGTCCATGCATGACTTCTCTTAGGGCTTGGCTACACTCGAACTCCAAAGCGCTGCCACGGGAGAGTTCCCGCGGCAGCGCTTTGAAGTGCGAGTGTGGTCGCAGCGCCAGCGCTGGGAGAGAGCTCTCCCAGCACTGCACGTACTCTACCTCCCCGTGGGGATTAGCTTGCAGCGCTGGGAGCCGTGCTCCCAGTGCTAGGGCACTGTTTACACTGGCGCTTTGCAGCGCTGTAACTTGCTGTGCTCAGGGGGGTGTTATTTCACATTCCTGAGCGAGAAAGTTGCAGCGCTGTAAAGCGCCAGTGTAGCCAAGGCCTTAGTCATAGCAGGAAACCATTACCTATATCCCAGACAGAACATTCAGAGGACAGTCCATTCAGTGTAGATGGGCCTCTTCCATTGTGAGTTAAATGTCCTTTTGAGCCACTTAACTTGAATAGTTCCTTCCCAATGTGCTGTCTAAACACCTTGTTGGTGCTTCCCAGAAGTAAACACATTAGAAATACAGGTATAGTTCAAATACTCATAACTTCAGATACACAAATGATACATGAATACAAATAGCATAATCATATTCAGCGAATCATAATCTTTCCACAGATTGTATATTTCGTACAAGATTTGTTACAATTATATAACAGTGGTAGTAATGATCTACGTGGTCATAGTTTAATCACATAATGTCACAATAGGTAAGAGTTGTCCCATAATTTAGCATTTCCTTACTTTTAAGGGTTGCATTGGTTGCATGTTATGTTTAGGGAACCTTAAATTATTTTAAATGACAAGACTGAAAAAGTGAATCATAAAAGAACATCTTTTCATCTAGGGGAACTTGCTAGGCGTCTGCAATTTAGCAGACATTTCACTTTTTAAAAATAAAACAATTTTTCAAAATAGCTAAAGGACTTAATCTGTATTTACTGCAATTGCTCTCTCTCTTGTTTTTATTTCTAATGAAAACATTACTTTGTAAAAGGATTAACGAATAGCATACAAACTAGAACCGATTCCATCTGTTTAGTCTCTAAAAATCCTAAGTAGTTTTAAACTGTTTCTAAACTGTTTTGTTAAGGAAAAACAATTACTTCTGGGATGTGAGATGGAAGTTTTAACAAACAATTGAAAAGAGCACAAAATTAAATATTAAAAAGTCAGCTCTGCTGTAGCTATGACAGTACTTGCAGCATCTCTGCTTTAGAGAGTGGGGAGATCCAATCATCTCAGCTTAGTGTTGTATAACATGAATTGTTATCCACAGAAAAAAACTACTGGTTCATGATGGCTTAAAAACAGACACAGTCTGTTATTTACATCAAAAGTGAACAAAACTGAGACCACACATGCAAATATCTGCTTCCCAATAGGGTCATCAGAAACCAATAAGTATTCCTTCTGAACTTCTAACTTCATCTCCCCCATGTAATGTTACTTTTAAAGAGACTACTGCTCAGAAACTCATGGCCATAGTAGAGAGATTTCTAGATATATAGCATCATGGGGCTAGAAGGGACCACAAGGTCATGTAGTCTAACCTCCAAATGTTCATATTATCCACTGAGAAAAATAACTGATATTGCAACACTAAAGGTGAGAAATTGAGCATAAAAAGATCATCAAATGTGGAGTGAACAGTAAACATGACAGTCAATTAATTCTGTCTACTTTTGCATACACACAAATATATTGTGCCAGATCCTCAACTGGTGTACATTAGCATAGATCTGTTAACTTCAGGGAGCTACAGTGATTGATACCAGCTGAGGATCAAGTCCACTGCCTCTTTCTTTATATCAATACATGTGGAGGATTTGTAGTGCTGCCATGTGCCACTGCACACACAGCTCCCTGAGCAGCAACACCTTTTCCAGCAGGAGATGGGCTTTTTAAAGACGGTGCTTGGACATTCAGAAGGACTGACAGGGAAATAGTGGTACCTCTATGCTAGCAGCAGATGCTTTTTCAGCTTGGCAGTGGCGCTTTAAAATGGGCCTTATAAGGCTCCTGGGGCCATCAGCTGACACTATATGGCTCACTCCCCTAGTAGCACTGACTTCTCCAGCAAGAGAAGAGCCCTTTAAGAAGAGTTCCCAGAAAAGTTCTGTTGTTGCCAACACAGAGTCCTCAGTGTCTGGGGCATTCTCATTAGGGGAGATAAATTCTTTAAGAAGGACTTGTGTAATTAGATTTATATGGGAGATTGGTTGTAGAATTGTGCCCTGATGTAATATGGAGTAAAGAAGATTGCGGTATTGATGATGGAAGAAGGGAAGATAGACTGTTGTGAGGCTGTGGCAAAAGAGGAGAGTTGGGGTGTAATAAAATAAGCGGAAGCATTCAGTTATATGTTTAAGGTGTTTGGGTGAAAGAACCATAGGAAGCTAAATTGCACAGGTTGTATCAAAAGTCTCTGCAGCTTAAATGAAGAATCTTAATGACAGATACTATCCACAGGAGAAGACATGATTGTTCACGTGCCCAATTGAGAATAAGGGTTTCTAGAATATGTTTGAAGATAAGGAGGGATAGCACAGGCACAGTTTGGGGATCTGTCTATATGAACTTATGTATTCCAGGTTGATTTTATGAACTTTTTTTAAGTGTATGTTTGTAGACTTACTGACATCATTCCCTGTGTCCTTGCATAATAATTTTTGTGTTAAGGTAAAGGGCTTGGCACTTGATGTGTGTCCCTGAATGGAATAGGAGACAAGGTGGGTGAGGACCAGCTTCTGGTCAGACATGAAGAAGAGCTTTTTGTACCTTGAAAGTTGGTCTATTTCACCAACAGAAATAGGTCCAGTAAAGATATTACCTCACTTATCTTATATAAAAATATATCAAATATAAGTAAGACAGAAAATACCATATTGCCTCTATATAAATCCATGGTACTCCCACTCACATCTTGAATACTGCATGCAGATCTGTTCATCCCATCTCAAAAAATATATGCTGGAATTGGAAAAGGTACAGAAAAGAGTAACAAAAATTATTAGGGGTATGGAACAGCTTCTGCATAAGGAGAGATTAATAAGACAGGGACTTTTCAGCCTGGAAAAGAGACGACTAATGGGGGATACGATAGAGGTCTATAAAATCATGACTAGTGTGGAGAAAGTAAATAAGGAAGTGTTATTTACTCCTTCTCATAACACAAGAACTAGGGGTCATCAAACGATATTAATGGGCAGCAGGTTTAAAACAAATAAAAGGAAGTATGCACAGTCAACCCGTGGAACTCTTTGCCAGAGGATATTGTGAAGGCCAAGAGTATAACAGGTTTCAAAAAGGAACTATATACATTCATGGACAATAAGTTCATCAATGGCTATCAGCCAGGATGGGCAGGCATGGTGACCCTAGCCTCTGTTTGCCAGAAGCTGGGAATGGGCAACGAGGAATGGATCGCTTGCTGATTACCTGTTCTGTTCATTCCCTCTGAAACACGTGGCATTGGCCACTGTTGGAAGAGAGGATACTGGGCTAGATGGACATTTGGTCTGACCCAGTTTGGCTGTTCTTATGTTCTTATATTCTTACCTTTTTTCTCTAGTATCCTGGGACCAGCATGGCTATACAGCAAGGGTGCAAACCTGAATGGAACAGTCATTACGAACGGATAACATCTGAAATAGCCATTCCCTAGCAGAACAAAGCAGAGCCATAAAGAGTTGTTAACCTGTTCAAATGGAAGCATCCTAGGCCAGAGCATTAGCCGCCACCCAGGAAAATCAGTTATTCCAGCTGGGCTTGTAACTAAGCAACAGATCAGCATTGGCTGTCTTTCTAAAAGCTCTGCTCTAGGAATTATTTTTGGGAGGTTCTCTGGTTTGTATTTTACAGGAGCTTAGACTAAATGATCACAGTGATCCCTTTTGGCCTTGGAGTATATGAAACTATGAACTTGACAAGGGACTTGAAGCCACTGAAGACAGTCACCTGTCAATAGGAACTGGAACCTATAAAAGGAAGGCTCTCTCACTGGCCATTTTAGTCTGTCTACATTATGAGCGAGGGCTGTGATTCCCAGCTTACACAGACATACTCATGCTAGCTCTAATCAGGCTGCTCCAGGCACCAGCAGGCCAAGTGCGTGCTGGGGGTGGCAAGCCGTGGCGGGTGCTCTGCCGGTCGCCACGAGGGCGGCAGGCAGGGTGCCTTCGGTGGCATGCCCGCGGAGGGTCCGCTGGTCCCGTGGCTTCGGTGGACCTCCCGCAGGCATGCTGCCAAATACGAGGGACCGGGGACCTCCCGCAGGCAAGCTGCCGAAGGCAGCCTGCCTGCCGTGCTTGGGGCAACAAAATACCTAGAGCCGCCCCTGGCTCTAATCAAGAGTTAAAAATGGTTGTCAGGCACTGCCTCCAATAGTCAGACCTACTGGTTGGAGTGAGGTCAGAACTAGTCATAGGGTTGAGCCTGGGCCAAGAGTGGTGTTACAGTCAAGATCTGGGGACAAGCCAGGGTAAAAATGAAGATCAGAATCCACAGATAAACCAGAACTGGAACTGTCAGCACAGTCTAGGTGAAGGCGAGAGGTTGAGACCATAAGGTCGGGTTCCCAGGACAACCCAAAAGACTCTCTCAGATTGGTGAGAACACAGGAGGGAGGATACCGCATGCCTGTTTTTGTTACTTTCCATAGATTTTTATCTCTCTTGTACTCTGTCTGTGAGTTGAGGATGATTTAGGAATTCCTTTGGAAAGTTTTTTGTGTTGTGTCCTTTGCTTTCGCTGTCATATAGCCTGTGAAGGAGGAAACAGTAATCCAGGGGATCCAATGCTTTGGTGGAAGTCTAGGAATGTGCAAGAACTACTGGGGAGTCTTGGAAGAGCTGGCACTGCTTTCAGGGCCTATGACATTGGAATAGAGGCTCATCTCTCACAAGGGGTGCTAGACAGAGGATCTGTACCTTGAGAGTGCCTACACTCCCAGAGCCAAGGCCAAGACTCTGCTCAGACCCAGAAAGTCAATTGCACATGGGATCCAGTGGGTGGATTCAAACACTGCAGCCTATTGAGCATCCACTAGGAACAGTTCATCCAGCCTTGTAATAATCATTAGAGATCACATCACTGGTAGGCATTTTAAAGTTGGTGAAATCCCTTGGGACTAAAGAGGAAGCTTCAAGGCTATATGTGTAATAGCAAAGCAAGCCAGAGCTTCCTTCCATGTCCAGTTTCTGAGGATGACTTCTTTCCATCAAAGATATCCTGGATATCAAGGCATTGTCCAAGGCCTTTTGAACTAATAAGATACTATGAACTCCTCAGAATGGTACCCACTGCACTAGAAGCAGTGCGCAGAAGATACTGCATTGACCTTTGTACAAGAGGCTAAACTGCTGATGAGCTCCATTCTTGAGTGTTGGCAACAAAATAGCTTCAAGTATGTCAAGTACAAATCTTTTCCACACTTCTTAGAAGGTTTACCACTTAACCAATTCCGTTGGTCATATTAGCAATCCTTTAAAACAAGACTATCGTATATGAGAAAATTATTTAAGGAAAGAAGATTTATGGTTCTGGGATTAGTATTATGAAGATTTTAATAGTAATTTCACCCTTAAATTAAGACTATAGGAATCAGTGTCTCCTCCATAATCTAATTTTCTTCTCATTTTCTTTCTCTTGTAGGGTTTCCTTGTAGCAATTTTATACTGCTTTGTTAACGGAGAGGTAAGGCACCACAACGTGTATTATTAGT
The DNA here is from genome assembly GCF_025201925.1 of Gopherus flavomarginatus. Classification (NCBI taxonomy): domain Eukaryota; kingdom Metazoa; phylum Chordata; order Testudines; family Testudinidae; genus Gopherus; species Gopherus flavomarginatus. The sequence continues at coordinate 26,001,244 of NC_066628.1, forward strand.
TGATTTCTGTAGCATTTTCAAGGCAATGAACAGAATGACAATAAAACAATACCGTATTGACCACTGAGATTTGCATAAGTGCATTCTCCTAAATAGGCAGTAACCATTTTTTATCAGGGGAGACAGTAGCCAGATTCAGCCCTCAGTACGGTAAATGTAAATGCAAGTAACTCCCCTGAAACTAGTGGAATTATTCTAGATCAGTGTTTTCAACCAGGAGCGTGCATACCCCGGGGTACACAGAAGTACTCCAGAAGTACATCAACTTATCTAGATATTTGCCTAGTTTTACAACAGGCTACATAAAAAAGCACTAGCGAAGTCAGTACAAAATAAAATTTCATGTAGACAATGACTTGTTTATACTGCTCTTTATACCATACACTGAAATGTAAGTACAATATTTATTTTCCAATTGATTTATTTTATAATGATATGGAAAAAATGAGAAAGTGAGTAATTTTTCAGTACTAGTGTGCTATCACACTTTTGTATTTTTATATCTGATTTTTTAAGCAAATAGTTTTAAGTGAGGTGAAACTTGGGTACTCAAGACAAATCTGACTCCTGAAAGGGGAACAGTAGTCTGGAAAGGTTGAGAGACACTGCTCTAGATTTACACTGGAGTAACTAAGGCCTTGGCTATACTTGAGAGTTACAGCACAATAAAGCCGCCTACAACGCTGTAACTCACTCCCTGTCCACACTGGCAAGGCACATACAGAGCTGTATCTCCGTGAGTACTGCGCTGCAGGTACTCCACCTCCCCGAGAGGATTAACAGCTGGTGCGGAGTGGCTGAGACGCTGATGCTCCAGTGTAAACGGGGAGTAACCTTGTTACGCAGTGATTAACCTCCGGAAACTCCCCATAATCCTTTAAGTGAAGGTTCCTCTCCTTGTTTTGTTGTGACCTCGGGGCTCCAGGAGCTGCTTATCAAAAAAACAAACACAGCTACTGTTTGCTGCAAATGAGTAAAGGCAGGCGGGGGGCTTCCTTTGGAACGCCCACAGCTAGTGTTTGCTTGAAGAGAGAGGCGGCGCTGGGTGGAGGGGAAGGGTCCGTTTCGGATAGGGCTGCTTGTCTGGTCTGTGAGAAAAAAACAAACAGCTGCTGTTTGCTTTCAGTGAGTGCAAGAGGGGTTCAGGAGGGAGGGAGGGAGGGGGGTCGGAACTTGCAAGGCAGGGAGCTGATACAGTGTCGGCTCCAAAAATCCACTCTCTCTCCCCCCACACTCCCTGTCACACTCCACCCCACCCCTTTTGAAAAGCATGTTGCAGCCACTTGAATGCTGGGATAGCTGCCCATAATGCACTGCTCCCAATGCCTCTGCAAATGCTGCAAATGTGGCCACGACAGTGCGCTGGTAGCTGTCAATGTGGGCAGACTGCAGCGCTTTCTCTACTCAGCTGTATGAAGACAGGTTTAACTCCCAACACTGTACAGCTGCAAGTGTAGCCATTCCCTAAGACCAGAATCTGACCCATAGTCATAATGAACTGGGACCCCAGAGACCTGGGTATTACCAGATTTGCCCGTTACCTTGGGGTATGCTCATTTATTTGGGTTACTCTTCGGGGGGGAGTGGGGCTTCTGTAATTCTATCAATGTACTGCTTGTGTCACTTGTGTTTTCATATGGAGCTCTACTTATCCTTTCTGCAAGTCCCCTCCCAGTGGAGCTATCCTGCAGGACCTAGGTTCCCTAGGGCTGGGTTTCTCCAACCCCAGGACCGGATGAACACACCCACACATAATTAACAGAGCAAGTCTGAGCAGACAGGGTCAGTTAGCACTGTCAGGCTGACCTCTTATTTGTCCTTGGACTCACTGGGCTGAAGGAAGCAGCACTTTCAGGCTACCTCCCCTTATATGTCCCTGGACTCCACGGACTGGGTCAAGCAGCACTTTCAGGCTGTTACCCTTATGCGTTCCAAATTCAGCACGTCTCTATCCCCACTCTCACAACACATTTATACTGGCAGTAACCTACTTGATGAGCAAACGCCACTGTATTTTGGGCGCTGCAGGGATCTTTAGCTTAGGTAAAAGAAGCATTGCTGTAGAATGAATGGAGGAAGCTAAAAACACAAAAGAGTAAAGTTCAGCAAGAGAGAGAGAAGCAACCAGCTTAAACATAAAAGTTATTTATTGAATAATGGTGATAACTACACAAGGAGCCTAAACCCACATAACATACATTATTAAAGGTTCATACCTACGGTAGAAAGGAAAATGAAGAGAGAGAGAGAGAGAACAAGAAGGGGATCTCACCGCTCACTGAAGTTTGAACTGGTCGGAGTTCCCAGGTGATGGTGGTAGCTGAGGGTCCTGAGAGTAGGAGACAGGCAGAGTCCCCAGCATGGTCAGTCAGGAGAATATGGAGTTCCAGTGGAACTGATGCATAGTTTGGATCTAAGCATCAGAACCCTGACTGGAAAGTGAGTAGGGATTTTTGTAGAGGACATACAGTGGTTCAAGGGAGAACACTAGATTTGTTTATAGGTAAGATGATGACTCAAGGGTTTTCTTTAGGCTAGACAATAGGAGCTGATCATTCTTGGCTATGGGTGGTGTTTTCTTCCAGGGAACTCACAATGCAACTTGCCTGCTTCAGTATTTGGATATCAATCAAGCATTCGTTACTAGAATTGGTCTGATAACTGCTGAGCTGGGTGTGTGCAGACATAGGTTCATTAGCATCTGGAGCAGAGATTCCCATGATGCAGTGCTTCCCTGCTTTTTCTGGTCCCAGAGTTCAGTGCAGTTCCCTGTTCTTCATTCTGTATGTAAATTAAAATGTCTCCCTGTCCCATCTCTCATGCAGATGAAGCTAGGGAAGTGGTCTTTGCTCTCCATTCTGTATGCTAATGGAGATGTCTTAATCTTGTCACCCTTATCAGGAGGGGTCCAGGTGTGTCTCCCAACACCCTTCACTGCTCTCTGCAAGTTTTTTCCTCTGATGGGTTTTGGTTTAAGCCAGGGGTCTCAAACACGCCAGGGCTGGGCAAACTACAGCCGCAGGATTGCCCCCTCGAGCCTCGTGCCACTCCCTGAAGTGGCTGGCATCATGTCTCTGCAGCCTGGGGGGGAGAAGCAGAGAGCTCCATCCGTGTGTTGCCCTGGCTTCCAGACACCACCACCACCACCACCACCGCCACCCCCCCTGCAGCTCCCATTGGCCAGGAATGGGGAACCACAGACAATGGGAGCTTCCGGGGAGGTACCTAGAGGCGCAGCAAGCAGCATGCTGAACCCTGTGTCCCCCTCCCCCAGGGACCTCAGGGACATGGTTCCAGCTACTTCGTGGAGCGGGGTTGGGGCCAGCAGCTTGCCCTGGCCCTGGTGTGCATTGCTGCCATCCTGGAGCCTGAAGCCCTCCTGCACCCTGTCCCCCCAACTCCCTGCCCTGAGCCCCCTGCCTGCACCCCAACCCCCTGCTGCACCCCAACTCTCTGCCATGAGCCCCCTGCCTGCACCTCAACCCCATGCCCTGAGCTCCCTGCTGCGCCCCACACCCCTTCTGCACCCTGAGCCCCTGCCTGCATCCCAACCCCCTGCTGCACCTCAACTCCCTGCCCTGAGCCCCTGCCACACCCCTCATGCACCGTCTGGGGGCAGAGAAGGGGCAGAGTTGGGGTGAGGACTTCAGGGAAGGGGTTGCAATGGGGGCAGGGAAGGGCTGGGAAGAGGCGAGGCCTCATGGAAGTGGTGTAGTGGAGGCAGGGCCGGGGGCAGCAAGGGTGTGTGTGTCAGTGATGCGGCCCTCGGACCAATGAACTAGCCCTCATGTGGCCCTCGTGATCATTTGAGTTTGAGACCCCTGGTTTAAGCAGAGGCTTGGGAGGGTGGGGTGTCTTTCATGAGTCAGGCTAGATACTGCACCCTGGTTCTCCAAGAACATAGAGCTGACTGGTATCATGGGTTATATCCCCAGTTCTGCCACTGGCCTGCTGTGCAATCTTGGACAAGTCAATCACTTCTCTATGCCTCAATTTCTCCATCTGTAAAATGATAATGATACTGACCTCCTCTGTAACGCATGCTGAGATCTGCAAATGAAAATGCCATATAAGAGCCAGCTGTCATTATTATTATTATTGGTTAAATGAGGAATACACTACTAGAGGTGGGCGGGAATTTGGGGGCTTTTTTTTTTGTGAAGCAGGGTCAGTTTTCACAAATCTCCTGATTCAAAACATTTTGGAAAAAAAATTTTGAAATTGTCAAAATGTCCTGTTTTAACATATTTTTAACCAGAAAAATTTGTTTTTTTCCTGTCAAAAGGACCTTTTGTTTCAAAAGTTTAGTAACATGTCTAAATCAAAACTCTTCAAAATTATCAAAATTAAGTGCTTTGATTGACCCAAACAAAGAATGTTTTGTTTTCTTGGCTTGCAAAATTTTGAGGTGTTGACATTTCATCCCAATTCAGAATAAGAACATTTTTCAGTATCTCAAAAATTTTCATAGTATGGAAAAATCATTTCTCACCTTGCTTTAAACAAGATATTGTTATGCCAGCACCACTTCCTGCTTCATAGTTAAGGTTGTGTTTTGTTTCTCATTTAAAGCAGGGACTTAACATCTTTGTTACGTATGAAAAGTCCTCCCCAAATTACATCACTTATTCTGAGTAAATGTTGTGCATAGGCTTTGGAGATTTTTTTTTTTAAAGATTAACGGTTGTTATCTTTCTTAACTAAAGCTGAAGAATAGTCTTCAGGTGACATTGTCTTTGGGTTTCTGGTTTATTGTTCATGTATTAAATTTTTAATAATTAAAAAAAGGGGAAATGCCTGGATAAAATTACATTAAGATGGAGTTAGAGTTGGAATTCCTTATTGGTAGTGTAGGGCATCTATTTAGGAGAAGTAAATTTAGAGGGATGTGGGCATTTTGATATCTTAGTAATGATGGAGCATTAAATCTTCAACTGAGTGTCTGTGGCATATTGTTGTTAACTTTGCCCTATAGTGAGGCCATGTGAGGGGAAAAAACAGAAAAAACTCCAATGAATCTTTAATATTCCTGTAATTACAATATCCCTTATCCTAAATTACTGATATATACTTTTAGTCTGAACTCTTTCAGACTAAAAGTTTTTGTCTGGGAATAAACATTATATTTGGTTTAACAGTAATTAAACTTCCGGAGGAGAGCTAGAAAAATGGCAGCTGAGCTTAATCAGAACTAAACTGAAATGTGTGAGTTGAACAAACTTCTAGGTACCCGAACTCAAACATGTACAGAACTCTCTCCCTAAAACTGCATTTTTTTTGTAATTACTGAAGTTGCAAAAATGGAAAACAGAAGTACACCAAACATATGGCTGCATTTGCACACATAACTGGGTATGTGCTCTTACAAATAGCTGGTTATGTATCTAACTGGAAGACCAGGAGGAACTGTTTTCTCTATCTCCTGTGCAGAGTTCTAGTTGTTTACATAACACATACATACAGTACAGGAGGTTCACGGAGGCCTAGAAGCATGTGTGATATTCAGAAAATTAAGGGACAGATTCTGAACAAATTCTACAGTGCATGTGAAAATGGCAATTTTTATGGGGACAGTGAAAGACAACATTCTGGTCATAGGATTATTCCATAAATAGGCATTTCAATTTCCTTCTCCACAGGATGGAGGCATGATAGCAGTTGATAAAACCAGTTTTAAAAAAATGTTTGATGTTGTCAAGACTAAGTAGTTTTCACTAAAATTATTCCTGGAAATAACTGACCCATTTTTGCTAAAACTCTCAAAAAATTCTAGCTCAGGCAGAGGTCAAGTCTGAATTTTAAGAAGCAAAAATCAGGATTTCCATCCTGCAGGAAATGCCAATATTTTGAAATTGTTTAGTGCCATATAGATGACAAGTCAAAACGTCAAATTTTTCACAGAATAGAGAGTTCCAAAAATGTTTGATTCAGAAATTCTGGAACATTTTATTCTAAACTAAACATTTTGACATCCCTAGATTGAAACATTTCATGTTGGCTCATTTCAATATTGAATTGTGTCTGCCTGAGCTACTACAAGTGTCTCATTCTTCCATTCTGTGGGCTGGGCTCCCTGGTTGGACTACATCTGCTATGGTGCACTGTAGTCATGGAGTTCTCATGATGCAGCATGATGGTTCAACCAGAGGGAAGATGTAATCCAGTTGGAACACAAGAGCTGTGAGGGGTTGGAGGATGCTCAATACAGATAGCATCTTCACATAATTCAACTGCCAAACTCCAGAAAAGGCTACTTAGCATGTGCAAACTGAGATTTTTCAAGGGTTCGTAATTTGGCAGAAATTGAGCATTTTTTCACAGGAACAGCAAAAGGCAGGTCTCTGACACCTGCCAATTTCAAGTCCCTACTCCAAAGCATGGAGGCACTAGGTAATCTCTCAGAAAATTCTTACTAGTATTTAATTAACATCAGCAAAATAATGTGTTTTCTCCTAATCTCATTAGACAATCTTGAACCATTGTTGCTAAAACTTTCCAAAATGATTCAGCCTGAAGCAGACATCTTGCATGAAAAAATTCTGCCCAAAAAGTTAAAGTTTAGCATAGGCAACTGAAAACAGGAAGTGTTAGGCAACATTAACTGTAGGCATCATTACCTGTGCCACCTATAATTACAAACCCAAAATCTACATTAAAAGAACATTATTAAAGTTGCAAAGTCAAACACTCGACTTATAGGGACAAAGGAAACCTTAATTTTTCCCCTTTTGTGTGGATGTATAGGCAAATTTTATTCTTGACTTGGAAACCATAATAATGTTTGTTTAGCGTAGCTTTTATATGGTTTCTTTTCTAAAAAAATGGAAAACATATATTCTATAATGTGCAACACAAACAACTCCTGCCTAGATCATGAGCAGCAAACCAGCCCCATCAGTTCCACAGCACCTAATCTCTGACACTTAAAATAAAGGCTACCTCTATTAACAGTCAGTGATAGTAGGCTGTTATCCCCTTGGCCTAGCCACTTGTGAAGGACATCATACATTGGGTGACCTCTGCAGCAGTAGAACCATTTTACTGGCAAGCATGTTCATTTGATCACCTCTTCCTGAGAAGCATCATGGTGAGAAGATAAGACCTGGAGTTTCTGTATTAGAGGCTGGAATTCTCTTCCTAGCTTTCTTAGAAGTGGCACAGAGCAACCGCTCAGCTACTCCTGTAAGACAGGCTGATACTTGCCTGCACAAGAGTAGGCCTTGCTCAATGACAAGGGTTTCAAATTGCACAGAAATATTAATATCATTCAGCATAAGTAAGACTTGAACTCTTGGCTGGCCGGCTCCTTGCGAAGTGGTCTTTTCCTAGGCCAAAGGGTACACTGATGCTGTTTGTGGTAGGGCTGTGGATCCATTTTGTCTTTGTGCTGTCTGGAATTACAGCTCCATGTGCAGTGCTGCCACTGGGATGATGCATGTGGCAGGCTATACAGTATTCAGGGTTTGGGGCAGGGCAGCTGTATTTTACAAACCACAGACCAGAACATACAACTCACACAAATCTGCCCAGACATCACTGCCCTGGCCTCAGGACTATCTCCTGCCCAATTTCAAAGTCCTACAGCAATCCTCAGTGATACTAAGCATTTCAAAACAAAAAGTCATCGTAAAGGAAAGGGTTTGGGGATATAAACATAGGAGTCATTGTCACTCCCTCTATAGTGTAGTGAATGGAGCAGTGTAGGGTGACCAGATGTCCCAATTTTATAGGGACAGTCCCGATTTTGGGGTCTTTTTCTTATATAGGCTCCTGTTACCCCCGACCCCCTGTCCCAATTTTTCACACTTGCTGCCTGGTCACCCTAGAGCAGGGCCTGACAGCTTAGGGAACTGACAAAGGCATGCAGTCTTTCACCTTTCAGTCATGGTAGCCAGCTCCGAAGTGGGCTGTTCGACATAGGTTGCTGGTCTCTACACACTTATTGTTAGACAGGCAGCCACATCCCAACAGCTACTTCACAGATAACCCTCTTATTGGCAGGTGAATCAGAAAGTCCAGGTCTGAGCTCGCCCTGGGGGCTGGCCTCCGCTTTGTCCCCTAGTGCACTCACACCAAGTCAAGGCTGAGACACTGCAGCTTGCTTGTCCTTACACTGCTCTGTGAGTAGCTGAAATGCCAGTCTGCAGGGCTGTCAGCCCAACATGTTTTGCCTGCATGAAAGTCACCACACAGAAATACCTCATGTCCGGTTGTTTTCTTCTTCCAACAGGTGAAAGCAGAACTCCAAAAGCAATGGTCCCGCTTCCTGCTGGCTGATCCATTTGGCTGCATGCAGTGCTTCCTTGGGGAAAACATCAAATATCTGGGGAAATATTCAAAGAAGCAAAAACATCAGCACTTTGCCAATAACAGGTTGTGCATGGAAGTGAGTGAGCCATGGGCTGCGCAGCTCCAGCAGGTGCTGTTGAATGGGAGAGCAGATCTTAGCTCAGAGCCAGGACCTACTGGAGAGCCCTATCCCAGGGCAAGTGTGTCGGATATCAGCGAAGGAGAAGTCACAACTGGGGAGACAACAGAGGAAGTCTTTGAAGAAAGTGAGATTTAGAAGGCTCTTTTAAAGGACAGCATAATAAAGGCACCTTCAGAATGGACCTCTTCCTCCCTCACAAGCTGTGTTCCTGCAACAGGAGAAAGAGAATGGGAAGTTTCTTCCCATGGGCTATGCAGTGTTGTTGTAGCCATGTTGGTGCCAGCATATTAGACAGACAAGGTGGGTGAGTTCATAGTTTTTATTGGACCAACTTCTGCTGATGACAGAGACAAGTTTGCAAGTTTACCCAGAGCTGAAGATTATCTCACCCATCTTGACTTTCTTGCCGTGGGTTAACATTCCCCGCCCCATCCAAAGTTATCTCTTAAACACACGAGGGAAATCAAAGCAAAATCTGAGGGTTCCTGCAGATCTGGTGGTACGCTTCCTCTCAGTCTTTATGGTGTTTAAAAGAGAGGGGGAATATTGTTTTCGGTTAATCTGGCAACCAAGGAAAGCGAGTTGCATTCTGGTCATGAATGGGACCCTGTGGGTGCACATAGCAGATTTCACAGATCATCCCTGTGTCTTTATCTGCACATTTCTACCATGCTTTTAATACAATAGAGAAGAGAACTGTTTTGTTTCTTTACATAAATCATGACACATCATCTGTATTTTGTTTGCTACTCTGTCCTGCAGTTTTGCTGACAGATACGAATATCGGCATGTTTCCTTCGGGTTTGTTTATTATTTGGCATGACTGGCATTTTTGGCCTATGCTAATCTGGTTTTCAATTTTATGGAGTTCAGAAGAATAATTACATCTATTGAAGAAACAATTTTTGGATTTATTTTGAGGTGCTTCATATGGGTTTGTTTGGTGTGGTCACTGGCTGTGTGTGTGTATGTTTCTTTGTGCGCATGTTTGTGTGTGTGTTGTGTGCACATATTCCCACATTGTTGTTCACAAGTGATCCAGATTTACAAATGGGATAGACATGTACAGTACTGTAGTGGGGTGACCACCTGCTCCAGCCTGGAAGGGGTTGGGGAAAAGCCCTGCAGAGGGCTGGGACTGGGCAAGGTAAAACGCTGGATGACTGGGGGAAGTGGCTGCAGCTGGGGCACTCCCCATATGGAGCCACAGGAACTTATTAGAAGGCCAGGGAAATCAGAAGGATAAGACTCTCCCTCTGCCTGTAGAGGGGGAAAGGTCTGGCTGCAGGGAGATAGACACTGGGTACCTGAGTGAAACAGGGCTGGGGAAAGGCAGAGTTGCTGGGGGCTAGACAATGACTGGCAGTAGCCATATACTGAGGCCAGGTGGGGATAGTGGGTGGGGGTTCCCCTGGGAGGGGGACACCCTGAGGCTGAAAGGGGTTACTACCAGGGGGCAGCATCCCAGGTAAACGGAGCACTGGGGTCCAGGGAGGGACACAGGGGCCAGAGGACAGGCAGATCACCGGCCTGCAGAGGGCACTCCAGAGATGGAATGAGCTAATTACCAGAAGTCACCAGCAGGAGGTGCCGCAGGGGTGAGTCTGCACTTTTACAAGTACTCAAGCTAAACAAATCCACACAAGGAGGGACAAATGCTCTTCCTCACTCCCCAGAAGCAGAAGTTGAACAGTCATGCTGTGACAGAACAGGAAGAGGAGAAAGAATGAGGAGTACTTGTGGCACCTTAGAGACTAACAAATTTATTTGGGCATAAGCTTTCATGGGCTAAAACCCACTTCATCGGATGCATGCAGTGGAAAATACAGTAGGAAGATATATATACACAGAGAACATGAAAAAATACGTGTTGCCATACCAACTCTAACGAGACTAATCAATTAAGGTGGACTATTATCAGCAGGAGAAAAAAACTTTTGTAGTGATAATCAGGAAGGCCCATTTCAAACAGTTGACAAGAAAGCGTGAGTAACAGTAGGGGGAAAATTAGCATGGGGAAATAGTTTTTACTTTGTGTAATGACCTATCCACTCCCAGTCTTTATTCAAGCCTAATTTAATGGTGTCCAGTTTGCAAATTAATTCTAGTTCTGTAGTTTCTCATTGGAGTTTGTTTTTGAAGGTCTTTGTTGGAGAATTGTGACTTTTAGGTCTGTAATTTAGTGACCAGGGAGGTAGAAGTGTTGCCTGACTCATTTTTGAATGTTATAATTCTTGATGTCTGATTTATGTCCATGTATTCTTTTATGTAGAGACAGTCTGGTTTGGCCAATGTACATGGCAGAGGGGCATTGCTGGCACATGATGGCATATATCACATTGGTAGACGTGCAGGTGAATGAGCCTCTGATGGTGCGGCTGATGTGATTAGGTCCTATGATGGTGTCCCCTGAATAGATAGGTGGACAGAGTTGGCAACTGGCTTTGTTGCAAGGATAGGTTCCTGGGTTAGTTTTCTTGTTGTGTGGTGTGTGGTTGCTGGTGAGTATTTGCTTCAGGTTGGTGGACTGTCTGTAAGCAAGGACTAGTCTGTCTCCCAAGATCTGTGAAAGTGAGGGATCATCCTTCAGGGTAGGTTGTAGATCCTTGATGATGCGCTGGAGAGGTTTTAGTTGGGGGCTGAAGGTGATGGCTAGTGGTGTTCTGTTACTTTCTTTGTTGGGCCTAGAGTAGGTGACTTCTGGGTACTCTTCTGGCTCTGTCAATCTGTTTCTTCAGTTCAGCAGGTGGGTATTGTAGTTTTAAGAACTCTTGATAGAGCTCTTGTAAGTGTTTGTCTCTGTCTGAGGGATTGGAGCAAATGCGGTTGTATCTTAGAGCTTGGCTGTAGACAATGGATCATGTAATGTGGTCTGGATGAAAGCTGGAGACATGTAGGAAAGTATAGTGGTCAGTAGGTTTCTGATATAGGGTGATGTTTATGTGACCATTGCTTATTAGCACTGTAGTGTCCAGGAAGTGGATCTTTTGTGTGGACTGGTCCAGGCTCAGGTTGATGGTGGGATGGAAATTGTTGAAATCATGGTGGAATTCCTCAAGGGCTTGTTTTCCATGGGTCCAGATGATGAAGATGTCATCAATGTAGTTCAAGTAGAGTAGGGGCATTAGGGGACGGGAGCTGAGGAAGCGTTGTTCTAACTCAGCCATAACAATTTTGGCATCCTGTGGGGCCATGCAGGTACTCATAGCAGTGCCACAGGCTTGAAGGTATATATTGTCCCCAAATGTGAAATAGTAAGCATCTAGCAGACCCCTCATTGCACTGTTCACCATCTCTCCCTACCTACGTCACTGATAAGCAGCCTCACAGTCCACGTGGAGCAGGTGGCTGCCTTTCTTCTGAACCTCTCGCCTTTCCCCCTTCCATCAGGTACATGCATTGCCCAGATTGCCATGCAGAAGAAGTGGGAGGTGCCCCAGATTCTTCATATATTCTCTGCCTGTCAATATTCATGATAACACCAAAAACTAGAGTGACATGTGCAGCCTCAACAGTTATTGCCAACTGCAGCTGAAGCACACAGATGGATAGTTAATCCTAAAGACATTCCAGTTCATTCCCAGCATTTAATTATGACCTAATTCCTTTTACACAAAGAGGCCTAAGATGATTATATGACAGGTGCTCAGGCTGGGAGCTCAGAGTACTTGCAGTGTAATAATGATTCTAGATACACTTTCACTTTGAACTGGAAATGAACTTGCAAAGAATTACAAACTCCTGCATATTTTGTTCTTTTGGGCACAGTATTTCACAAACCAATCCAATGCTAAATGGGAAAGAAATATCTGAAACTTCCAGCTTGTTCTGATTTTGAATACAGAGTTTGCTTAAATCATTAAATCTTAAATCATTTTCTAGCACGAATGCCATATTACAGCCCCTCCTTCACACATTTCTGTCCTTTCAAGTCACTTCTTACTAAGTCAACATTAAAACAAATTTCAAAGCCCCTGCTCAGCTGCCCCTTCAGTATCAGATTCTGTTTCACTTTTTGTCAGTTTCCCATGAAATAACTTACCATAATCCAGGCACTTAATTCCCTATTCAAACAATTCCAGCCCCATAATTCCATGGACCTCACAGAGCAACGGGCCCTGACGAAAGCAGATGCTGCTGGCTCTGCAGACCCACCGTTGCGGTTTCAGCAATACCCAAGGAGCCAATATGATGGTATTTAAAACCATATAAGTTCATTAAAGGAACCTTGTTTACTCAACTATTTCTAAATAGTTTATATGTAGAATTCCCAGCTTTTGAGAAGTCTGGCTATACTGAATTTTACTATTGCTTCTAACTGTGTGTATTTTATGTATTTTTATTCATTTGTGAAATAAAAAGATAACCGTGTAATCATAGGTGCCATAATGAAGGGTTCTGGGGGTGCTGCTGCACCCCCTGGGTTGAAGAGGTGTCCATCAGATATAGGGTTTACAGTTTGATTCTATGGCTGTCAGCACCCCCACTGTACAAGTTATTCCATGACTGTAATTATAATAAATTAAAAGAGGCAAATCTTCTGAGAGTAACAGTCCAGAAAAAAGGCAAATTCAGAGAACTGATAGGTAAGGTTCCATGGGAAGAAGATCTAAGGGAAATAGGACTTCAGAAGATCTGGTAGTTTTTAAAGGAGACAATATTAAAGGCACAACTGCATATTATCCTGATGTGAAGACAGGCAAAATAGAAAGAGGCCAATATGGCTGCATCAGGACTTCCTTGCTGACCTGAAAATCAAAAAGTGGCCCAATTGCTAGCAAAGAGTACAAAAGAATAGCACCAGCATATAGGGACAAAATCAGAAAGACTAAGGCAGCAAATGAGTTATACATAGCAAGGGACGTGACAAACAATAAGAAGAGCTTCTGTGAGTACATTAGGAGCTAGAGAAAGACAAAGGAAAGTGTAGGTCCACTCCCCTGCAGGAAAGGAGAGCGAATAACAGATGACAGCACTAAGGCTGAGGTGTTTAGTGCCTATTTTCTTCAGTCTTCACTAGAAGGTTAATTGTGACCCGATGCTTAACACAATTAATATTGACAAGGGGAAAGGAACACAAGCCAGAGTAGGGAAAGAACAGGTTAAAGAACACTTAGATAAATTAGATGTATTCAAATCAGCAGGGCCTGATGAAATTCATCCTAGGATACTTAAGAAGCTAGATGAAGCTATCTCAGAACTGTTAGCAATCATCTTGAGAGCTCCTGTGAGGTTGGGTGAGGGCAGGGGAAGGGTAAACATAGTGCCTGTCTTTAAAAAGGGAAGAAAGAGGATCCAGAGAATTATAGGCCAGTTAGCCTAATTTAGATACCTGGAAATATACTGGAACAAATGATTAAACAATTGATTTGTAAGTATCTAAAGAATAACAGGATTATAAGGAATAGCCAGCATGGATTTGTCAAGACCAGATCTTGCCAAAACAACTTAATTGCCGTCTTTGACAGGATTAGTGGCCTAGTGGATAGAGAGGTGAGACCATAAGCACCCCTGTATTCACACCCTATACAGGATTGCAATAATGTTTGTACAAATAATGCCTTCTGTGCTATCATTTGAAAACTAACACCACACTGGTCAATAATATCATTGTGAATACATGTGACAATGCTGCATGTGGAGTTGTGGCTGTCCTCTGATATTGTGTTTTTAACTCTATATTGAACAAGGTAGAAACAGCTTGGCCCAGGTCTTGAATACAAATTAAGGAGAGTGAGAGAAAGCCTGGAGCACTGGGCCTGGTACAAGAGCTGAGGCCTGAACCAGAGGATGTGAACCAAAGTCAGGTCATGTATTAAAGCAGACACGTACAAATTCACTGCCCAGTACATGAACTTGGCAAAGTTGTTGCTAGTGTACTAGGCACTAGATAGTTACATAAATCTATTCCCGTTAGTTCAGATACATCTCAATCTAGTACAAGATAAGATGGTTTGACAGAATAATGAGTAGGGATGTTTTGTTCAAGATATCAGGAACAAAGGGAGATAACAAACAGATGTCATGAAATATGTAAGGTGGTGTGTATGGTAATTGTTTGTTTTTAGCCTATAGATGTCGGGGTGTTCTGCCTTAATTCTTTGCGTGGCCATGGAGATGGCAGAAACTCCTGCTGCCCACTGAGCACTTGTGTCTGCGTACCGGTAATCACAGAGCCAGGGAACTAATACTGTGCCTAGGGGGCAATAAAATTTGGCTGAGTGCCTTTGTCACTGAATTGTGCCTGTGGGCTTTCTTTATGAATAACACTGAAGTCTGCTGAACGAGCAGGCTACTTTACTGTCTGCTGCAAGGATAGAAGCACTGGGCAGCCTGAGCAGCAGTACTAATGCAATGACATTCCAGCCTTTGGCAATTAACAACACTGTCTGGTACTATCGAGGTCTGCTAAACCAGCTATCTGCACAAGACAGGACAGCACACTGAAAGAACATACACCTGCAAGCCAACTGACAACAACCAGCAACAATGGAATAGCAATTTACATGTGTAGTACCTTGAACTATCAAAGCTCACAGGGTGCTTGGGGAATCAGCATGTCTGGATCGTAAAAAAAGAAAAGAAAAAAAAAAGTATTATCTAACCAGCCTGGTTGCCAAGCAAAGACAATGAAGATACATTTACATAAAAGATAAACAAAGGCATTAAGCTGACGAGGAGGTCAGTGGCATGTACAAGAATAAAAATTTGGCTGCTTTTGGAGATGTGCTTTCTGTGCTTCCCACAGCAGGAGGAACATAAGAATGGACATTCTGGGTCAGACCAAAGTTCCATCTAGCCCAGTATCCTGTCTTCCGATAGTGGCCAGTGCCAGGTACCCCAGAGGGAATGAACAGAACAGGTAATCATCAAGTGATCCATCCCCTGTCCAGGGCCGGTGCAACCATTTAGGTGACCTAGGCAGTCACCTAGGGTGCTAGGATTTGGGGGGCGTCATTTTCTTCAGCAGTGACCGCGGCGGCTGGATCTTTGGCCTCCCCAGTCACCGCCAGCATTTAGGTGGAGGGAGCTGGGGCAGGGGAGCATGGGGAGGGCTGCTTGCAGCAAGTGGGGCGGGGGCAGCATGCAGGAAAACTCCCTGCCCCAGCTCACCGCTGCCCAGCCTCCTCCCCACAGACGCCGTGGCTGCTTCACTTCTCCTGCCTCCCAGGCTTGCGGCACCTAAGTTGATTGGCGCCGCAAGCCTGGGAGGTGGGAGAAGTGAAGCAGCGATGGCGTGCTGGGGAGAAGGCAGGGAAAGGGTGAGCTGCTTCACTTTTCCCACCTCCCAGGCTTGCGGCGCCAATCAGCTTAGGTGCCGCAAGCCTGGGAGGCAGGAGAAGTGAAGCAGCCATGGCGTGGGTGGGGTGCTCATGCGCAGAGCAGGGGTGAGCTGAGGCGGGGGGGTGCTTCAGGGTGGGGGGTGGGGAGCTGCCTCAAGGGGGGTGCCTCAGGGTGAAGGAGGGCAGCTGCTGCAGGGAGGGGGGCTCAGGGCAGGGGGCACAAGATGGAAGTTTCACCTAGGGCGTGAAACATCCTTGCACCGGCCCTGCCCCTGTCGCTCATTCCCAGCTTCTGGCAAACAGACGCTAGGTACACCATCCCTGCCCATCCTGGCTAACAGCCATTGATGGATCTATCCTCCATGAGTTTATCTAGTTATTTTTTGAATCCTGTTATAGTCTTGGCCTTCACAACATCCCCTGGCCAGGAGTTCCACAGGTTGACTGTGTGTTGTGTGGAAAAAAAAACTTCCTTTTGTTTATTTTAAATCTGCTGCCTAATAATTTTATTTGGTGACCCCTAGTTCTTGTGTTATGAGAAGGAGTAAATAACACTTCCTTATTTACTTTCTCCACATCAGTCATGATTTTATAGACCTCTAGCACATCCTCCCTTAGTCATCTCTTTTCCAAGCTGAAAAGTCAGTGTTTTATTAATCTCTCCTCATATGGCAGCCATTCCATACCCCTAATTTTGTTGCCCTTTTCTATCCTTTTCCAATTCCAATATATCTTTTTTTTGAGAAGGAGCAACCACATCTTCATGCAGTATTCAAAATGTGGGCAAACCATGGATTTATACAGAGGCAATATATTTTCTCTCATTATCTATCCCTTAATGATTCCCAGAATTCTGCTCGCTTGTTTGATTGCTGTTGCACATTGAGTGGATGTTTTCAGAGAACTAGCCACAATGACTCCAAGATCTCTTTCTTGAGTGGTAACAGCTAATTTAGACCCCATGATTTTATATGTATAGTTTATATGTGCATTACTTTCAATTTATCAGTATTGAATTTCATCTGCCATTTTGTTAGGGTTGCTCAGTCACCCGGTTTTGAGAGATCCTTTTGTAGCTCTTCACAGTCTGCCTAGGGCTTAACTATCTTGAATAGTTTTGTATTATCTGCAAATTTTCCCATCTCACAGTTTACCCCTTTTTCCAGATCATTAATGAATATGTTGAATAGGACTGGGCCAAGTAGAGACCATTGGGGGGACACCACTATTTACCTCTCGCCATTCTGAAAACTGATCATTTATTCCTACCCTTTGTTTCCTATCTCTTAACTAGTTACTAATCAATGAGAGGACCTTCCCTCTTAACCGATAACTACTTATTTTGCTTTCTGAAAATCTAAATACACTATATCCACTGGATCCCCCTTGTCCACATGCTTGTTGATTCCCTCAAATAATTCTAGTAGATTGGTGAGGCATGATTTCTCTTTACAAAAACCATGTTGACTCTTCCCCGAAAAATTATGTTCATCTACGTGTCTGACAATTTTGTTCTTTACTATAGTTTCAACCAGTTTGCCTGGTACTGAAGTTAGGCTTACTTGCCTGTAATCGCCACAGTCACCTCTGAAGCCCTTTTTAAATAAAAAATTGGTATCACATTAGCTATCCTCCAGTCATTTGGTACAGAAGCTGGTTTAAATGATATGTTACAGCTACAGTTAGTAGTCCTTCAATGTCACATTTGAGTTCCTTTGGAATTATTAGGTGAATACCATCTTGTCCTGGTGACTTATTACTTTTTAGTTTATCAGTTTGTTCCAAAACGTCCTCTAACGACATCTCAATCAGGAACAGTTCCTCAGATCTGTCACCTGAAAAGAAAGGCTCAGGTTTGGAAATCTCCCTCACATCCTCAACCGTGAAGACCAATGCAAAGAATTCATTTAGTTTCTCTGCAATGGCCTTATCATCCTTGAGTGCTCCTTTAGCATCTCAATCATCCAGTGGCTCCGCTGGTTGTTTAGCAGGCTTCCTGCTTCTGATGTACTTAAAATTTTTTGCTATTACTTTTTGAGTCTTTGGCTAGCTGTTCTTCAAATTCTTTTTTGGCCTTCCTAATTTTACACTTCATTTGCCAGAGTTTATGCTCCTTTCTATTTGCCTCACTAGAATTTAACTTCCACTTTTTAAAGGATTCCTTTTGGCCTCTCACTGCTTCTCTTACTTTGTTGTTTAGCCATGGTGGCACTTTTTTTGGTTCTCTTACTATGTTGTTAATTTGAGGTATACATTTGAGTCTCTAATAGCGTGTCTTTAAAAAGTTTCCATGAAGCTCAAAGGGATTGCACTTTTGTGCTTTACCTTTTAATTTCTGTTTAACTAACTTCCTCATTTTTGTCAAGTATCAGAGGGGTAGCCGTGTTAGTCTGGATCTGTAAAAGCAGCAAAGAATCCTGTGGCACCTTATAGACTAACAGATGTTTTGGAGCATGAGCTTTCGTGGGTGAATACCCACTTGCATCTGAGGAAGTGGGTATTCACTCATGAAAGCTCATGCTCCAAAACGTCTGTTAGTCTATAAGGTGCCACAGGATTCTTTGCTGCTTCCTCATTTTTGTGTCATTCCCTTTTGTGAAATTAAATGCTACAGTGTTGGGCCGCTTTGGTGTTTTCCCTGCCACAGAGATGTTAAATTTTATTATATTATGGTCACTATTACCAAACTGTCCTGCTACATTCACCTCTTGGACCAGATCATGTGTTCCACTTAGGATTAAATGAAGAATTGCCTGTCCTTTTGTGGGTTCCAGGACTAGCTGCATCAAGAAGCTGCCTCTGCCCCCACCATCACCCCTTGCCCAGAGGAGCTGTCTTTCCCCGCTGCAGCCCTGACGTTGGTGGAGCTGGCTGTCCCTCCCACCCTCCGCAGCCCCAGGGCCAGAGGAGTTTGCTCTCCTCACTGCAGCCCCAGAGGAATTCTGTGCCCCTGATGACTGGAGGGTGGGCTGTGGCCTTGCTTAACTCTTCCCCCCCGGAAGAGGTAACAACTCAACTATCAATGGGAAAAGGAGACTGCACCCCAGGAAGCCTTCCTACTTTTGGAAGCAGGGTTAATGAACTTCAAGAGACATGCTTGTCAAACTCTAAAGAGAGCGGCAGTGAACCCCTAAGTGATCTTTCACCTAAGAAGAAGAGGGAAACCAGCACCTTGTACTTCTGTGGAAGGTCCTAACTGAGAGACAGTCAGCCATGGTGGACCAAAAGTATGGTGAGCAAAGGCATCTTAAACAAAGCCTGTCCCTTGCTAGATTAAGTTTTAGACTTTAGATCTATGTTTTCACTCTTATGTACTTGTAACCATCTCTGCCTTTATTTCATTTACTTGGAAACACTTAACCTAGGTCCTGTTGTTAGTAAAATTGTTTTATTTTAATCTAAACCACTTCAGTGCTGTGTTTTACTTGAAGTAATTGTTAACTCCAGTTAATGTGGCAAGATGATGAGTATTATTATTCCTCTGAATGGCCCAGGGCAGACAGTTCTGGGGAAATTCAGGACTGGGTGTGTGTTAGGATGACAAGACAGTAAATCTGAAAAATCGGGTCAGGGGGTGAGGGGTAATAGGAGCCTATATAAGAAAAAGAGTCCAAAATAGGGACTGTCTCTATAAAATCAGGACATCTGGTCACCCTAGTGTGTGTTGCAGTCACCTGGCTATTAGTAAGCAACAGGGAAGGTTCTAGGTTTTTTGCATCTCCAAGCAAAAAAAGTGGCCGCTCCGCCCGCACCCCCCCCCCCTTTTTGGCTTTTACATATGTTTGCACTTTGAAATGTTTTATTTTTTTCTTTTGTTTTTTTTTTTTGACAGTTTAACATTTTTTTAAAAATGAAAACCAGAGAATTTGTAGTTAGTGAAATAAAACAATTTCCTACTAGTGTACTCATTTAATTTTAACAAAATCACAATTACAAACAATTTGGGTTCAGCTATACACTGTAATGAAAAACATTAGTGTCTTCCGGTGCACCCAGTATCTCATAAATTAAAAGAATTTATATGAACCGAATTTTTCTGGATTTTATACTTGCATAGTCTTTTAATAATTCAGTGAAATCTAATTTTTTTGCAATGGTACTTTCAGTTGAAATTAATGCGAGTCCTGACAAATGATTTTGAGACATGGTGGACCTCAAATAATTTTTTAGTAATTTCAGTTTTGAGAAACTGAGCTCACCAGAAGCCACTCTCTTTGTTGCTGGTAGGCAGCACCGGAAAGTCATTTTCCTTTTTTGTCCCAGCATTTTAGCCCTATAACCACTGGCATGGATGCGACACAGAAGTTGGCACGAATGGTGCCAATAGGGTGGCACAGTACACACAAGTAATCATGATTCCTGATTTAATTAATCAATAACCATTAACGTTTACACATTTATGCACTTTCACATTATGAATGACCATGACACGATATTTTTCATGTCATGCTCCTATCGCACTAATGGAGATTTTTTTGATCTTCATGTATTACTTTTTTTTTGTTCATTGGTGGATTTTTCGGAAAAAAAAGGATGGTCAGAATGCTGCCCCTGGAAATGTGCCGCCCCAAGCATGTGTGTGCTTTGCTGGTGCCTAGAGTAACCAAGGCTGATGGAGACCAGAGGGAGGCTGTGGTGCAACAAGCAGAGTTACTGAACCAGGGCTACTTGTCACTCAGGCAGTTAGTACATGCCTGTATGTAGCTAGGAGCATCCAGACAAGGCTGCAGAGCATTTTAAGACAACCAGAGTTATAGGGCAGGCAGTGACACAATCTCTCATTGATCTGGATTGCACCCCAGAATGTGACAAGGGAAAGCAGTAGATGTGATGCATCTTAAAAACATAAGAAACATAAAAATGGCCACACTGCATCAGACCAAAGGTGCACCTAGCCCAGTATCCTGTCTTCCAACAGTGGCCAATGCCAGGTGCCCCAGAGGAACTGAACAGAACAGGCAATCATCAAGTGATCCATTCCCCCCGTCGCCCATTCCCAGCTTCTGGCAAAACCAAAGCTAGGGACACTGTCCTGGGTAATAGCCATTGATGGACCTATCCTCCATGACCATATCTAGTTCTTTTTTGAACCCTGTTATAGTCTTGGCCTTCTTGATTTTTGTAAAGCTTTTGGCACAGTCCCAGGTGACAGTCTCATAAACAAACTAAGGAAATGCAATAAAGATAAAATTATTATAAGGTTAGTGCACAACTGGTTAAAAAACTGTACTCAAAGGGTAGCTATCAATGGGTCACTGTCAAACTGGAGTGGGGGTGTGCAGAGGTCAGTCCTGGGCCTGATGCTATTCAATATTTTTACTATTAATTTGGATAATGCAGTGGAAAGCATGCTTATAAAATTTTCATGTGGCACCAAGCTAGGAGGGGTTGCAAGCACTGTGGAGGACTGGATTGTTGGAGGATTGTTCCAAAACAATGTTTACAAATTGGAAAATTGGTCTGAATTCAACAAGATGAAATTCAATACAGAAAACTATAAAAATACTTCACTTAGGAAGGAAAAATCAAAGGCACAACTACAAAATGGGGAATACTGACTACCTGTAAGAACCCACAGGGCTAGAGCTTAGGACCACAGGCGGTTGAGGCTGCTGACACCACCCTATTATTACCACCGGAGGCATAGATGAGTCCTGGCCTGGAAGAACCTGAGTTGATTTTTCCTGAGGAAACAGTTTGATCCTGACAGAGTCTCCTGAAAGTAGAGTTCACTACATTTGTAGACATTGCCCTATATATAAGAATGTCATCCTAGTGTTCCCCTATTGGGAAGATATATATCATAATGGGTTGGGCCTGCAGTACACCTGGGAAGGGCCCAGAGGGTGGGAAATGCACCCAAGGGGCAGCTCTAGCACCTAGGTGTTGGGTCTGTGTTGGGGGTGAGGAAGTTTTGGAAGGAAAACTTCTACTCTGTGTCTGCATTTTTGTGGGAGTCCCACATAGGGGTTCTCTCATGCCAATCCATGGGCATGGAGGAGGCAGTAAGGCTGGCCTCTCTGAGACTCCCACCAGTTGTTCAGGAAATTGTCCTCTATCTCCAAGAAGTTTGGGCAGAGGCCAGTGTTATGTTCACAGTCCCCCTACACACAGAGAAATAAGAAAAAAACATCACTGTGCTTTCTGGAAGGTTGCAATGTAACACAACTTTATTTCTTAGAATTAAGAACAATAGCACTCAAGAACTCCAAAACAGAGATAAAAAAGCAGGCTGCTCCCTAACACAGAGGCACAGCTCACCCCACCTTACTCTAGGCTAGCTGAAAACTGACACCAGTCACATGCTTTGGTACAGATCCCTCTAGATGGCCAGCAGATCCAGGGAACTACCTCCCCTCAGCCACACCCACACAAACACACATATTCTTAAAATAATAGCCTGCAAGTCCAATATAATGCTCATATACCAAAGCCAGAGAGTAGGATGCCCAAGCCCACACATCCTGGGTAGTTCTAGGGAACAAAACGCCCACAGGAGTAAGAGCTGCCTCCTTTCATACTGCCACTAGGCCCATCTCTACATCTGTGGGATCCCGTGTCTGTTGAGGTGCAGCTTCAAGGGGACACAGAAGGCATTAGTAGTGTTTGCAGTAGCGAATTTCCTAATGTCTACTGAGAATGCCACACAGATCTCCATAAGGTGACCATACACAATCCCACAGAGTGACTGATACCCTCAGCCTCACTCCCAGCCCCAATGGTACACCCTGGGAGGAGCTTCCACAACATCCCTATGGAATTTGCCCTATATGAATCCCCTCCTCTTGCGTAAGAGTGGGGGGACCAACTGTACTTCAGTGTGTATGTGTGTGTCCTGGATAGGAAGGAGGGTCTTGTGTATAAGGCACTAGACTAGGCCTCAGAAAGCCTGGGCTCTGCTCGCTGCTCTGCCCTAGAAATACTGTAGGCAAGTCCCCTAGGGTACATCTACACTGTGTTTTAAACCTCGTGGCCAGCAAGTCTCAGCCTCAGGCTCATTGGGCTTGAGCTCCAGCACTAAACACAGACGTGTAGATGCTTGGGATGGAGCTCAAGCTCTGACACCGTGGGGAAGGGGCTGTAGACCTGGGCTCCGAGACTTGTGGCTGTGAGGGTTTAAAATGCAGCGTAGCTGTACCCCAATGGCCCCTACTAGCCCTGCCCCCCCAGCATGGAGTCAGAGTGACGGGATATCAAAGCACCAATGCATGTTAACAGTCCACATGCCGGCTACTTGTAAGTAATTTCAAAGTTTTCAAGAAAAGTTATTTATTTTAAGTAATTCTCCGTAATAGCTAGTAAAAATGTGGTGCTCATTTTACATGGTGTTAGTAATTACCATGTAATGTAGTTTAAAAAATAAGAACTTCTTGGTAACTAAGTAATCACTAGGAAATGCTGGAGAGTGTGTATGTCAGGAACTGATTATTGCTGAGTAGTTCCTCTCAGTGACTGCGCTGTCCCTATAGGCTACTCCTAGCCCATAAAGAGCATCAGAGATAAGACTAGCGCCTGACTCTGACACTGCTTTTACACCAGCATATCCCCATTGACTTCAGCGAAGTTATTCCAGTTTTACACTGCCAGGTCCATTATCATGTGCAGTGTTGGACAGCTAAGATGCATTTAAGGCCCACCCCTTTCAGGGAGTTAGGAACCTAAGTCCATGACAGACAGAGGTTGTCTGTCTCTGCTTGAGATTCTTAGCTGTGAACCCCCTCTTGAAGTCAGGCACCTCAAATATTTTTGAAACATTAAAAAAAAAACAAAGAAAAATAAAAATTTCATAACACTGGTCTACAATTTTTGAGAAGTCGTCTGCTTCAGAGATAAAATGTGATATTTATTATGTATTTTGATATGCTGAATTCACATATGACAATTAAAACAACTGATTGGCTACTGTTTCTAAGATATTTAAGTTTTTACATTTTATGTCTATGAATATTGTGTAGCTAGTAGAGTTTTAATCATAAATTGTAAACCTAAGTCTTTTCATGTGTTTATGGTTGCTTTACATGATAATATTTCACCTGTCCTGTTTACGTAACACTTTAAAAATCAGCAAAAGGGTTATATAAATAAAATTTATTATGAAACAAAAGGCAAAAAACTATTATGTATATAGTTTAGCTTCTTGGCTTGTCTCTTGTATTCATTAAATGGAGCATCTCTTGTCACTGTCCAGCAATAGTCTGCAAGCATTGATGGGATCCATTTGCCCTTATAGCCTGCCAGGAGATTCCACTGCTGTAGTCTGGAGCCCAACAGCTCTGCCTTACTCTTGGGTAGTACCAAATCCCTGACAAGGTCATTCAGTTCACCTTGTGTTATGAGGTGTGGTTCAGAGGAGGAGGATGGGAGAAAATGTGGGTGCTGTGACATTGATGGTTCAGGACCAGAAGTTTCATCCTCTTCCTCTTCCTCATCTGACTCAAGTGAGAACAATTCTGGTGCATCGGGAACCGGCACTCCTTCTCCGTGGGGTACTGGGCGTATAGCTGATGGAATGTTTGGATAATGGACAGTCCACTTTTTCTTCTTTGACACACCTTTCCCAACTGGAGGCACCATGCAGAAGTAACAATTGCTGGTATGATCTGTTGGCTCTCTCCAAATCATTGGCACTGCAAAAGGCATAGATTTCCTTTTCCTGTTCAACCACTGGCCAAGATTTGTTTCACAAGTGTTGCAGCATATGTATGAGGCCGACCTCTTGTCCTGATCTCCAATTTTGCAGCCAAAATAAAGGTGATAGGCTTTCTTAACCATAGTGGTTATACTGCGCTTTTGTGATGCAAAAGTCACTTCACCAGAAACATAGCAGAAGTTATCTGCACTGTTCACACAAGTACGAGGCATCTCTGCTCACTTTGGCTAAACAGAAATGTGTCCCTTTGCAAACTCAAACACTGACAAATAAGAGAGCATGACACTGAATGATTTCTAGAGCTGAGGTAGGGCAATTTGTTCAGCAGAGTGATGTAAGCTTCGTTATGATTGCATCATCCATGACTTCTAGGAATAACATGATGCAATTCATATCATGTATGACGCAATACCAGCTTCAGATTGCATCATTCATTGTTTTGCCTAAAAAGCAAGTACTGTCCAAACCCAGTCATAGATTTATTCATAGATCCAGTCAAAGATGTATTTTAGTCATTTCTGGTTTAAATTGAGATCCCTTCCCTTTATAACTCACTTATCCTCCGCCATTCCCAAGTCAAGGGTCGTATATACTGACCCAATAGCATATCTTGAAAACTAGAGCCAATCAACAATTTTAAGCATCATTTTCGTTCTCAGTGACCCAGAATTAGTAAAGTTGGACTACATTTATTTCAGAAGCATTTTGGCTGTAGAGCAGTGTAATCAATGACCCTTTGAGTAGATGCCACCAGCAGGCCTGTGAAGAGTGCAGTGACTGTGAAACAAAAATGGTCGAGGGGCTGAAGCACAACTTATAAGAAGAGGCTGAGGGAACTGAGGTTATTTAGTCTGCAGAAAAGAAGAGTGAGGGGGGATTTGATAGCAGCCTTCAACTACCTGAAAGCGGGTTCCAAAGAGGATGGAGTTAGGCTGTTATCATTGGTGGTAGTTGGCAGAACAAGAAGCAATGGTCTAAAGTTGCAGTGGGGGAGGTTTAGGTTGGATATTAGGAAAAACTATTTCACTGGGAGGGTGGAGAAGCACTGGAATGGGTTACCTAGGGAGGTGGTGGAACCTCCATCCTTTGAGGTTTTTAAGTCCCGGCTTGATGAAGCCCTGGCTGGGATAATTTAGTTGGTGTTGGTCCAGCTTTGAGCAGAGGATTGGACTAGATGACCTCCTGAGGTCTCTTCCAACCCTAATCTTCTATGATTCTATAACTGACACCAGAGCTCCTATGGAGGCTACCTCACCCTGCCCTCACCTGACCAATTGTACATGGTCACACTTGAGTTGGCCACACATGCATGCACTGTACAGCACGTCACAATCTGGCCAGAAGGTAGTCACACCATCATGTAATGCTCTATGACATTGGAAGGCACCTCTAGACAGGCTTCTGCAGGGAAAGGAATGTGTATGTATAACTCCCTGCTGCAAACTTCCTCCTAATTTTTATCTACTTTTTAAAGAACAGCAGTGACGTTGGGAACCTGAGAGGCATTGTTTTCAGGCAGAAATGAGTTTGCTTGTACAGCGCTATTGCTCTTGGAGATGAGCTATCTCCTGATCACATTTCAAACTAATCAAACAACTGTAAGGGTCAGCTCTCCAACCATGGTTCGTACCATCAGATTATCTCATGGAATTTTGAAAGTGTTCAGAAATCATCCACTGGAAGAATACATCAATAAAGAATACATTTGGTGTCATGCTTTGAACCTGGAAAAACACAATTCTGACTGGAAGATTTTCAGTCGGCTGAGTTTGCCTGTAAATCATTTACAAATCAGTATTTTAGACAAGAATTTATATTCTGTGTTGTAATTTAAATCAATATATTTGAAAATGTAGAAAACATCTGTAACTCTTCTGCCAGGCTGACTGATAGCAGCAAGGGCCAGGTTCAATACATAGGGGTCCCTTCCCTACAACATAATGCAAAGCAGCTCGAGCCCCCACTCAGTGACCTGGGAAAATCTTACACACACCACTGGGCGCCTCAAAGAGGCAACATTTCCCCTCTTGCAAGCACAAAGTCTTGGTGCAGCAGAAAATGTTTAATAACATGAGATAAACAACATAGTATTAAATTGGAGAAACACTTCAACTACGCTTCCCTGGACTCTTGAGTCCAGCAACCCCAAAATCACCCCAAGACTCCAAAGTCCAATACCTCAAATGTCCCAGGAGTCCAGCAACCCAAAATTCACCCACAGTCTCAAAAGTCTCTGTCTTGGGTCAGTGCAGCCCCAGAGTTCAAGAGTCTATCTGCAGGGGTTTTCCCCCTGCCAGCCTGGGTAGAAAGGGGCACCTTACATGGTCTAGGGCCAACTGCCCCGCCTGTCCGTGGGATTCTGCCTCTGCCTTCCCCACAAACTGCTCAACTCCACTCTGCTCTACCAGCTGCTCCACTCCACCAGCCATCCTGTGATCCGCTCCAGCCGTCCCTGCAAACTGCTTGGCTCCACGGGCTGCTCCAACTGTCCCACAAACTGCTCTGCTCCACAATATAGCTTCAGGCTCCCCCACTAGTCAGCACAGCTCTTCAGTGATTTCAGCTCTTAGTGAGTTCAGCTCAGTAACCTATAACTTACATTCTTAGGAGAATCAAAAATCAGCTCTGATATTCAACAGTGGAGAAAGGAGAGGATGCAGTTGGTGCTTCTGACTCACCGAAGGAGCTCACTCCCTTGTTTATTGATGGTGAGACTCCCTGTCACAAAGCAGTTTCACAGTTCCTCATCCACACAATCAGGGTGACAACACTCCACTCCTCCCGCTCCAACAACTAAGAAACTGGGGATCCCACAGCTGCTAAAGCAACCATCCCAGGCTGCCATGGGCTATGCCAGGCGGGGTGGGTGTGCCTATGCAAACACGATCAGCCCCTGAAATTATTTTCCACACTCGCCATAATTCACCACCAGATATCAGGGTACAGCTCATCCTGACTCTGCTTACATATCAAAAATATTTAAATAAATGGTATTCTATTATTGTTTAACAGTGCGATTCATCACATTGTTTTTTTTAATTGCACGATTAGTCATGATAAATTTTGTTAATAACTTGACAGCCCTAGTCTTAAACAATAGCTTAAAGCATGGTGTCTGTAATGGACTGCTAAACTGTATTATATTGTTCAGCCACTAGGTGGTGATGTATGTAATAACCCTTATGTGGATAGACAAGGTGGACTAACTTATGTCAGTGAAATAGAGCCACACGGCTACAACAACACTGCAAACATACATCACTTAAGCTCACAACAGCCATACCTGGCAGAGCATTGAAGGCTCTTATAGTCAACACATCTGGTGTGCAGCTCACTCAGAAGGGAGCTCCACATCCACGTACAAGAGCCTAATCTGGTAGTAGCAGCCCTGCAACCTACCTTGCACACAGTGTACATGACATGGTGTCAGGAGTTAACTAGTGCCAGAAGAGAACAGAAACCGAAGGAAAACAGCACCAAAGCAAATAGAAGAAATAAAGCAATGAATGTTGCAGGATCTCATCACCATGCTGCTCTTCAATGCCCCAAAGAACTTCAGCTTTGACAGCCCTTCAGAATGGACAGGGTGGAAGCAGCATTTTGCAAGATTTTGAATTGCTGTGAAACTCTGTAAGGAAACTGAGGATATTCAGGTATCATCATTCATTTATGCTAAAGAAAAGCAAGCAGAGCATATCTTTAAATCCTTTGACTTTACTGAAGACAATCACAAAGATGACTATGAAAGAGTTTGTGCTATGTTTGATGAATACTTTATATCTGAGAGAAATGTCATTCCTGAAAGAGCATGTTTTCAACTGAGATTTCAAGAGCTAGGCGAATGGGCTGAATGTTTTATAAGAGCTCTTTATGTATTGGCCCAAAACTGATTTTGGAACTGCAAAATATGAAAATATCAGAGACAGGCTGGTTGTTAGCCACTATAACAGGGGTGGGCAAACTTTTTGGGCTGAGGGCCACATCAGGTTTCCAAAATTGTATGAAGGGCTGGTTAGGGGAGGCTGTGCCTCCACAAACAGCCAGGCATGGCCCAGCCCCCACCCTCATCCGACTGTTCCCTGACGGCCCCCTCGGGACTCCTGCCCCATCCAAACCAGCCTGTTTTCTGTCCCCTGATGGCCACCCTGGGACCCCTGCCCCACCCACCCCTCCCTGTCCTTTGACTGCCCCAGGATCCCCCGCTCGTGACTCCCCCCCCATCCAATCCCTCCTTTTATTCCTGACTGTCCCCCCAGGATCTGTGCCCCATTCAACCCCCCGTTCCCTGCCCTCTGACCACCCTGGCTCCTATCCACACCCCCACCCCCTGACCACCACCCTGAACTCCCCTGCCCTTTATCCAACCTGCCCTGCTCCCTGCCCCTGTACCATGCTGCGTGGAGCACTAGTGGCTGGGGGCGCTACAGCCGTGCCGCCCAGAGCACCAGGACAGGCAGCCATGCCGCCTGGCTGGAGCCAGCCATGCCACCGCACAGCACAGAGCACTGGGTCAGGCCATGGCTCTGCAGCTGTGCTGCCCAGCAAGAGCTCGCCACCCAGAGCATTGTACAGAGAAAATGATGGTTAATGTTTTTTGCATAGACATGCTTTGAGTAAAATAATTGGTTAAGGTATTGATAAGAAGAACTCTCATTTTAACTATACCATGAGGGTCAGAAAACAAGCTCATTGGAACTTAACTCTGGGCTACAGCTCAAGACCAAAGCTGCTAGGATTTTCAACCCCTGCTCAACTAGACTGTGTGGAAGCTGGATCCCTGGAGATCGGATCCTGACTGACCATTGGGGGACATAATCTGTTTTATTGGGAGAAGTGACACTTAGCGTGTGGATTTTGCTGATTGTTGATTGC
This sequence comes from Gopherus flavomarginatus, assembly GCF_025201925.1. NCBI lineage: Eukaryota > Metazoa > Chordata > Testudines > Testudinidae > Gopherus > Gopherus flavomarginatus. The sequence goes on from NC_066628.1 coordinate 26,030,480, forward strand.
TAATAAATACATGTACATGTTTAAGAATATTTACTGTGTGATAAAGGTTCTTTTAGTGGGAAAAAGTCCCATTAATGTGTAGCGGGCCATTGCACACAGAGTCGGGGGAGAAAGCTCTAAATTGTGCTGGTAACAGATAAAAACCTTTCTCAGCGGCTATAAATAAAGATAGACTGACTGTGTACTGCTTTGCTACTTGAACAGCCCTCTGAGATGGTGAGACAGCAAAACCTAGAGCAACTTCCCAAACTTGAAAAACAAGTAAGTAGCTTTAGAAGCTGTTAACAGATGTGACATGAGTGCTACAAGTTATTACCATAAGAACACTGAGGCAAGGAGAGAAAATTCTCAGGTCAAACACCAAAGCCTTACAGCCCATATGTACAAGACATGGAAAAATTCCTAGTCCAACAGATGTTTGTTTCACCAAAGGTGCAAAGTAATAAGTGCACAAAATATGCAGCTTTTGGATCTGTTTGCACCAAAGCAGTCAGGGAGTTAACTAATATTACAGACAATCAATATCCCTTGGATCTATCATGTATGATGACACAAAGCCTGCCTAGAGAATGAAACTGAATATTCATGGAAAGATTGACTTTAAAATTGACTCAGAAGCAGACATCTCAGAAAAGATTTACAATCACTTTGAACCCCTCTCAAAGCAGAAATCACCTGACTCCGTCATGAATTGCCCTGGAGATATTCTGAACTACATGGGCCAGTTCTCCACAGAAAGAACTTGCAAAGACAGAAGCTTTGCATTCAAAGGATCATAGGATCAAAGGATCACAGACCAACAGTGTAGTGGGGTGGTTACCGGCTCCTGCCCTTTGCAGCTTAAAACAGCCCAGGAGGGGGCTGTAGCTGGAGCCAGAAGCCTGGGCTGATAGCGGGAGTGGCTACAGCTGGGGGCCATGCCCCAAACTGAGCAATAAGGCTGTATAAGAAGGCCAGGGGAGCCAGAAGCAAAAAAGAGTCTTCCTCTGGTTGTAGAGGGAGAAGGGCCTGGTTGCTGGGAACTAGACAAGGTACCTAGTGTGGAGCAGGGCTGGGGAAAGGCAGTGGAGCTGGGGAGCTCCTGTCTGGAAAGCCCCAGGCTGCAGCCTAGGATTAGGCCAAGAGGTACTGGGGTTGCAGGGTGCACCCAGGGGTAGGCCAAGGCAGCAGGTCCAAACCCCTTTGCTGATGATGAGTAGCTGATACTGCAGTCTGCCCCAGGGCATGGGGCTAGACAATGACTGGCAGTAGCCAATAGTGAAGCAAAGTGGGGATAGAGGGTGGGGGGTTCCCAGGGAGGGGAAACCCTAAGGAAAAGTGGTTGCTGCCAGGGGGCAGAACCCCATGTAAAAGGGCACCGGGTCCAGGGAGTGACATGGGGGCCAGCCAGGACAGGTGGATTACTGGCCTGCAGAGGGTGCGCCGAGCTGGAATATTGAGCTAATTCCCAAAGTGACCAGCAGGAGGTGCCGCGGGGGTGAGGCTGCCGGGTTACAGCTTTCTCTGCCATGCATGGCAGCCATGATGGGCCTAGTGAGAAAAGTGGAAAAATGCAATGGAATATTTGGTGATATTGGACTTTTGAAAGGAGCTCTGGTACAAATAACAATGCTGAACCATACAGTGTACGTACACCTCACCGGATTCCTATCCCATTACTTCATAAAGTGGAAACTGAGTTAAAGAAAATGGAGCAGATTGGTATTATTGAGAAAGATCTTTGAAAAAAACAAAACAAAAAGTGTTGATTCTAAATGACTTGAAGAAGCAGTTGTGAGAGAAAAATATATTCTCCCAATATTGGATGGCTTCTTCCCCAAAGTGAAAGAAGCTACAGTATTCTGGATACCGTGTGTGGAATCTGGAAAATTTCAGGTGCACTGATAATCCCAGAAGGTAACCTTCAAGAGCAAAATCTCCCAAAGGGTGTAATAAATAAAGTCAGTTTAGTACTTTTTTTGGCTAAAGCAATTTTCCAAAGAAAGATGGCAGAAGTGTTACCAGACACAAATGGACATCGTTTTGTGCAATATTTTGGTATGAGTCTAAGCCTAATCAGCCAGTTCAGACTGAAGCTAAACAAGGAAAATTGCATTTTCCACCTACCCCAAATAAAGTTTTTGGGACAGACATCTCCTGACTCCTACTCAATTTTCGTTTGCAGACCTCCAAGAGTTGCAGTAGCCCTCTTTGCCACAGCATCACTCATAAAGTCACTGCTTTCCAGGACGAAGTCCCCCATTCTGTAAGTATGACCCACATTCCCTCCCTAGTTACAGATCTTGCATTTGGCTGTTTTAAAACATGTTGTTTTAAAGAATCCAGCTTACCAAGCAATCAAAACGTCTCTGTATAATAGACCTGTCCTCATCACTATTTGCCCCTGCACCAATTTTTGTGAGCCCTCTGCAAACTTTACCAGCAGTGATTCTGTATTTTCTTCCACAGCATTGTTGAAGTTACAGAATAGCACTGGGCCAAGGGCAGATCTCTGTGGTACCCCACTTGAACATGTCCTCTGGATGATGCTTCCCCATTATTGATTACTTTTAGAAATCTGTCAGCCTTTAATTCAAGTAATGTACATGTCACTGATCTTGCATTTGTAATTAGATTAAAATTAACAATTGAGTGATTTTAAGATAATTCGACTTGTTTTAAAGCCCAGATTAATGTAGGCCCTGGTTAGTTTTGAGACATTCTCCTGGAGCTTCACCTAAATGGGTGTCTGTGTTCAAATGCCATCCTCCCTTAAGGGACACCCCATCAGCCTTTAGAGCAGTGCTTTTGCTGTGGTGTGCCCTAGGTTGTGCAAATCTGTCATTAATTTCAGTATTTCTGCCCCTCTTTAAAAAAAAAAAAAAAAAGCCTTATTTCTCCTAAATGTGAGGTTTTAGACTTCAAAAAGTGTTCTGTTTCCTCTGGCTATGAATGTATTTTATCTGTGTGCCCCAGAAGAAGTGATTGAGGAATAAAAAGCTTATGATGATATAATTATTTCTCATCAAAAAATGTGGTTTCAACTACTTCTTTGGAGCAGGATAAGATATTTCCCCTGGGGAAGAAGGCAGCCTCTGATATTGCTGGCTGCAGTTTATAGTGAGTGGCATTTCTTCTCTCTCATGCATGTATAATCTTTCTGCCTGTTTCTGTTTATAGAAATCAACTGATCTTATATAATCAGACCCAGGAGGCCTAGTAAAACAATCTCTTGCATTATTTCAATATTACATGGATTCTGTTAAAAGGCAAGTTGGTAACTATATTAATCAACAAATTTAATCATTGGAATATAATCATATTATTTATCCTGCCAAAGGAAGACCGTACATGTCAAATCCCGATGACCACCCACATACTTGATTTTTAAAGACGCATTACAAGCTCTGCAGTTCTAAATAAACCACCGAACTCTTTTCAAGACCACAAATGAGGTCTTAATTCAAGCATCATCTGAAATCTCTAATCTGGTTTACCTGTGTTTGGGGGAGGGTCTGTAAACTGTGTAGTCTCAATTTACAAAATGTACCCTGTAATCACTCAGGAACTCGCAGGTGCTGGGGGGGAGAGAGTCTGCCAGCACTGGCTCTCCAGCCAACCAGGAGAGCAGCAATAGTGTGCTTCCTTCTCCAGCACCCTGAGGGTGAGGGATGCTAATCCTTGCTGGAATCCATGGGGGGTGTCAGGAGTTTATAGACTGGATAAATAGGAGACAAGTGAAAAGAGCCTTAAAAGTAAAAACAAGAAATCTGAGCGTGATGTGCCAAATTTTCTGCAGCTTTGTGTATGACGGTTTATGTAACTAATCTATGCAAATTAATTGTACATATGCAAATTAGATAATTAGAACTGTAAAGTCTGGCTTTACAAATATTGTATGGCTTTAGTGCTTATGCAGCCCAAGCAAATGGAGCCTTTACCCTACAGAAGCAGCAAAGAATCCTGTGGCACCTTATAGACTAACAGATGTTTTGGAGCATGAGCTTTCGTGGGTGAATACCCACTTCCTCAGATGCATGTAATGGAAATATCCAGGGGCAGGTATATATATGTGTGCTAGCAAGCAAGCTAGAGATAACGAGGTCAGTTCAATCAGGGAGGATGAGGCCCTGTTCTAGCAGTTGAGGTGTGAAAACCAAGAGAGGAGAAACTGGTTCTCTAATTGGCAAGCCATTCACAGTCTTTGTTCAATCCTGAGCTGATGGTGTCAAATTTGCAGATGAACTGAAGCTCAGCAGTTTCTCTTTGAAGTCTGGTCCTGAAGTTTTTTTGCTGCAGGATGGCCACCTTAAGGTCTGCTATAGTGTGGCCAGGGAGGTTGAAGTGCTCTCCTACAGGTTTTTGTATATTGCCATTCCTAATGTCTGATTTGTGTCCATTTATCCTTTTCCGTAGAGACTGTCCAGTTTGGCCGATGTACATAGCAGAGGGGCATTGCTGGCATATGATGGCGTATATTACATTGGTGGATGTGCAGGTGAATGAACCAGTGATGGTGTGGCTGATCTGGTTAGGTCCTGTGATGGTGTCGCTGGTGTAGATATGTGGGCAGAGTTGGCATCGAGGTTTGTTGCATGGATTGGTTCCTGAGCTAGAGTTATTATGCTGTGGTGTGCAGTTACTGGTGAGAATATGTTTCAGGTTGGCAGGTTGTCTGTGGGCAAGGATTGGCCTGCCACCCAAGGCCTGTGAAAGTGTGGGATCATTGTCCAGGATGGGTTGTAGATCCTTGATGATGCGTTGGAGGGGTTTTAGCTGGGGGCTGTATGTGATGGCCAGTGGAGTCCTGTTGGTTTCTCTCTTGGGTTTGTCTTGCAGTAGGAGGCTTCTGGGTACACGTCTGGCTCTGTTGATCTGTTTCCTTATTTCCTCGTGTGGGTATTGTAGTTTTGAGAATGCTTGGTGGAGATTTTGTAGGTGTTGGTCTCTGTCTGAGGGGTCAGAGCAGATGCGGTTGTACCTCAGTGCTTGGCTGTAGACAATGGATCGTGTGATGTGCCCGGGATGGAAGCTGGAGGCATGAAGGTAGGCATAGCGGTCGGTGGGTTTTCAATATAGGGTGGTGTTAATGTGACCATCACTTATTCGCACCGTGGTGTCAAGAAAGTGGACCTCCCGTGTAGATTGGTCCAGGCTGAGGTTGATGGTGGGGTGGAAGCTGTTGAAATCATGGTGGAATTTTTCCAGAGTCTCCTTCCCATGGGTCCAGATGATGAAGATGTCATCAATGTAGCGTAGATAGAGAAGGGGTGTGAGTGGACGAGAGCTGAGGAAGCGTTGTTCCAGGTCGGCCATGAAGATATTGGCATATTGTGGGGCCATGCGGGTGCCCATAGCAGTGCCACTGATCTGGAGATATATATTGTCATCAAATTTGAAATAGTTGTGTGTAAGTATAAAGGCACAAAGCTCAGCAGCCAGTTGTGCTGTGGCATCATCAGGGATAGTGTTCCTGACAGCTTGTATTCCATCTGTGTGTGGGATGTTTGTGTAGAGAGCCTCTACATCCATGGTGGCTAGGATGGTGTTTTCTGGGAGGTCACCAATGCATTGTAGTTTCCTCAGGAAATCAGTGGTGTCGCGGAGATAGCTGGGAGTGCTGGTGGCATAGGGTCTGAGTAGAGAGTCCATATATCCAGACAGTCCTTCAGTGAGAGTGCCAATGCCCGAGATGATGGGGCGTCCAGGATTGCCGGGTTTGTGGATCTTGGGTAGTAGATAGAATAACCCTGGTCGGGGCTCTAGGGGTATGTTGATTTCTTCTGGTGTTAGTGTAGGGAGTGTCCTGAGTAGATGCTGTAGTTTCTTAGTGTATTCCTCAGTGGGATCTGAGGGAAGTGGCCTGTAGAATTTGGTATTGGAGAGTTGTCTGGCTGCCTCCTTTTGATAGTCAGACCTGTTCATGATGACAACGGCACCTCCTTTATCAGCCTCTTTGATGATAATGTCAGGGTGGTTTCTGAGGCTGTGGATGGCATTGCGTTCTGCACGACTTAGGCAAAACGTCTGTTAGTCTATAAGGTGCCACAGGATTCTTTGCTGCTTTTACAGATCCAGACTAACACGGCTACCCTCTGATACTTTACCCTACAGGGTATGCTTCCTACATACACTGCGCTAACATCATGGCTCAGCATCAGTTCTAATCTGGGGGGTTTCCTCTGGGTGTCCCATGGCCTCAGCCATTTTTGGCCTCACTGCTGAGTTAGCCTATTAGTGCAAAGCATGGTGAGGCGTCTGTGACATGGGAGCTGAGGTGAGACCCATCAAACCTGTCTCACTCAAAAGCCCACCAAACACCCATTAAATGGGCTCAGTGTTTAATTCCAGCTGAGCTGGGCTGGACTCAGGCTGGTGCCCTCCATGTGGAAGGTTCTGTAGTGCATTAGCAACACCCCACAGCAGTGTGACAGAATACACCTCTGTAGTCACACCCTACACACCACTGTTATAATCTTTGTACAAATGCCTTGTAAGGTATCATTGGAAAACTGATAATTTGCTGAGCAATATTGTCCTGGTAAAATGTGTGGCAACACTGTATGTGAAGTTATAACATTCCCCTGTATGGTGTTGTTAACACATGTTCCAAACCCCACAGCCCTAGACAAACAGAAGTTGGCAAACAAAGGAACATGTGCTCAACTTAATTTGCATTTAAGCAGTAAAAGAGTCATCAAGCAGGAAAGGAAAACAAAGGAAGTTCAAACAGGTGAAAAAACTAGCAGAGACTATCCTTCCTCATAGGGTCTCCTTGGCTTCTGGTTCTCAGCTGGCAATGTTTTTCAAGAGGGGAACTCAAACTATAAAAAGCAGGGACAAACACCCCAAGGCACACACCCACCCACCCCCCAATTGCATTCACTGCACCAGAAGACACAAAGAAAGCAAGTGCTGGACTCTGGGGGAGGGTCCTGACCTGAGAGTTTGGCAAGTAATCTTCTGGAGCATGTGTGAGAAACTTTGCTTGAAGCTAGTATGGTTGATAAGTTAGGCATTATTGAGCATTTTATCTGTATTTTTCTTTTATGCCTCATTACTTGTACTCACTTAAAATCTCTTTTTGTAGTTAATACATTTTTTATTGTTTTATCTAATCCAGTGTGCTCAAGATGAAGTCTATGGACCACTACATTTGGGGTAACAAGCTGTGTGCATATTATTCCCTTAAAGGAATAACAGATTCAATGTATTTGTACTGTCTAAGAGAGGACAGGACAGGACAGGACAAACATTTCTGGGGGGAAATCTGGGACTGTGAGTGTGTTGGGCTCACCTTGTGGTAATTGTTAAGGCTAGTAAGAGCCAAGGTGTGGCTGGCTGGCTGCAGCACACACAGACGTGACTGGGAGTGATTTACATGTTGGATGCTGTTTATGAACAGCAAAGCATTGTAAAGGGCACCCCAGGTTACAGGGAAGCAGTGACACAGTTACTTATCAACTGATCAGTCTGGATTGTGCCCTGGTATGTCACAGGCAGCCAGTTTCCAAAAACTCTACTGTGATGCTTTGGTGGGTGAGGCTGCTGTCTAGTTAGTAAGTCAAGTGCTTACCTATCTGGAGTTTGCATAGGTAGGATCCGCTCATACGCACACAGGGAACATCAATGTTATCAACCTCCTCCAACAAATCATAGTATTATGGTTTGTATTACCATAGTGCCTAGGAGTCTCAGCCAGGGACCAGGGCCCCATTGCGTGAGGTGCTGTATAAACAAACAAACAAAAAGTTGGGTCCTGCCGAGACTGCTTAGCATGTTAGTGATGTCACACACTGTTCTTAAAGGGACAGCCACACCCTTAACTTAAAGCTCCCATTAACCAAAATACAGACTTTAAAAAACATTAACACAATATCCATGTTCACCTCTAAATATCTGCAATATACAATCATTTCAAAAATTATGCCAGAGCCCTCACAATAATTACATATATTTTCCTCACACATGGCTAGGAGGCAGGTTTGAATCTACAGTCTTAAGACCAGCAGCACAGACATGTCGACTATAGGAGTCCCTGGTGAGGAAGTGCTGCTGTTCTATGAGCTGTGAGGCTCAGCCCCTAGCCGGGACCACACCACCCACTCACACGGTGAAACGTCTCTTTGGAATGTCGTGTGTCAGGCTCAGGCGGGACAGAAAACAGAATTCTACTCTATGGGAAATTCTGACGTTTCAAAAACTATTTTCATGCTGAATCAGAATGAAATTTGAGCAGAACTGAAATTCTGAAAAAAATCAATTTGGAAACATCTAAACATTTTATTTTGATAATGTCATCTTGTCTTTACAAAGTAAAAATATGTTTCCAGAATACTAAAACAATAGAATACCCACGATTAAATATAATATTTTATGAATGTTAATATTGTATTAACATATTACATTGCATTAAAGTAATATAGAAATGGCCAAACAAAATAAAGCCAATAAAGTCACAACAAAACACTTCAATTTTAGCAAACCAAAACCATAAAAGTGAAACAAACCATTTGACAGTTGCCATAAAAAGTGTCAAAATTGAACTATTTCACAGGAACATGTCGATTTTGACAAAGCTGCATTTTCTGACAAAATTTGTTCCATTGCAAATGTTTTGACGAACTCTGGTCAGGAGTCCTGGGTCCTGCTCCTGCTTTTCGGGCAGGGAATGCTCCAGTGGGTAAAGCCAGTATAGTCAGCAGCGGCAATGACACTGTTTGGGTCACTTACAAAGACTGATCATAGGCTTGCTCAGTGTAAACACAGGAACTGCTGCCACCAGCATAGGAGTGTGGAGATAGCAGCAGACTCGTAATCCCCCACATGGAGCCTAGACGCTCAAGTTGGACTAACAGCCACTCTGTGTTAGTGTGAGTTAGAGCAGGAGATAGCTGAGCCCTGTCGCTCCAAAGGCATTCTGGTAAAGTGGCTGTGACTCAGCTCTGGCATATTAGAGACCAGGGTTCTGTACCCAGTTTGCCTACAGGGGCCTTGTCCAACAGCTGTTACCTTAGCTGTGAAATGGGTGCATGATGATTGTCTCCATTAAGGTAGGGCTAGAGGGATTGGTTAGTAAGGGTTGTGCAGTGCACAGAAATATTACAAAAAGCCAGGAGAACAGCTGGAATTAGAGCATGGCTGGTAGGTTGATGCACCTCTCCCATGACTTCACTATGCTGTGCGAGGGAAGCTCTTGTGTTTGGGAAAAAAAAGGCATGACATGTTGCTGGTCACATGGGAATGGGAATGTGTGACAGCCCTAAAGTGTATGTGTGTTTCCTGAGCTGCAGGACAGATCTATGCACAGTGATTGAAAGGGGACGATGGGGTCAGAGTGACAGGCAAGGAGATGATCTTAGCTGCAGTGGGTTGCAGAGTTTGCCAGTAACGGGGGGGGCAGGGCCCTCCCATGTTTGAAAGTGGATGGGCCTGCCCTGTCCACATTTTGGCAGGGGCCCCGCCTCACCCCTGCCCCTCCTCTCCCCCCCAAAGGCCCCGCCCTACCCTCAGGTGGCAGCAGCCAGAGAGCCCAGCTGGGGAGCTCAGGCGGCTGTGGGGAGCCACGTCCTGGACCCTCCACCTGTCCAGGGTGCAGGGGCCGAGAGCAGTCCCTGGCCCATGTCCCTGCCCTGCACACCGCACGCAGGGCAGGAGGGTCCATGGCGTAGGGTTGCCAACCCTCCTGCTTTCGCTGGGAGTCTCCTGGAGGCTACTTCCGCCAAACTGGGAGATTTTGGGCTAAAAGTGCAGCGGCGCAGCAGGGCTCAGGCAGGATCCCTTACCTGCCTTGGCTCCGTGCTGCTCCTGGAAGTGGCCAGCACCATTCCTACAGCCCCTGGAGGAGGGCAGGGGGTCTCCATGCACTACCCCCACCCAGAGCACTGACTCTGCAGCTCCCATTGGCCAGGAATTGTGCCCAGTGAGAGCTGCAGAAATGGTGCCTGGAACAGCATCGCAAAGAGACCCTCTAGCCCTCTGGCTTAGGAACTGCTGCCAGAGGATTGTTCTGGTTGCTTTTGGGAGCCACCCAAAGAAAGTGCCAACCCCCTGACCTGCTCCTGCATCCCAATCCCCTGCCCCAGCCTAGAGCCTGCATCCCGGACCCAAATTCCCTCTCAAAGCCTACACCCTGAACCCCCTCCTGCACCCAAAATCCCTCCCAGAGCCTGCACCCCCTCCTGAACCCAACCCCCCTGCCCCAGCCTGGTGAAGGTGGGGGCAAGCGTGAGTGAGTGGTGGAGGGAGAGGGGATGGAGTGAGCAGGAGCATGGCCTCGGAGAAGGGGCGGGGCAGGGGTGTGACCTGAGGGAAGGGGCAGGGCAGGGGCATGGCCTCGGAGAAGGGGCGGGCAGGGGTGTGGCCTCAGGAAAGGGACAGGGCAGGGTGCAGGGCAAGGGTCTTTGGGTTTGTGTGATTAGACAGTTGGCAACCCTACTTCCCAAAGCTGCTGCACCACACACAGCTCTTCCCTGGACCCGGCTCCAGCTGGGGAGCCCCAGCCTGGCTAGGGTAAGAGCCACATGGGCAGCTGTGAGGAGCCACCCTTGGGTTTGTATTTCCTGAAGTGGAGCGACAGGGGTTTGAGAAGGCTGGAGAGCAGGAGGTGACAGCCGTTGATACAGAAGAGTTTCAGCCGGCTGCACAGGAAGCAGAGAGCTGAGCTTGGAGAAATTATGGAGGAAGAAGATTTGGAAAAAGTCTGAATGGGGTGTTGTCATAACTATAAAGGGAAGGGTAACAGCCCTCCTGTGTACAATACTATAAAATCCATCCTGGCCAGAGACACCAAAATCCTTTTACCTGTAAAGGGTTAAGAAGCTCAGGAAACCTGGCTGACACCTGACCCAAAGGACCAATAAGGGGAGAAGATACTTTCAAATCTTGGTAGAGGGAAGGTTTTTGTTTGTGCTCTTTGTTTTGGGGGTGGTTCGCTCTGGGGACTAAGAGGGACTAGACATCAGTCCAGGCTCTCCAAATCTTTCTGAACAAGTCTCTCATATTTCAAACTTGTAAGTAACAGCCAGGCAAGGTGTGTTAGTTTTATCTTTGTTTCCTCAACTTGTAAATGTTCCTTTTGCTAAAGGGTTTACCTTTGTTTGCTGTAACTTTGAACCTAAGGCTAGAGGGGGTTCCCCTGGGCTCTCTGAATCTGATTACCCTGTAAAGTTATTTTCCATCCTGATTTTCCAGAGATGACTTTTACCTTTCTTTCTTTAATTAAAAGCCTTCTTTTTAAGAACCTGATTGGTTTTTCCTTGTTTTAAGATCCAAGGGGGTTGGATCTGGACTCACCAGGAACTGGTGGGGGGGGAAAGGAGGGGGAATGGTTAATTTCTCCTTGTTTTAAGATCCAAGGGTTTGGATCTATGTTCACCAGGAACTTGGTGGAGAAGTCTCTCAAGGCTACCCATGGAAGGGTTATAGTACTTGGGAGGGAGATATTCTGGGGTGGGGGTAGAGGGAAGGTACAGTTTCCCAAATGACTCAAATAATTTGGGTGGTGTCAGCAAAACCAGATCTAAGCTGGTAATTAAACTTAGAGGTTCTCATGCAGGTCCTCACATCTGTACCCTAGAGTTCAGAGTGGGGAAAGAACCTTGACCGGTATGGACAAGAGATTGGGAAGAACTGAAGTGGACTCCCAGCCTATGAGCTAGGGACAAGGAGGCCGGTGATATTAACAGTGACAGCGAAGCGGGGAGAGAAGAGGCCCCAGGAGGGAAGATCCAGTTTTGACTGTGTTGTGTTTAAACTGATGATGGACTACGCTGATGTCAGAACCAGGCTGGTTGAGAATTTCAAAGCAAACCCGAGCCTACCACTTTACACAGACCTCTTTGACCACCCAAGTCACACTTGTTGTTGATGGACCCATTGTGGGCCTACTTGCCCTGCCCTGATTTCTCTGCACCATCCATGTGGCTTGAAGAGTGGTCTGCAGCTGTCAGAAACCAGTCTCTTATAACTCACGTAACCACGCATGTACCTGGCTTTGATTTGCCATGATGTTCATAGCGAGGTCTTCTGATTTCAAACAGGCCAGTGTCAACATGCAGCCGGCCTTCACGCCTGGGGCCAATGAGAGGCTCCTACACATGATTGTGGCCAAAGACTGACAATACCACACATCATGGACGATGGCCCTCTGGCTACATTTGATATTTGCACTTATGGAGCAACTTCCATTCAAGAATCTCAAAGACCTTTAAAAACATCAGGGTCAAACCCTATGATCAGTTAGTTGTTATTGTCTACACAGACATCTAGTTTGCAGCAAGAGGGGATGTAAATCTACCTGCTGCACACTAAATGGCCATGCGGCCCCTGCTGCTGCACAGTAACTGGTCCCTAGTGCATTTTAATTATTCCAGTTTCAAAGTGCACTAGAGAACTTACAGTGCGCAGCAGTACTAATGGACAGCAGTACTAATGAACAGTTAGGGTATGGCAGGCTGATGTGGGGTAGAGTTATACTCCAGTTTGCTGCAAACTAAGTGTTCATGTGGATGAGCCCTCAGTTAAAATTCCCATTCACTTCAGGGCTTGAATCATTAGGGAATTCTGACTTTCCATACACCAGTCAGGTGGGTACCTGAGACAAGGTAGGTGAGGTAATGTCTTTTATTGGACCAACTTCTATTGGTGAAAGAGACAACCCTGCAAGGTGCACAGAGCTCTTCTGTAATATAGATGCATAAAATGAGGTACAGAGAGCTAATGGGACAACATTCAGAATGAGAGGCCCATGGTCTATACGCATCTTTTTGGTATGTGCTTTTACTACAACAGCATGTGCAAACTGGTCATTTATGAATACAGTTAGGACCAATGTGAGCCTGCAAAGTCCCTCTTGTGCCTGTAATTACAGATATGCAAAAGTCTGTACTTTCTACGTTGAGACTATTACCCAAAATGGTTTACACAAGGAGTGTGAATGCTCTTCTCCTGCCTGTGCCTCTGCCACAGCAGCATCCTTTCCTGACCCTTGACCTCATGAAAGAGATGTTCCAAAAAGTGACCTCATAGTAGGGAAAAAATACTGAGGCCTGAAACTCTGAACAGAATGTATCAAATGTTCATGTCAACAGTGTGAGCTGTCTCCTCAGGAGAGGTCAGCTAGGATACGTGTAAACAACTGACAAATAAAGGACAGTTTAGGTCTTAAAGGAACAAGTTGTTTAAACTGATGTAGTGTTAATATATTTGTTGGGTCTAAAACAAGTCATAGCTCTGTATATAAAAGGGTATAATTTATGCAGTATCTTCAGAAGGGTTGAGTGTTTGGTTTTCTGTATTAGACATCAGGAAATTAAAATAAAATTGAAGTTGAAAGTTCATGTCCTCTCTCCATAGCAACTTGTGTAAGTAAAATCATTACAAACGGGGGCGCATGGATTTTGGCTGGTTCAGCAGAAATGTTTGTCTTTGGTGTAAATATTTCAGTAGGACCAGTTTATAAAACTTATTTTTTATTTGTAGAATGTCTGAGACAGCAATTTAGAAAAGTGGGAGGCGACATTAGTGTTTCCATGTTTTAAGTCATAATTTCCATGGAAATTCTGATAGGAAAATCTCAACCTAGCAGAAGAACATGATTGACACACAAGATGCCCCTTCCCATTTTTTGCGTGCTCAAATTGGCCATTAGGAACTTAGGACTGGAAGGGACCCCCAGAGTCATCAGGTCCAGTCCCTGCTCTTGCAGGCAAACCCGACTCCTATTGCATGGCTGCTCCAGAACCTGACTCAACTGATTATTAGAAACTAGAAATAGGACAATGGAGTTGTCGGTTTGCTCGTGTGACACACTGTACCCCATATGGTTATGATATATTTTGTACAATGTATGCCTTGTGAGGTATCATTTGAAAACTCATAATCTACTGCATATTATTATCCTGTTAAAATGTGTATAACAACAATGCACATAAAATTGAGATTTTGCAATATGAGTGTTACTGAAATGTGTTGTAATTCTGGGTAACACCCACAAGCCAATTTCCCAAAGACACACTTGCACGCCAGCCAGGTGCTAAAGATCCATTACCTACTTAATTGGACGTTCCCCAGCAAGGGGGCAGGGAAGGTATAAACAAAGTATTCACAATGTAACTGATGGACAACTGGCAGCTCACGTATGCAATAGAACAGCCTGACCCTATGACCTAAAAAGACTTTTCTAGTTCAAAGGGTTAGCATATAAGAAGAGGAAAAATGCCTCTGGTCACCTCTCGTTTCCTCTCCATCTCCATGACATCACCTAAAGAACACGGAAGTAGATGCAGACTGTGAAATGTATTGCAGCTAATGGTGAGACACCTATTTTGTTTCTAGAACTATTAACTTTGGTAAAGTTTAGGAATTAGATTGCAGTTTTATCTGTTTCTTTTGTCACCAATTCTGACTTTTATGCCTTACTACTTATAATCACTTAGAATCTATCTCTAGCTAATGCACTTGTTCTATTATTTTATCTAAACCAGTGAGTTTGATTGAAGTGTTTGGGAAAAACGCTCTTGAAATAACAAAGGCCAGTGCATAAACATTACCCTTTGGAATGTCAGGCTATTTATAAGCTTATACTGCCCAGGGGTCTACTGAGCAGTTTAAGATGCACATTTCCGGGGTGCCAGGCTGGGACCAAGACTATGCAGATGTTGTCCTGTACATAATTGATGGCTGGCTGGGAGAGCATTCGTGTATTCAGCTGGGAGTGATTTTTACATGCTCGTGGCAGTGTGGGAGCAGAGCCTGAAGGAGATTGCTGTTTACCAGCAAAGCAGTGTGAAACACATCCCCGGCTGGAGAGTTAAGGGGATATAGCAGTTCAGTGGGTCATGCTGCACCCCGGGGAATGTCACAGCTGGCAAGTTCAAAAAGATTTCATTCTGGGTCAAACTGAAAACAAAAGTTTTCAGCACTTTTGGCAAATTGAAAAGTCAGAAATGTATTTGAAAAAAAAATGTTGAGATGGCTTGAACGACAAGATGGATGTGACTCGATTTTTTTTTTTGCTTTGTTTTTGGGCTTTTTAACAACAGCAAAAGAGACCGACATTCACTGACTGGCCAGAAAAGGAGGTGGGGGTGTAGGTTTCTTCTTGATAGCTTTTAGCCCATTGGTTGGAGCACTTACCTTGTGGGAGGGAGACCTGGAGCCAGTTGCTATCCCACTGATATGGGAAAGGAACTTGAACTTAAGTATCCCACATTGCAGGAGAGTATCCTAGCCACTGGGGTATGGGATAATCGAATATAGCACTTCATTATGAATCACGCAACATGAATGACGACGAATATTTACTCAGCCAAGGCTGAAAATAAAAAGAATGACTCTATAGCCTGATGATAAGGGCATTCACCTACAAGCCAGGAGACCCAAGTTCAAGTATCTGCTTCCATGACTCTAATTATTTTTAAAAAGTGGAACAGCCTCAACAGGTGTGATTGAGATAGACCCTCGTGAAGCTAGACTGTCCCATAGGTTAGCCGCTGGGGCATTCTCCTGCACTGTAGGAAACCCTCATTGAAATCTCTTCTGCAAACCTGGATCCCCACATTCTAGGTGAGTGCCCTAACAACTGGGCTAGAAGTTATAAGAACACCACTGCCGCCTCCAGCAGTTTTGTGACTCTAGCCCAAAAAATCAAAATGCTTTAGTAATGTCAAAACAAAAATTATTCATTTTGCTATTACTGAAACATTTACATTTTTCAGTTCAGATGAAACTATTTGGTGAACTTGACACACATTCACGAACAACTGCATATTTCACAAATAAACTACTCACCACTTCTTTTTTTTGCCAAGCTCTATTAGAAACCTTCTAATTTTCAACCTAAATGTATTCATGAGCAGATTATCCCTATTTATTCTTGTGCCAACTCTGTCCATTAGCTTAAATAGCCCTTCAACCTCCCTGGTGTTTACCCTTCCCCAGATGTATTTATAGACAGCAGTCAGATCCCCTCTCAGCCTGCGTTTTGCTAGGCTAAACAACTTATGTGCCCCCAGCTTTTTCTCATAGAATAGATTCACCATCCCCAACCATCCTGACAGCTCTTCTCTGCACCTACTCCAGTTTGAACTAATCTTTCTTGAAGAAGGGTGACCAGAATTGGACACGGTATTCCAGAAGAGGTCTTACCAAGGTGAGTCTATTTTTACTGGATATAACCTGCCTGATACATCTTAGGCTTGCATTTGCCTTTTTCACAGCTGCAGCACATTGATGGTTCATAGTCATCCTATAATCAGCTAATACAACCAGGACTTTCTCCTCCTTTGTCACTTTCAACTGATAAGCCCCATCGTACAGCAGAAATTCATTGGAGCAGCAGGTGGAGGAGATACAGCCACGTGTGTAATTGTTATGACAGTGTGCTTTTAATTTAAAATAACAATTCGGTAAATATAACACCATGGTCAGCCGACGTATCTCTGTACAATTTATTTTACAAAGGATGAGATGAAGCACTGAGGTGCATACACACTCACGAATAATGCAGGAAAATACAGTTAAACTTTTTGCAATAAGACAAAAATTATGTATAGCAAATGCTTTCAATACTTACAAACCAGATCCACAGCTGGTGTAAATCAGCACCGCCCTATTAACTTCAGTGGAGCTATGCCAATTAACCCAGCTAAGGACCTGGTCCTTAAACCTCTTGAGCATTCAATTCTTCAGCCAAAATGATTCCATCATATGTTTTTATGGGACAATGACCACATTACAATTTACATACTGATCAAAGATTTACTATTGTTATTCAGATACAGATCTTATGTTACATAAGTTATTTAAGGATCTATTCAGACAATATTTGTGGAAAGATATAAAATTTTGATTAAACACATTTAAAAAGAGGTCATTAGTACTGGCAAAAGACAGTTGTTGCTTTAAAAATTTGGACAGTATTTAGCAAAAGAACCATATAGGCAACTTCATTTGATTAGAAAACTGCTTTAGAACATGGCTCACCACTGATCTGATCTGCTTTTGAACAACTGCACTTAGACTCTCTGCCAAACTACTCACTGGATTTCCCACCTTCTTTTGGACTGTTGAAACAAAGACAGCAATTTTAAAAAGAGTAATTCCATTTGTCTGATATTGCCACCTGCTCTGTCCAGAACAGACTGATACTCTTGCTCTTAGATGATGTTCTCCCTGTGTATGACCAAGCGAATGGAAATTGGTCAAACCCCCAAGGCAGCTTTAAAAATCGCAGCCCTAGCACCCATTACTCTGAAGGAGCAGCAAGTCTCAGGACAAACGTTCCTAAATCCAAATGACTGGACAGTGACATCTTGCAAACCTGAGCACCCCAACAAATACTCTTCAAACGCCAGTCCCAATCCTTAGCCAATACACACGGTAACCCCTCTGACATGCTGAGTCACTTTGCCCACACTGACAGCCTCAGAGGGACGAGTCCTCATTTACAGGGATCTCAGCAGAAAACAGCATTTGCTTGGGTCCAGTGTGGCCTTTATTCAGACCCATTATGTGATGTCTGCTGCTTGTTTTAATGGCACCCCTGTATGGAAGGCTCCTTGTTGGAAGATTAGCTTAGAAGGTTGTTCTGAATGCCCTTTAGGAGAGGGTCATTTCTCTGAGTGGCATGAAGGACTCTACCCTTCCAAGGCACGTGTGACAAAGCTCCGTGATCATGTGAAATGCTGAATGACCTCAACTTCCACTGAAATGAATGTGCACTAGAAAGTCATAGGATCTCTCCCAAAACAAGAAATAGACCCAACAAAGAGCAGAGGAGAAAGAAGCAGAGGCTAGTGCAAGACGAAGGGGCAGTGGATGGGTGTTTATTTAGCATGGCTAGAGTTCCAGTTTCAGTGGCAAGCATTTCTGATGTCTATTCTTGATATTAATAATCAGGGAGTTTGGGTCTGGGTTTGGGTCTGCACTGAGTGACAGTATGGGAGCAACAAAGGGGAACTGAGAAAGCTGACGAGGTCTGTACACTGGCTGCTCCTGAGCTGTGGAAGTTCATGAGATGGGTCTGCATTTTTATACTTGTGTAACTGTAGCAGGTACAATTTAAAGAGGCACTTAGAATTTGGGGGAGTTACTAATTGTATTTTTGTGGAATTGCAGTTGAGGTTCAAACCATTGTTCAATTACCTAAGAAATCTGCAGAAATGAAACCAATTTGCTCAAACTGTATTCCTGGAAGCTCAGGGAATCTGAACACAGTAACTGGTAGGCTTTTTCTGCATTCCTGCTGAGTTTGTCTTTCATATCATATTTAAAAAATAGTCCAACTTCATATAAGTTGAGGGAATTTAAATTTGCACATCTTTGTTTCAAATCTGAGTAAATATTTTCTGTTTCTTATGCTATTGACCTGAAATGCTATTAAAAAGGTCTTTACAAGACTTTAGTAATGTATGCATGTTAGAATCATATCTTCAGATAGGCACAAAAGGATTCTGCCTTGTGGAGTGCATGGGATTAAAAATTAGAAATCAAACTATGCCAAGTGTTGGTCCCATTGGTGAACAGACTTGGAAGGATTAGTGGAGTCTGTAGTGTATAGCCCAAAAAGGACTAATTGCACTTCCAACCACTGGAGCTTGAAGCAGTTTGAGCACCAGTCACTTTTAGAAATGTATCCAAGAAGCATGACATCTTGTTCTGAACATTAGTGCAATATAAACATGACAATGACCAGGGCAAGGTGCAACCATTTAGGCAAACTAGGCAGCCGCCTAGGGCACCTAGTGGTCGGGGGTGCCTAAAAGTCCCCTCAGGCGAGGAGGTAGAGTGGAGCTGAGCTGGGTTGGGGGCCACACGGGGAGGGCTACCCGCAGTAATGGGGGGGATGGGCCGCACAGGGGAACAGCTCCCCGCCCCAGCTTACCTCCACTCTGCCTCCTCCGCTGAGCACACAGCCCTGCTCTAAGTCTCCTCCAATCAGCGCCGCAAGTCTGGGCAGGGAGGAGAATTAGGCAGTGTTGGCGTACTCAGTGGAGGAGGCGGAGCCGAGATGAGCTGAGGCGGGCTACCTAGGCAGGGTTAGCTTCCGCGGGGGGAGGTCTCCCCAGGCAGGGTTAGCTGCCATGGCGGGGGCAGGGAAGTCTATCCAGGCGGGGTTAGCTGCCGTGGGGGGAACAGGGGGAGTCTCCGTGGGTGGGGTTAGTTGCCATGGGAGGACGGGGGGGAAAGAGGTTAGCTGTCGCGGTGGGGGGGTAGCTGCTGCAGGGGGGAGGGCTCCCCGGGTGAGGGCTGAGTTAGCTGCTGTGGGGGGTCAGGGGTAGCTGGGTGGGGAGTGCAAGGTGGAAGTTTCGCCTAGGGCGCGAAACTTCCTTGCACCGGCCCTGACAGTGACATCTGAAAATCTAAACTGAAGAATAAAATGCTTGGAAACAGATACAGCTCTGGTGGAAATGTGTCTAAAACAACAATTTGGAGCTGAGCATTCAGAAACAGAAATCACGTACCTTTATGGATAAGATCTACTTTAAAACATGAGGTAATGACCATTGCACAGATAGCAGGTGTGGAGAAGAAATCCCCAGAGAAAAGACATACTAATGAAAAAGAACGTGTCCTCATTACGTCAGAGAAAGAACGCATATGCTCCCAAGTCTTGGAGATTGCCTGGGGTGGGGTTAGTATAGGTGGGACCCTGAGTCATGCGGTGGCCTGGTGTGGTTCTAGACATCACCGCAATCCCAGGAACCTGGGAAATCTTTGGACATGACTTGGGTGTTGCCATACACAAGTACCCTGAGGAACCCTTGAGAAGTGACCAGGGAATCTCTGTATTACTGAGTATCAGGGAGGCCAGTTCACAAGCCATAGTGAAAAGGAGCTGGAACAACAGTAGGGTATGTCTCTATGAGTACATTATGGGTCTTGTACAGTTTGAATTCTTCCCAGCATTGTTTTGGCCATAATTTCATTCATAATTAGTAGCAGAACTGGTGGTTTTGTATTAGGGTGGCAAGACATCTGCTGATGACTTGAAAGGTCACAACTTTTTATTAAATAGAAGCCTTAATTAGGACCAAGTCTTTCTTTAGGCATCTAGATCAGTAGTTTGATTTCCAAAGATTCTCTTTGCCTATTACCTCCCATTTACTTCCAAGAGACTTGTGAATGCTCAGCACTTCTGGAGAGCAGATCATGTATTTCTATATGTGCACCGAGGAGTCCAATTTACTCATTTTTTAAAACCTTGCTGAAATGCAGAGGTTGGGTAGTACCCTTCTCAGACAGTCTGAGCAGTTATTACTAGTGCTGATTTGAATCAATTGACCTAACTGTCTCCAAAAGCTTTAGTCAGAATTCCCTTTGAAAATATCTGATATGTTGTTAAAATAGGGTGTTAGGAATGTAACCTTCTGCCAGAGAACAGCTGTGCACATTGGTAACACTGTTGTGCAGGAAACATGCGAATGGAAAGCAGCAACAAAACAGTGTGAAACCGCAGAGCAAAGTGAAACACAATGAGACAATAACCCTGTGAGCAAGCAAACATTTCCCTCTTTTATACACTGCAATGAAGAAGGTTTGCTTCTAGTGCTCATTGCAAACAAAGTCACAGCTGTTCCAGGGAAGCTGCTCCAGATGTGCACTCAGGGAAAGTTGAATATGAGAAAATTACTCTGGTAGGAGAAAACAGCTATTTTAATAGGATTTTGTTCCATGACTTCATGGCTTTTTTAGAATAACTCACTTGTCTTGAAAAATGCAGCCTCCAGAGCTCTCAGGCTGTCTCAGTCACTGACCCAGTGTTCCTACGGGTGAGCTCCTCGCAGGCTTACAGCAACCTGAGTGCTGAGTGGCTGCACAGAAATGCTGGCTATGGAGCTGAGAGCTTTTAGAGCAGGTTGGGAATCTTTCAGCAGCCTTGTCTGGTAGCTCTTCATCTGTGAGAACAGCAGGGGGCTTGTCAGTCATTGAAGAGGCAGATCTGACTTCTTTGTTAAAGCCAGGGCTTAGCACATCCACCTAGCAAGGAACTGGAAACAGAAAATGGGTTGGTTCCAGAAGGAATTCAAAGAGTGAGAAAGATAGGCCTTAAAAAGATGGTTTGTTTTAAGTAAGGTGCATCAATAAATGGCTGCCCAAAACTACATGGCAGGCTGGTGTATGAAGACAGAAAAGGCTACGTGTATGTGACATGCAGACTGTTTTGCATCCTGTGGTAGAATGGGAAAGATTCACACAAGCTCAGTTTGCTGATAACATCAAGAAGTTAAAATGGATAGATTACGCTGCAGTTGTGAGGGGAAAGGGAGTGTTTGAGGCCATGGAGGGAGAAGATGTGACTGAGATTGAACAATGTGGGAGAAATGAAGGAGAACATACAAAGCCATTCAGCCTAGACAATGCTAATAAATATTCCACCCTTGGTGAGCTAGAGGACAAACAAGCTGAGGAAAGTGGCTACTGAAAAGCCAAGACTGACAGTCAGCTGGATACAAGAAGCTGCGGACCCACTGCTGAGGGATGTGGCTCAAAATACCTGCATTTGTTTCAGATTTAGCTAAAAGAGCAGTATACCACCTCTGGGGTGAAAAACAAGGCACGTGACAAAGAACATCCTGAGAAATGCTGGGAAATTCTCACTAATTGTCCTTTTTGTGGAAACAAATACACAAATCATAAACTGGAGATCTTCTAGTTCCAACAGTAAAACTTCTCTAACACAAAAAACTATTGCAGGCCTCATTCTGACTCAAAGATTAATTTATTACTGACATAAAAAGTGCTAGTTATCATGATCTGCCTGAAATATTTATGAGCAAAAATAATACAATCCCAACTAGTAATATGTATATATACTTAGCATTTTAAATGGGCCAGTTTCTGAAAGGTAAATTAATTATGAGCAAAACTGATTGGGAATAAAACACTTAAATAGAAATGTATGCATTAAAATAGTTACTCATTTAAGAAAGCTTTCCTACATGTCCCAAAGTCCACAATTCTTCAGTCATGAGAAAAGGCTGTTCAGTTAAAAAACAAACAAAAAACAAATACCCATAAAACTGTCCACTAGCTTAAGAAGGGATGTGAAACAGGCAAAAAAAACTGATGAATAAAAAAGGGGAAATTGATAATAATAAATTAAAGTTAAGAAATGCAGGTAATTGATAGAAGCTAAAGGTATTACCAAAAAATCTATGGTCAATATGGTTAGAATAATAATTTTAATTTATGTCCAGGATGTAGATTTCATTACTAGATGGAGTGCTAAAATAGTAATGATGCAGAAAAGGCAGAAGTGTTCAATAAATATTTATGTCTTGCATTTGGAATGAAGCTGGATTATGTAGTTATTTATTTATATAATTATGGTGAAACACTTTCTGTTTCAACAGTAACTAAAACACATGTTACATAAAATCTTCAAAACTGATAATTTGCACACAAGTTTTAAAAGAGTTGGCTGAAGAGTTCTCCAAATTATTCATTTTAATTTGTACTAAATCTTAGAAACTGGAATAGTACCAGAGGACTGGGAGAAAGCCACTGTTATGCTAATAGACAAAACTTTTCAAATTTACCTGCAGTAAGACTTAGGTTCCTAAATGCTAAAGTCACCTTTGGAAATTGGACTTTTGAAAACATTACCCTACATTTTGTTGACTTTTCCAGTGCCTGTCATCTAAAGTGCTCAGTAAAGATAACAGAAGGACACATCACTAAAGCAGAAAACCAATGTAATAATAATCAAACCAAATAAGTGATGAGGCTGGGAAGTGATCAGAGAAATAGCAGGAAAGGCAGATCATCACAATGTGATGGACTCATTAGAGCAGCAAGGCAAGTCAGGTGAACTGGGTTCTAGTCTAGCCAGTGCTCAGAATATGCAGTAGTGTAGCCCCAGGAAATAACATTTCTAAATGGTGAGACAGGTGCCTGAGGGGCACATATTTTTAACACCATCTAGGGAAAACTCCTCTCTGATTGACTGGCCCCATTTGTCTGCCTCCTGGGGAAGAGCAGCCAATCACGGCTGCTGCAGGAAGCAGGCCATTCTCTCCCCCACCCCTCAGGAGTTGACACCTTTCTCACAGGTGAGGAAGGAGCAGAAAGTCGAGCAACTCAGGGTAACAGGGAGATGATTGTGATCAGAGTGCTAAGCTGCAGTCCTAGCACCAGCTTTGTAGGCACGATGGCAGAGGAGAGCTGTAAGGTGGCATTTGAAGGAGGATAGTGTAAAGGCATTGCAGGTTTTTACAGGGTGCTCCTGCGCATATTGGGTGGTGTGGGAGAAAGTGTGAAGGTATTTGCTGGGCTAAACAAGCCAAGTTCTTTTAACTTCCTCTAAAATCATCTTTCCACTCCCCTGATCATCCTAATAGCCCTTCTCCAAACCTGTTCCAGTTAATCAAGTTGCAGGACCAAAAGAGCCATAACCAAGATTTCTGCTGAATCTAAAAAAAGGATCTTGCAGTCCTATGCAATGTCAAGAAGGGGTCAACTGCAAAGTTTAACAACAGGAATAATACTGGAGACAAAAAAAACTGTAATTCAAAGATAATGTCAAACTTACATAGCTGTATAACATCGAAGAGCTATAAATATCAAATGCCATTGGTGAGTATTCGGTCCCTAGTTCTGACAGTGAGTAACAGGAACAAATTCAGAGAAAAGCAACAACATTGGACAAGGGGCTACATTATAAGGACAGGTTAAGGGCCTGATTTTCAACAGTATTGGGCACCCTCAACTACAATGAATGTCAGATAGATATGCATGTGCTTGGTGCCTTAGAAAATCTGTTTGGCAGAGTAGAATATTTTGAAGACTTTGCAGTCCCGATGAAAGTCTTCTTCAGCTGAAGGATAATATCCACAACTAGTCAATTCAGTCTGTAGTCTAGAAGTACTCTTGGATTCCTCGCTAATGCTGACCTCTCTCATCACAACAGCTGTGAGTAATCTCTGTCCCATCCTAGCAGATGAAAACCTGGCCTCAATTATTTGTGCCTTCATCACTGCTGGATTACAACAATGTGATATACCTGGGCATGAAACCTTCAGCTGTTTGGAAACTCCAACTAGTGCAAAACACTGCAGTGTCTCCCCTTAGCAACTCGGACTATCGCGAGCCTGTCCTCTTGCTCTACACTGTGACCTTCCCATAGAATTTCAAATCAAGTTCAAGGTCTTGGTCCTTATCTTCAAAGCACTGCATGGTCAGGGCCCTAAAAGACCATCTAAAGCTCCAAGATGAAGCCCATGGTTAGCTATGCTCTTTTGGCACAGTGGAATACTCAACAAAAGAGTCAAGCTTATTTGTGCAGGAGACAGAATTTTCTCTGGGGCCAGTCCAAGACTGTGGAATGAACTCCCTCAGGAAGTAATGACTATTATAACCTCACCACTTTCAAGCTCCAAGTGCAAGGCACATTATTTTGACCTTGCCTTTGCTAATATAAACATGTAGAGACAGGGATATTTAATACATAAGGTTTTTTTAAAAACTACCAAAACAAGACACATGCATGTTTCTCCTTCTGAGGGAGGATGAGAGAACAAACAACATGTGACAGATGTGTAGCTGCACTTCTTAATGCACTGCTGGAAAGAGCTCACATACTAGTGATGAGTGCAGTATAAAAACCTATATAGAATAGAATAGAATAGACTTGGTAACTGCAGACATCTGATGGGGGCAGGAGAAACACCAACGAAAGCGAGAAAGAGATGGAGAGACAGAGAATGCATGCGCATCCAAAAGGCTACAAACTAGGAGTTATTTCAAGGAAATTAAACAAAGGCTAATTTAAACTTGGATCAATTTGGTTGGGAAATGCCCTTCCAAAGGGAGCATTAGAAGATCCTGCAGAAAGCAGAGACTGTAGGACATCACACTATATAGGCAGGAATGGACTTGAAGATCAAATTTATTCCACGGTAGGTGTCCTCTTTTTGTCACTTAAGTCAACCAGACAATTAATGAGGTAGCTACAGCACAACTGAGTTCTTCCTGGTAAATAGATGGTGCAAGAGGTCCCTTTCAGTCTTACTTTCTGTTAGCCTTAAAGAGAAATGGAGATGATAGAGGGTCTATATGTCTCTGAGTGGGATTATAAAACAGGAAGGGCTTGAACAGATGTCGTTCCACTGTGGGGTTTTCTCCTAGCCTTTTGCCTTGTTTACTGCTTTGGGGAAAAGCCCGTACCTCCCTGCACTCAGACATACTACCGCAGCAAGGTAGTTATGCTAAAAAGTATTATACAAAATCAATGTACCCTCACAACACCCCTGTGAGGTAGGTAAGTATTATGAGCCCCTTATTACAAATGGAGGAACCAGAAAAGTTATGTGATGTGCCCAAGGCCATCCAGCTGAGCAGTGGCAGTGCTGGGATCCATGTTCAGGAGCTCCTTGCTTCCAGCATCATAGTCAAATGACTAGTCTGCTTCCATGGCAGAGGCTTGCTGCATGGCTGTTCTTACATTCTACACAAAGAGAGTCATACAATGGGTGTAGTGCACAGTCACTGAAGAATAGAGCTCTCTCTGTACCAGGAAGCAAGGGCCTCGGTTTCTCCTGGCAGCTGGAAACTTCTGACAGGAAGAACAGACATCTGGCTTCTTAACCCTGGAATGTTGGGAGCTTAAGGCATAGCACAATGGGAACTGATGTGATGATCAAATGTGACAGAGATACTCTCTACAGACAATAAATACAAGGTATCTGGTAGCAGAGCAACCCTTTCGCCGTCCTGTATGCCTTCTGACCCTTTACAGGACTCATTAGCCTGGTTAAACCAGCGAACCCATCACATATCACTAATCAGATCAGTCTATATTTCCATGTCCACAGGTCTGATATCTCCAGTTTTGTGTTCTTGTACCCACAGTTCCCTGTCTTTGGCAGGCTCCACTTTTTGAAGTAACTGATCGACAGGATCTATTGTCTAAAAAGATCAGAATGAGAAGCAAATTATCAAAAGCACATATCAAAACACTGAGCAATTCCGGCTGTAAGATCTCCTTGCAACTGAATCAGCTGTGCCACTGTCGCAGGAGTAACAGCCTCCTCTCAATTACCTGGATCTATAAATGGGAGGTCAGACAAAATATAGGCTTTGCAAGAGGAATCATACCATTGGTGAGGCAAGTCCAGTGTATGCTGCATCCAATTCCTGGTGTGACAGTATGGTTGCCAACTTTGTAATTGCACAAAACTGAACATCCTAGCCCCGCCCCTTCAGTGAAGCCATGCCCCCTTCCCCAAGGCTCTGCCCTCTGCTCACTACATTTCCCTTCGCTCGGTGCCTCACTCTCCCCCACCCTCACTCACTTTCACTGGGCTGGGGTGTGGGGAGGTGAGGGCTCTAACTGGGGGTGTGGGCTCCAGAGTAGGGCCAGAAATGAGGGGTTCAGGGTGCAGGGAAGGCTCTAGGCTGGGGTTTGGGGTGCAGGAGAGGGTGAGGGCTCCGTCTGGGGGTGCAGGCTCTGGGGTGGGGCTGTATATGAGGGGCTTGGGGTGCAGGAGGGGGGTCCAGAGGGGTTTCCGGGTTTGGGGGAGGCTCAGGGCTGGGGCAGGGGGTTGGGCCTCGGGGTTGGGAAGAACAAAATTAGTGGAGAAAAAACCTGCCAATTAAAAAAAAAAATCAAACCATTGCTTGAAGCCCTTTAGACCTTCATGTGTTTGGGGCAGGAACTTGACATTTTCAGAGCGATAGTCATAGGGTCAAAAATATGTCTTACACTGTCTCCCAAAAAATCTGTCTCAATTTAGCCAAGTTTTAAAATGTGGAAAATCACCATTTGCAGCTGAACTTGTTCAATGATTGCTCAATCTTGTCACATTGTATTGTTTTGGAATGACTGCATGGAACTGTGTTTCCATATGGGTTTCAGGCAAAATCCCTGCTCCTGCAAATCAAAATATGCCTTTGTCTATGGCAGGAGCACCTCCTCTCTGTACTGAATGGGGAGTTAAGAATTTTTCCCATATTCTACAGACAGGATAACTAAAGACTAGAACAGTTGCTTCTGGGACAGCTTGGAATAGAACCCCAATTCCTGACCTACACTTCTCACAAAGGAAGTTCCACATCTATGTGTTTCATCTTCCTTTCTGTAAAATTCTCTTCTTTGCTTACCATTACAAACTCACTGATGAATGTACGCACCATTTTGTACAACAGAATACAGGAATCCCAATTCCCAATCGGCTGATCTAACTACTAGATCACCCTTCCCTCCAAGAGCTAGGAACAAAACCTGATTGATAGCATTCTGCTCCTTAGCAAATAGTTGCACATGTATTGATCCATTTTTCTTAAAACACGGAATCAGCCCCCTCCTCCTTCCCCTTCCAGGGAATTCCATACAAAAATTACATTAAAAGAATTGTCAAACAGTAGTAAAATGAAGGACTCCAATCCCAGAATTAAGACTGGCTGTGCAACCTTAATTTGGCTCCTTGTGTGTTTGCATTATGGAAAAGTATTTAATATACTATTATTTTCACAGGACACCTGCCTCATATGGTGCACGAGATGGATGTTAAAAGAGGCAGGGATGTCCACAGCAGAAGATAGAAAGGATGCAGTGACTGTGGTAGTGAATTGCAGAAAGGGAAAACAGGAGCTTGTGTTTAAAGCAGTCTTCCTGGGACTTGTGAAATCTGGGTTCTTTCCTCGGCTCTGCAGCAGAGTTCCTGTGTGCTAAACTAGTTAAAATGGAAATTTTCAGAAGTGGCCACTAATTATGTGTTCCTATTTTGTGGGTGACCAGCCTGAGACATCTGAGGCCTGATCTGCCCTAGTGCTGAGCACTTGCAACTGCAACTGAATTCAATAGCTCAACAACTCAGAAAAATTCATCACCCAATCACGGTGGCACTCAAAATTACTGAGGACTTTTTCAGTTGAGTTTAATTTCTCTGTGCCTCCTGTCCCCATTCATAAAATACTTCCCTGCCTTTGAGGTGTTGTAAAGGTAAATTCATTAATGTTTGTGATGAGCACCACAGAAAGACCCATGAAGAAATAAAAACTGGGTATAACGTTTAGATGGTTTGTAGTAACTGAGGCACATGTTGAATGCTGAGGAAAAACTACATGATCAGCCTGTGAATAAAATATGTGGTCATGTAATTAGACAGTATCATAATACATATGCACAAGGATCCAAATTAAGGTTGCACAGGCAGCTGTAACTCTGCTATTTCCTAACTTTTAGATGCTTGACTTTTCAGCTATATTTTGAATATTATTATCATGGGGTGACTGGCCCTTTAAGGAGAGTCACAGCCCACTCTGCCCAGTGATTGCCTTCTGAATGTCTATCTGGGAGTAATTCACTGTCCTAGGAGGCTGCTTAGTGGTTAATTAATAAACAAGCACCTGGAGCTAATAAAAACAGCTACCTAAGTTTGGATAGGGAAGCTGCTCTCAGAGAGAGGAGCAGTCTCAGAGAAAATGTTGTTAATAAGTTAGGAGATATACCTATCTCATAGAACTGGAAGGGACCAGGAAAGTTCATGGAGTCCAGTCCCCTGCCTTCACAGCAGGACCAAGTACTGTCCCCCTTTCCCTACACAACCCCCTCAAGGATTGAGTTCAGCAGGACAATGCACAAACCACTGAGCTATCCCTCCCCTACAGGGTCTCCTAGGGAAGGGACAGGTGCAGCCCAGGAGAATGAACTGGGCATGGAATCTCTCAGGGAGCCACTAGGGACTTACTCAGCAAAGAGCAGCATGGTTGGGAAAGAGTAGCAGCCAGCAGAACACCCTGCGGAGGCCCACACCCCAGGCAAGGAATTCAGCATGTGAGTGATCTGTGGCTAAAGAGTCAGGCTGTAAGACTAGTTACACCCAGAGGCAGAGGGTTTCTGGTAGAAGAGATGACTGAAGATTTTGCTTATGTTTTGTGTGGTTCTTTTCTATTTCATAAAAGAGACCCGCCGAAGAAGGTGCTCTGTGGTTCCCAAAGGCCTGCTTGGACTTGTTTATTGCCTTGGTAAGGGGAAACCAAGGCATGGCTCCCCCATGGCGCCAGGCCTGAGTGCAGTGGGGAGCCCTGCGACAACCTGCACTATGACAATTATCAGTATATGTTATGATGTATATGGCTATGATTGTATGATTTCTGTAATGTGAATATATACCTTAAAATATATCACAATATACTGAATACCACGCACATCAGAATATGGACCATGTATGCAAGTATTTGAAAAGGTGCCAGTTTTACAAGATTTTACATTTTCATTTTGAAATAATGGTTGCTGTGATTGCCATCTTTCTTGCAACAATGAAGGACTGTGTGGAGCTGTGTGTACTGCTGAGAGAGTGAGAAGCATCTATCTAGGAGAGGTGTAAATTAAACTAAGGGGCTGCTTTGCCTTATGGCTTCCTGTCAAGCACTTCTCAGCCACACTCTGCATCACAGGGCTTTCATAATGAAACATTCCAGTGTACGTGCCCCTTCTGACCTGCTTCTCTGCTCTTCCATCTGTCTCGCCCCCAGGCTCTTGATGTCTCTGGAGATACATGGCAGGTGCAGAACCACAGACTCCCAAACTGGCACCACTTACATCTTAGGGCTGGTCTACACGGGGGGGGGGGGGGTGTCGATCTAAGATACGCAACTTCAGCTACGTGAATAGCGTTGCTGAAGTCGAAGTATCTTAGATTGATTTACCTCGGGTCCTCACAGCATGGGATTGATGTCCGCGGCTCCCCCGTCAACTCCACTACTGCCGCTCACTCCGGTAGAGTTCCGGAGTCGACGAGGAGCGCATTTGGGGATCGATATATCGCGTCTAGATGAGATGCGATATATTGATCCCCAATAAATCGATCGCAACCCACCGATAGGGCGAGTAGTCTGGACGTACTGTCAGTCTCCATTAGACAGTGGAACTTGGCACACTGTATACAAGACCAGGATGGAGTTCAGCAGAGCCTCACTACAGCTCTTGGACCAAAGGGACCTAAACAAAAAGACTCACGCTTTGGTTGAACATGTCTGTCTCATGCCGCAGCTGTGTGTACTGGCAAAGGTGCTGCCGAATCATTTCCACCCGCTCCACCTCCAGCCTTTCAAGCTCCTGTGAGAGAAAAATAGGCCCATATCTTGATCAGTGGCTGAGCCCAGAGTGCTACATGCAGGCCCAGCGTAGGGTTTGCTAATGGTCAAAGTTCCCACTACTGGCAACAGCTAGGGCAGCTGCCCCAGGTCTGGGCTTCAGAGCCGGGCTGTGTGCACAGTGTCTAAGTAAGTACACTTAGTGCAGGAGCAGGAGCAGCAACAGCAGGTCTGGCCTGTGTCCAGTGCAGCTGGTGGGGGAACCAGCAAGGAACCAGTGCAGCTGGGAAGGAGACTTGTGCAGTTCCTTGACAATTCTGAACCTTGCCGAAGGTGACAGTCCTTGGAGATGAAGAAAGGCAGGAACTACAGGATCTGTGGAGGGCTGCTGCCTCTGGAGGCAGGGGCAGGACAGGGACAAGGAGGTCCTGTTTCCTGGCTGCAGCCCTGCTTACTGTGCTGCTAGCTTCAGAAGTCACCCTGGAAGCACTGCTCTGGAGGCCTGGTGACATGGGTTTGCCCAGAGAGCTCATTCACCGGGGGAATGGCTATGTGTACAATAGCTTCCCATAACTCAGCCAGCCAGGAGTGGACACAATCAAGATTTTAGTTGACTGTTAGTTCGGGGCCTATCCTTTTCTGCCCTCACTGAGGGTCAAATGAGGGTCAGGCCACTGTGTTTCTTGGGGCTTGGATACATCATCAGAATCCCTGAACGTGGTCCCTGCCTGCTTTTTGATGCTGCTGGGAGAGTTTGGCCTGTCAGACCTGTCAAGCTTTTAGACCAAGGAAAAAACATTCCTAGTGGCACCATCACACACCTGCCAGTTTGGTTGGCTGACTCCCTAATCCTGTTCTGTCAGGAAGAAAGCTCTGTCTCCTACAATGACATGCAAAGGAGCAAACTTCTGCCTTCCATCATGGGAAACCATATTCACAGGACATTTCTGGTGGCCACTTACTGAAAAGCACAGTGGAATGCAGTTTGGGGATAGGGGAGCACATGCACTAATGCTGGTAAGTTTCTTCATATACCTGTTATATGCTGTCTCTTTGTTAAATACCTTTCCAGAAAAAGAACTTCCAGTGCCACCCAAAACTCTCAGATGAGCAACAGATACATCATCCTGTCATAGATTCATAGAAGATTAGAGTTGGAAGACACCTCAGGAGGTCATCTAGTCCAAACCCCTGCTCAAAGCAGGATCAACCCCAATTAAATAATCCCAACCAGGGCTTTGTCAAGATGGGCCTTAAAAACCTCTAAGAATGGAGATTCCACCACCTCCCTAGGTAACCCATTCCAGTGCTTCACCACCCTTCTAGTGAAATAGTTTTTCTTAACAGCCAACCTAGACCTACCCCACTGCAACTTGGGACCATTGCTCCTTGTTGTGTCATCTGCCACCACTGAGAACAGCCTAGATCCATCCTCTTTGGAACCCCACTTCGGGTAGTTGATACATTCCATAGCTAGAACTGGAACCAGAATGGAGGGTTGTTTTGGAATTGATGGTTGCCTTGATTTAGGGGGTGCCAACTTGGAAGGCATGTGTGGCGTGATGTTTGGTACTGATGGATTTGCCAACCTGCGCAAATTTTTATAATGCTTCTGTGCATTGGAATGTGCCACGTCTTCATGGATGGAACTCATGGGCATCACTCTTCCTGGGCCTGGAAGACGACTTACTGCCATGCTTATGAGCATGCTTCCTTCCCTCCCAACTAGGCACTGGTGTGGGGTCCATAGTACTGGCAGAACCAGACTCGATCTCAGTGGTAGAGGCGTGCTCCTGGGTTTCTCAGATCGATGTACAGGCGGGTTCCCCAGCCTGGATCCAACTGAGGCCTCACGGAGACCTCAACAAAGTGCTTCTTGAGGCAGAAAGCAGAGCCCTCTTGGGTATGGCTTGGGAAGGACAGGCAGATGCTGGACCTGGATGAACTGTAGGCTTCTCCCAAGGACTAGAGACAGAGTTGGCACTTGTTGCTGACCAAGAATGAACTAAGGCAGGATCCTGGCACCTTCAGAATAATTCAGTACCCATTCATGGGTGCTGGGTGGGGAGGGGGAAGACTGGTGAAAAATGGATCCCGAAAGTCTCTTAATTCCCCAAATTAACACTAAAACCACTAGAACTACAAGTGAAAACAACAAGAAAAACTATGCACAATTCTAAAACTTTTTTTTAGATGTGTCAATGAGAGATGAGGGGACACTAGCAGATGAGGGGGCCACTCGGACCATGAGGTGGTGAGAAGGAACAGAGGGCATGGTCAGTCCACCTCTCCCTTTATCACCTTGGATGAAACCATGAGGCAGAGCAAGGGTGCATGTGTTGACTTACAGACACTACTTTCAAATTCTTTGGCTCCAGACACATGTGCATGTGTAAACCCTCAGTGGAATACAACAGCGACCATCACTCAAAAAGGAACCAAACAATTCTTTGTGAGGAGGATCATGTGACTGATTTGCATGTGGCTAAGGACACCTCTACGCTGGAACTGAAGGTATAATATCCAGCTTGGACGGAAGTACTCATACTGGCTTTGATTGAACTAGTGCACTATGAAGAGTGGAGTAGCTGCAGCGGCACGGGCAGTGGGATCAGCTAGCCACTCCAAGTACAATCCACCCAGGGCCTAGGTGCAGCTAGCCCAGGGGTTCTCAAACTGGGGGGCAGGACCCCTCAGGGGATTGCGAGGTTATTACATGGGGGGGGTCATGAGCTGTCAACCTCCACCCCAAACCCTGCTTTGCCTCCAGCATTTATAATAGTGTTAAATATATTAAAGTGTTTTTATTTTATAAGGGAGTCACACTCAGAGGTTTGCTATGTGAAAGGGGTCACCAGTAAAAAAAGTTTGAGACCCACTGAGCTTGCCCATCTTGCTGCTTGAACTGTGGTGACTACACATCTATTTTTAGTATGCTAGGTCAATCAAAAGTAGTGTATGTACATCTATCCAAGCTGGAAATTACATCTCCAGCTGCCATGCAGGCATACCCTTAGACAGAAACTTCCCTGAGGACATTAAGTAAAGAAAATTTAAAAAGATAATAATCAAAATCTGAGTATGGGTTTCATTTGGAACTGAACTGCAGTTCAGTCAAGAGTCTTTATGTGTATGACTTGTGGGAACATTTCTCAACCTTCTTTGATTTAAAACAAATCTTTCATGTTGCTTGTTGGGCAGTGGGTTCTGTCTGCTGCTGCAGGACTTGGGAGCTCTATCAACTCCCCAGGAGTGAGAATCCTGCTCATTTACACCAGTACATAGCAAGAGTCATTGCATGATGGGTGTCAATGGATTTGCCCCAGTGTAAATGAGAAAAGAATTAATTCAGCCCCATAGTAGGAGAGACAGATAGTTACTTACTGTCAGTCATTCTGCTTCTCTGAAGAGATCACCTCTCAGGATTTTCACTTACCCACCTGCCTCCCCTGGGAGTTAGTGAGTTTTGAGTGTTGAATGCTGGGTCTGCCCACTGGGCACTCAGTTCTGACTTGCCCAGGTCTGATCTAGAATGGCTCATTCTTTTGTATTTGTTTGAAGGAAAAAAATGGGTAGCTTTTTAATTGCCTGTCAGGATAGCTCCTAGTTCCCATTCTTGAAAGGAACCGGCTGCAATCTTTAAAGCTCCTGTGGTACCTCTGTTTGGAGCATGTCCATAGGGAGCATGTGAGGTGAATTGGAAAAGAGCCCTGGAGCCCACTTACAGGTGCTTCAGAAGGCCTTAAATTACTCCTGGGGAATTATGCGACACTGCACAATGCAGAATTTTGCAGAAATTAACATGATGCGCACAGAATTTCCTTTTCCCCACAGAAATGTGCTAGCCACCACTAGGGGCCGCTGGACGCAGCAGAGCCCAGCTCGCACATAAAAGACATTGCTGAGGAGCTAGAGCAGTGGTTTCCAAACTGGGGTTCGTCAACCCCTGGGGATTCACGAAATGTTACAAGGAGTTCTCGGAAAAAAATTCCCTAATGGCGGACAGAGCTGTCCCTAGGGACCCCGACAGCATGGGGCCAGCAACCTGGAGCCGCTGGACTTCCAAGAGCTAAGCAGATCAAAGCAAGCGTATCTATCACACTGAGGAGATTTCAACGTCAAGACTCCTTATAAGAAATGGAAAGGGAGGTGGATATTTTTTGCTGTTTTTAAAATTAAATAGGCAGCTAAGTGCTATTTTTAAACTTATTATGAAGAACAAGTTTAAGCTTTGTTTTAACATACATTGTTTGCCTGGACTGCTCAAGACCTGAATGCTTGTGTAGGAGGAACACCTTGAGTTGGTTTCTTGAATACCTTCATGCTGTTCCACATCTGACACTCCTTGATGAAAAATAGGAGCCTTGTCTTGTAACAGGCTTATTCAAAGTGATACAAGCTATGAAAGTGAGATCTTGGAAGAGTGTTGTGTTTTCATAATGTAATAAAAATGTTGTCATGATAAAGAATAATTAATAATAAATAGTGTGTAATAAGCATGTCATAAAAACAAATTGTATATTTCCAAGATCACTGCTTTTATAATTTATACTCAGATAAAGGAGAAAATCACCTGGAAATATTCATTTTCAGGAGGGGGTTTGCGAGACTTGACACTTTAGTGAAAGGGGTTCACAGGTTGTTAAAGTTTGGGACCCACTGAGCTAGAGGGTTCCTGGCAGCTGCAGTTCCCAGCATGCTCTGAGGGAAGGAGAGGGCAGTGCACAGGAAACTCCTTGTAAGCCCAGGATGGAGCATCAGGCTTTTTCTTTCTCTGGATCCCTGGGCTCTGGAGGGGGGCTGCAGGTATCTAGGCTGAGAAGCAGAATTACCTGCAATTATCTCACACTATGTGCTGGGCATACTTATGTGCTAAATTGCAAAACCATGGGATAAAAAAATGATTGCAAACCTTATTAATTTATAAATGTAGTCACCATTTAGCATGTGTCTTTTACTGCTCTTCCCTCTTCTCACTACCCCACTTTACCTGGCCTACTTCCACCATTCCTAACACCTGAGCAGCTTCAAACTACTGCTCCTTTACACTCAGACTGCGAGGAAAATGTTTTCTTTTTTCCTCCTCAAATGACACTATGCTTGATTTACTGGATGAGCAATATAGTGGCAGGTTAAAGTCTGTTATCTCTTCTGTATTGTGGCTGTAAATGGAGAGATAATCTATCATGTTGATCACCCTAGTATCTTGAAGGGCTTTTATCACAAGAAGAAAAAAAAAGAGCAGTATTAGAAACACAAAATGCTACACATTGATACATACCAGAGTGCTGGTCACCATTTCTTCAAACCACTTGGATTGGGCTTGATTATAAAGATCCACACAACGCATCAGGTCATCTCCTGGAAAGATCAAGATATCAGTAAGTCATCCTCCTAGTTCTCATAAAGGAATGGAGTGGGAAGTGACAGGTTACTTTTCATTTATAGTCATACATTTGAAGGCCAGAATTGACCATTAGGTCATCTAGTTTGACCCCCTGCACAGAACAGCCATAATTTCTGGTTGAACTAGAGCACATCTGTATTAGATTTGTTACATGCAAACAGAAAACAATCTTACCATATACTCAGTGCTAGAAAAGGGCCAGTTGGCCAGTTTCCCAAAGCTGAAAACATTTATTAGCAAAACTAATTGGATGAGTGGGGGGAGGAGGGATTTACACATAAAAATGTGAATGAAAGTTGGAACTCCTTTAAAAACATTTTACTAGGTACCCAAAAAGCCACAATTCTGCAGTCATGAAAGAAGACAACTTCAGTTCAAAATACATCCTGGTTAAGATGAAAAATGAAAGCAGCAATAAAAAGTTTAAAACGACAACTTATGACAAACTGAAACTAGGAGAATTTGAAAACAATGAATTCTGGACTTGCCTGGTAGCAACTCCACAGTTAAGACAGCATTTGAAAATGGGTTTAACGGGGTATAATCCCTGTTTTGTGCTGAAACTAGATGGCCATGGAATTTTAAAAATATATCAGGAAGAAACAGTTACTTACTATAACTGTGGTTCTTCAAGATGTGATGGGACTGTGCATTCCACTCAGGTGTGTGCATGCCCAGAGCACCTGGAGCCAGAGAATTTTACCTAACAATACCTGTAGAAGGGTGGCATTCACGCCTCATGGCCACAGCCTGTCCCCTTGGCAAATGAGGTGGCACCGATCTGACCCCCTTCAGTTCCTTCACACCAAATGCCCAGAGACAAGACTCTGATGCAGAGGGGGTGGAGGATGGGTCATGGAATACGCCTGCATCACATTTCAAAGAAATACATTTAGTAAGTAACTGTTTCTCCTTCTTTGAGTAGGTGCAGCTGTGTATTTTATTTAGGTGACTCACAAGCAGTACTCCCAGGGGAAGGGCTCAGAGTCTATTTAAACAGACTGCAGGACCACCTTCCCAAATTTTGCATCTACTCTGTATGCCACAGTAATGGCAAAATGGTTTGTAAATGCATATCTGTATCAACAACCATGCAGCAGTCCTGTAAATATCCGATATTCAGATGTCACTTAAGATTGCTAGTGATGTAACCTGCACTCTCGCAGAACGGACTTGGACCTGTTGAGGGAGCACAGCTGAAGCTGTTCCGTAGGCAGTCTTGATGCAGGAAGTCTGAGAGGAGATTGCCTGTCCTTTCATACGGTCTGCATCCAATACAAACAGATGAGGTGAAGCATGGAAGAGTTTAGTCCTGTCCAGGTAGAAGGTTAGACATCTTCTGACATCTAATGTGTGAAGGTGCTGTTCCTCTGGTTATGAATGCGGCTTAGAAAAAAAAAACAGGCAACTATACCACCTTCTTCAAATGAAACTGAGACCACTCTGGTTTAAAACTTTGAATGTGGTCATAAAGTTACCATGTCGGTGGAGATGTGTGAGAATTCTGCACACACCCTCCTTGCAGACGTAATGGCTATCAGGAATGTGGTTTTCTGAGACAAAAAGGGCAGGGGACAGGATGCCAGGGGCTTGAATGGAGGGCTCAGTATGAGCTGCCAGACTCATGTTTAGGTTCCAGAAGGGAACAGGCTCTAGGACTGGAGAACGTAAATGGAGAAGTCCTTTTACAAATCTCATCACCATGGCATTGGAAAAAATTGATCTTCCCTGAATAGGGGAGTTGGGAGTGTGAAACTCTGTTACTGCTCCCAGAGGCACGCTCAGTGAACTGAGCACAAGGCCCAATTTCTGAAGATGTAGCAGGTACTCAAAGTTGTCCTGGATAGAAGACTATATCAGTTACATCTTGCAGGCCAATCTTCTTCATCCAGTCATGCAGCCACCATGCCGTAAGGTGCAGGGAGCTGAGCACAAGATGGAGGGTGCAGCTCTGGTTCTGAGTGGGCAGGTTGGGATAGTGAGGAAGGGTACAGGAGGTTGAACCAACAGCACACCTAAGTGGAATACACGGCTGCATCTACTTGAAGAAAAACTTAGGGTCTAACCTGGCCTGCAGAGTGTGCTCACTTGTGAGAAGGTCACCACACATTGAGTTGACAGGCCTGGAAGTTCAAGATCATTTTCCTAGTGATCTGAGAACATGCGATATGGAAATTACTGAGACCAGGTAAACATAGAACCTCTTGATGGCATTTTAGACTACAACCACCCAGCTGCCTTTTTTAGCTGGTAACACTGCCACAGTATTTGCACTGTTCCTTATAGGAAGCATGACGGGCTACTGCAACAATCTCTCTCTACTCTCACTTAAATGCAGAAAGGAGTTTCCAAAGTGTTTTAGTGAAGAAACGCAGATGACAATGTTTTGCTGGCACCCAACCCCAGGTCTGTAGATCTCAACAGTAGTACAGCAACCCAGTGTTTGCAGGAGAACCAAGCTGTGGCAATGTTAAGGGAAAACCCTGAAAGGACTGGTGAGAATTGTATCAGGACCAGTGACTGAGAGAGCAGAATTGCTCTGTGTGATACAGATTCACAGTTCAGGATACTTATGGGACAGATTTGCCATTGCTGCTCAAGGTTTGCACAGCAGTACATGAGCTTTTTTCCCCTATCTGTGCCTGTTAAAGTGAGTCAGCTCTTTCCTTTCACATGCAGACTTTGCAAAACTTACCCACCCCTTTGTCACTTATCAGCATGGCACCTCCCAGTCTTTGATGCAGGTAGCTGCACAACTCTGTGAGCAAGGGCAGTGCAATTTCCACCATTTCTGCAGCCCAGAAAGGCTAAGTGACTAGCCCAAAGTCACACAGGGAGTGCATGACACAGCAGGGAACTGAACCTGGGTGTCCCCAGCACACGGCTAGCATCCTAACCACCAGACCATCCAGCCTCTTTAAAATTGCAAGATTAGACTACTCTAATATTTTCTGAATGGGGACTATCATGTGCGACTGCTTGGAAGACAAAGCTTGTGCAGAAATACAGCAGCCTGCTTGTTAGGGATGCCTTTACCAATGTGCTTTGTAAGCTGCACTGTCTGCCTAGCAGGTTCCAAGTGCAGATCAAAGTGTCCTTCTGGATCTTCAAAGCACTCCCAGGGATAGGCGCTGACTCCGTGGGTCCTCTGGGGCTGCAGCACCCATAGGGAAAAATTGGTGGGTGCTCTGCACCCACTGGCAGCTCCCCACCCCACCCAGCTCACCTCCGCCTCCTCCCCTGAGCGCACCACGTGCCCGCTTTTCCCCCCTAGCTCCCAGCGCTTCCCGCTGAGAAACAGCTGTTTCACGAGGCGGGGAGGGAGGGGGAAGGAGGGAGAACATGGCACGCTTGGGGAAGAGGTGGGGCCAGGGCGGGACTTTGGGGAAGGGGTCCAACAGGGGCAGGAAGGGGGTGGAGTTGGGGTATGGATTTTGGGAAAGGGGTTGGAATGGGGGCGGGGCAGGAGTGGAGAAAGGGTGGAGCCAGGGCGGGGAGGGAGCGAGCACCCACCGGCGCCGGGGAAAGTTGGCGCCTATGCTCTCAGGTTTGGAGCCTGGGGGTATGTCTACACTATCCGCCAGACCGGTGGTTAGTGATTGATCTATCAGAGATCAACTTATCGCATGCAGTGTAGACGCGATAAATCGATCCCCGATCACTATCCCGTCGACTGCTGAACTCCAGCTCGGCGAGAGGCAGAGGCAAAGTCAACGAGGGAGCAGCGGCCGTTGATCCTGCGCTGCGAGGATGCGAAGTAAGTGATTCTAAGTCGATCTAAGATACGTCGACTTCAGCTACGCTATTCTTGTAACTGAAGTTGCATATCTTAGATCGATCCCCCCGCCTAGTGTAAACCAGGCGTAAAAGACCCCCTCTCCCTGTGCCAAACTGCTGGTTGTAAGCAGTGGAGCTCCCAGGGCAGGGGCAGCATGTTCTTTATGAATACGTTAACCTCTGGAATTCCCTTCCCCCTGCTCCACAAGAGCCTGGATTTTTGGCCTTCTGCATATACTGTAAGAGCTGCATTTTCCTCTAGCATTTGGAGAGAAGACTGATGGAAGGGGATGTTATTTTGCTTGTTGGCAGGCAGCCGTAGCTGTAATTATCAGGGTAAGATGGGCAGCTTGTAAACAATTTATTATATGAGTTTCCATCTCATTTCTTGCTGTGACACATCAAAGGACACAGAGCCTGGGGTGAGCACTGAGTTATTATTATACACAGCAATGAATAAGCTGCATTCTATGTATTCCAGGCTCCATTTTCCTCACGCTCTGTCTCAGACAGTGTCCAGGGCCTTGGCAATGAGCAGCATTCCAGGGGCAATTAGCTAGCTACCTCCAGATCATGGATTTTAATTGCACTAGCTGCGGTTTCTGCCAAGGCAGCAGAGCCCAGCCTGTGCGAGAGACACTCAGCACCTCTCCGGATTTGGCTCTTTGAGACATCTTGGGGCTAAGCACCAGGAAAACTCTGGGTTAGGTTAGATGGGCTGGGGCCCAGAGATTTCTTTGAAAGAGTAAATCTGCTTCCCGGATTAAGCTATTCATTAGGGATGCGGGTCACTGTGGTGAAACCCCCTCAATAGCCCCTCCCTGCCAGCACTGCAAGCCCTGTGGAGTGGCTGCCATACTGCACACTGCAGCACAGCTGGCTGCCAGTGGGGCTCCTG
The DNA here is from genome assembly GCF_025201925.1 of Gopherus flavomarginatus. NCBI lineage: Eukaryota > Metazoa > Chordata > Testudines > Testudinidae > Gopherus > Gopherus flavomarginatus. The sequence goes on from NC_066628.1 coordinate 26,070,583, forward strand.
GCCCTGCAGCACAGATCCCAGGAAGAGACAGAACAGAGTGGGGAGCTCAGGCTTCTGTGGGGCAACTCCAGATCATGTGCACACATCCCTTTCTGCCCGTTCTCCTGCTCTGCCAGATCCAGCAGGAGCAGGGGGCTTCGGAGTCTAGTGTGGGGTGCCAGCGAATGGGGAAGAGCCCCGAGCCTGGTGGGTGCATGTGTGTATGCAGGCAATAGTGTGTGAGTGTGTGGCAGCATTCAGAGCTTGGGTTGGGGTTCAGAGCTGAGGTGTGGTTGGGTGGGGGGTTCTCAGCATGGGGGAGATAGGTGTGGAGGGAGTAGGGTTGCCAGGCACCCGGTTTTCGACTGGAATGCCTGGTCGAAAAGGGACCCTGGTGGCTCTGGTTGGCACCGCCAACCGGGCCATTAAAAGTCCAGTTGGCAACGGGGGCCTGGGGCTAAGGCAGGCTCCCTGCCTGCCCTGGCTCCGCATGGCTACCGGAAGCGGCTGCCAGATCCTGGCGGCCTGCAGGCACATGGGTAGCCAGGGAGGCTCCGCATGCAGCCCCCACCCTAAGTGCCAGCTCTGCAGCTCCAATTGGCCGGGAACCACGACCAATAGGAGCTGCGGGGGTGGCACCGCAAGGGCCCTGCATCCCAGACCCCCTCTCCCACACCCCAGACTCCTGCCCTGGCCCAGAGTCCCCTCCTGCACCCAAACTCCCCCCCGGAACCCACACCCCACACCCCCCTAAACCCCAACCACCTGATCCAGCCCTGAGCCCCCTCCTGCACCCCAAACTCTTCATCCCTGCCCCCACCCCAGAGCCCTCACCCCCTGCACCCTAAACCCCTCATCTCTGGCCCCACCCCATCACTTCACACACCCCCTGCAGCCTCCAGGCCATAGTTCAGCCGTCCCAGACTCACCTCTGCTTCTCTTAGGGTTCTTCACCCTCCCCAAGCCTAGGAGGGCTGCAGTGGGGGTCCCTTCTCCCACTTCCCAAGCTGAGAGTGGCAGCCCTGGCCCCCATGGGAATGGGGCTGACATCAGGAGCACCAGCCGACTGGGGATGGCTGATGGAGGCTCTCCTCACAGCATGGCGGGGCTGCTACTTTCAGCCCGCCCCCCGAAGAGGGGCTCCTGCTGTCAGCCCTGGGGAGCTGTGGCTCCCACTGTCATCTCCAGAGCTGACTGCCAGCGGGAGCCCTTGGCCACTCAGGGTGAACTGACAGCTGCTGAAAAAAAAATCCTGATATTTGAGAGTTCTTTCATGAATACAGCAGTTGGGCTTAATTTTACTTAGAAATCATGTCCCTCGGAATTAATTCGGGAGAGCTGGCATGTCTGCACTTGTAAATGAGGGGGAGGGTGGACTGGCAGGCAGGGAATGTGGGCAGTGAACAGGGAAGATCTAGATTTGATGGGAGTGGGTAGGACTAGGCTGGGATGAGGACAGAGCAATGAGAGGTCACAGAGGAATGAATACAGCTTGTCTCTACCCTGTCCTTTTCTGTACAGTTCCCCAGTTTGTCACTCTGACAAGCTGAAGGGTGCAAGCAGGGTGGGGCCTATTCCCACACAATTCCTCTAGCTAAACAGTTCCCAGTTACATACCACAGCAGTGTCCCACTGTTTCACTCAGAACATATGGCCAATGTACAGAGAGTGGAGCATGTGATACCTGCACCACTGACAGCTATTTTGGGCACAAAAGTCAGCTATTTATGGAAGTTTTGGAAGATGCAGCCACATCCTTTGCAAGGCTGTCTGTGGACAGCTTCTGCTGCTGCCTCTGTGCTCCTTATCAACTCCACCAAGAGCCAGAGGATCTGTTTGATTTACAGACAGGCAAAAATAAACTATTATATAAAAAAACCCCATTGTTTTGATGATGTTCTCAGATCACGAGTTGTCTCAAAGGGATCATTCCAAGGCTCTCTCCTGCCACCTAGTGGACAGAATCAACCAACATATTCATAGTTTTGTAAAGGCCAGTAATTATGAAAGCTATGAAGAATAAGGCTCAGACACTCAAAGATACTTAGGTGCCTAAATCTCAGATTTAAATGCCTAAGTCGTAGTGTAGAGCGTAGCGTAGAGTCCATAAAACCCCTGCTTGGCAGCCACCGAACCCTGCAGGTGTTAAATTCACTGGACACCTAACTTTTCGCTGTAACAGTTCCTAGTTGCCTAAATTTCTGCACTGGGGTATGTGCACTTCTGCCTGTCTCTTGCCTAAGTTCTCCTGCAATCCATGAGCCAAGTGATGATACCTGCGGGAAGATACCTGTGGGTCCTAATCTGGTAGGCATGTTCAGAGACTGACTGCCAGATTGGACCCCATTCAAAATCTGGCTGGAGGAGGTCGTTCGGTCACTGTCAGCCTTGTAACCCTGGGTGTCTTGTGCCCACGCAACTTAGGTCCAGAGCTCTGACCCCAACAGCCTGCCAGCAGCCCACAAGCCTCATGCACATTGACCTGCAGATGGGTCATCAGTGAGATTGGGACCAAAGCACAGAGGCGTTAGAGCATCTCAGTGACAGGGTAGTAGGCAATGTTTACCATTGGCAAAACAATGTATTTTCCCCACATCCTGTTCTTGGAAATAGCTGGACCAGTTTTGTTGGAACATTCCAAAAAACTTCAGAGTAAGGCAGACACCAGGCCTGGGGAATTTTACCCTGAACAGTTAAAAGTTTGGTGAAGTTATAAAGGTCTTATAGTAGAAAGTATTGGCCAACTTTAACTAGGGGTTTTGCTGACAGCTCCACCACTCACTAGCTGGAAGGAGTGGGATAGAAATCATAGGCCAAATTGTCTTTCAATAGATTTGTAAGTCCAATCTAAGACATGTTGGGCCCTCTTCTTTCTACCCACACCGCTCTCACTGAGGTCCCCAGTGACCTCTTTCTGGCCAAACCTAAGGGCCTTTACTCCATTTTTGCCCACCTCTGCTGCTTGTCACTCTGTCAGCCATCCTCTCCTTGCCAAGATCTCTTCCTCCCAGCTTTTCAGAATAATATTCTCTCCTGGTTTCCCTCCTGACAATTTCTTCCATTTTCCTTCCGGTGGGTCCTCCTCCACGCTGTCAATGGAGTATCCCAATGCTGTGCCATTTGCGCCCTGCTAGTCTCACTTGACTCCCTGTATCTCATCAGCTCACCGGGTTCAGGTATCAGTTCTACGCTGCTGACTCTCAAATCTCTTTCCACCATTGATGTTTCTCCTTCCATCCAATTTCCTAGCTTAGCCTGTCTCGCCGATATCACCTCTTGGATGTCTTGTCATCCGTTAAGCTTACCATGGCCAAAATCAAGCTCCTTCTCTCCCTTCCCAAATCTTCTCCAGTTCTCCCACTTCTCTATCATTGTTGACAACATCCCCATCCTCCACACCACTCAGACCTACAATCTGGTGGCTACTTTTTCCTCCTCCCTTTTCCTTCCCCCATACATGCAAATTCTGCTGCTGCTTGCTCATCACCTCGCCAGGAACATCTTTTTCTTTCCCCTCTCGACAGCCTCCTCTTTCATTCTGGCCCCCTTTGCACCCCACCTCATCTACTGCAACATACCCCTCTCTGGCTTCCCTAATTCAATTTACTAGATATGAACCTCAAGCTTCACTCACTCACCAGCCTGAGTGGACTTCCGCCTCGCTTTCTTGATCTCCTCTTCTGCTTTGTTGCTGAGCTTTATCTCCAACTGCTGGGTTTTCATTTCCAGATCCTTCTGCCTCTCTGTCAGGGCTTTCCGGGCCTTGAATAAACAAAGCACACCAGACATGCCTTACAGGAGAAGAACTTTCAGCTGCCTCACGATGTCTACAGAGTCTGTCTCCTCCCAAATGAAATCATCTCTGTACAGAAAGTAGGTACTCTGTAGTGATACGCATGCTGGGGACTTTTTATGTCACCCAATGTTTCCTTTAAAGCCCGGTTCTCATCAGCTTCAGCCAGCCTGTCTCAGCAGTGATTAGGTTTGAGGATAGAAACCTCTTTTGCTAACCAAGAAGCCAAGTGGAAAGCTGGGGGAATTGTCTCTCCTGACTTGGACTGAGAACACTCTATGGCAGTGACAATGCAAGCTGCACAGGTGATCATGCACCAAGTGGCAGAGAGCCCATGTTAGGGCTGCTCTTAATGGCTCTGTGGTCTGCTTAACAAGACACAGACACTGGGGACCTGGCCAGGCAATTTCATGAGAAAAAACAACAACTTACAGGAACCCGAGTGTTACCCTATAGTCAATGAACCTAGAGCTGGGTGAAATTTCCTGGATGACTCATTTATTTGCCAAAAATGTAGTTTTAAATCAGCTGGTGCTAGTAGTGAGTACAGTAAGTGGGTTTCTCATATTGTAGGTGAGTACCCTAAGCACTGGACTCTTGGGTCTGCGGGGGGTGGGTCTCTCAATTTCCTCTTGAAGCTGTTCCATTCTGTATAACTAATCAACTATTCATTGCAGTAGGGACTGGAACCCACATGCCCCACAGATCACCGGGCTTACAGAGTCACTCTTCTGCTCTTTCTCTGGCTCAATAAATATTTAATATTAAACAAAGTCATACTGCTTTAGCAGGAGAGACTGTGAGAGCCCACCCCACTCCCAACCCCAGAATATCCAACAGCTCAGTGGATGTGGCCCTTGGCTGTAACCCTAGAAACCCAAGTTCAAGTCCCTCGTGCCTGATGTAGAGCAAGAATATGACCTTAAGTCTTGCACTTTAAAAGCAAGAGCCCTAACCACCAGGCTATAGGATCTGGAGTGGGGGGGTACCTCTTCCTTTAGTGGCTTTGTGAATGGCATCTCCAAATTTCATTTGCATTTAATAGAAAAAGTGGTTTAAATACCCGAAATCTAAGCGATACATTCATATGACCCCAAATGTTTGTTTCACTGAGAAAACCAACGAATTTTCATTTTTGGCTGATCTGAAATGAACTGGGGTTGGGTTTTTGGTTACTGATGAATTGATTATTGCTCAGCTTTAGCCCAAAGTAGTATAAGTGTTATAAGGGTTAACAATATTAAACACTAGATTCATTTGATAGTCCTAATTGCTGCCCCATTACCCAGGGGTCTTATGTTAGGGACACAAAGCCCTCTCCATTTTGTTCCTGTTACCTTCTGGGGGTGGCTGGTTGGGGTCCCTGTAGCGAGGGGGCCTCACTCCCCGCCGCGCCTGAGAGGAATAGGCCAGAACAGGTGCGGCAACGGGCATAGCCACCGCCGCCTGTCCCCGCCCCCTGGAAGTCAAGGGGCGGGACAGGAAGTCCAAGGCCACTGCCGCCTGTCCCCGCCCTCCGGAAGTCAAGGGGTGGGACAGGAAGTATAAAAACCCGGCCCCAGCGCTCAGTTGAGAGAAGGCTGCCGGAGAAGGCAGACGCTGGGGCCTGAGCTCCCGCTGGGCCCAGCCTACCCCATGCTCGGTACCCAGAGGAGTACTGGCCCGACCTACCCCGTACCCAGAGCAGCTGCCTGAGCTTCCCGACGGCCGGCCTTCGGAGGAGCTGTCGGAGCCTCCTCCCAGAGGAGTGGACTGGACCTCCCGACGCCCAATACCCAGAGGAGTGGACCGGACCTCCCGATGCCCAATACCCAGAGGAGTGGACCGGACCTCCCGACGCCCGGTATCCTGAGGAACCCATGGTCTGGGACCCATCGGATGACGCCGGTTGATGGCAGGTACCCAGTGAAGGGGAGGTTGGAAGTGGCCCGGGGCCAGCCGACTCCAGTCAGGCTGCAGACTCACCTGAGCCGATGTCAGTGTGTTTCGGTCAGGATCCCCCACTGACTGTCAGCGGTGTTGACCGCTGCTAGGGCCCCGGGCTGGAACGCAGTGGAGTGGGAGGGCCTGCGTTCCCCCTGCCACCTCTTCAAGGGTGGCAAACTCCCCGTCCTCCCTGGCCTGAGGAGGCCATTCCTGGTGTTTGTTGGCTCAGCCCTGCAACCAAGGGCCTGAGCCACCTGTTAACTGTTTGCTTGTCTGCTCAGCCCTGCAACCAAGGGCCTGAGCCACCTATTGACTGTTTGCTTGTCTGCTCAGCCCTGCAACCAAGGGCCTGAGCCACCTGTTAACTGTGCCTGTTTGCTCAGCCCTGCAACAAAGGGCCTGAGCTACCTGCTAACTGTGCCTGTTTGCTCAGCCTTGCAGCAGAGCGTCTGAGCCCTAAGTGACAGTGGGCGGCCGCCCAGCCCCAAAGCAAGAGGCGGGCCCCGGGCCAACGGAGTGCGGTAAGCCGGTGTGGCTCCCCCCTGCCTTCAAGGAGGGTTGAGCCCCGGCTCCGCTCCGCTACAGTCCCCATCTCCAGCAGCTGCTAAGGGGGGGGGAATGCTGCCACCCCCAATTTGACAGATGTGCACCCGTGTCATCAGAGGAAGGGCTGCTGCCCTCCCGCATTGTCATAAACAGATAGCTAAGGGTTAATGTCTCTTTCACCTGAAGCACCTGACCAGAGGACCAATCAGGAAACCGGATTTTTTCAACTTTGGGTGGAGGGAATTGTGTGTCTGAGTCTTTGTTTTTCTGGCTGCCTGCTTTCTCTGAGCTTTGAAGAAGTAGTTCTACTTTCTAATCTTCTGTTTCTAAGTGTAAGGACAAAGAAATCAAATAGTAAGTTATATGGTTTCTTTTCTTTGGTATTTGCATAAATATAAGTGCTGGAGTGCTTTAATTTGTATTCTTTTTGAATAAGGCTGTTTATTCAATATTCTTTTAAGCAATTGACCCTGTGTTGTATCATCTAATACAGAGAGAACATTTGTATGTATTTTTCTTTCTTTTTATATAAAGCTTTCTTTTAAGACCTGTTGGAGTTTTTCTTTACTTCAGGGAAATTGAGTCTGTACTCACCAGGGAATTGGTGGGAGGAAAAAGTCAAGGGGAGATCTGTGTGTTGGATTGCTAGCCTGACTTTGCATTCCCTCTGGGGGAATAGGAAAGTACTTTTTGCTTCCAGGACTGGAAACAGAGAGGGGGAGTCACTCTGTGTAGTTTCACAGAGCTTATGTCTGTGTATCTCTCCAGGAGCATCTGGAGGGGGGAAGGGAAAAAGGATTATTTCCCTTTGTTGTGAGACTCAAGGGATTTGGGTCTTGGGGTCCCCAGGGAAGGTTTTTCAGAGGGACCAGAGTGCCCCAAAACACTCTAATTTTTTGGGTGGTGGCAGCAGGTACCAGGTCCAAGCTGGTAACTAAGCTTGGAGGTTTTCATGCTAACCCCCAGATTTTGGACGCTAAGGTCCAAATCTGGGACTAAGGTTATTACATGAGTGGCAGTGGTGGGAGGATCTAGACAGAATCCAGAAGCCAGTAGGAATATTATATTTTTCTTTTCTCTGCTAAGGGCTTTTTAGCAGAGAGAAACAGTTTGGTTTTAAAAGGGAACCAGAGAGAATTTTTTTTTCTGCTCTCTCTGGCAGTTTGTGGCTTGCATGTTAAGCGAGAAGCCATTAAGAGACTGTTGAGGGTCTTTTGTCATGCAATAGCCCTCCCATTAGGAGGCAAGTACCAGCACTTATAGGCATGCAAATAAAGTGGTTTTTCTGGTTTCCCTTCATTGAACAGTAGCTAGAGAGAGAAAAGGAAAAAGCACTGTTGCTAGGCAGACTTCAGGAGGCAACAGAACCTGCAGTTCAGAAGATAAACACCGGAGGGCACCCCAACACAAGAAAACAGGAACCATGACTTCTAAGGCAAAAATCGACGCCCAAGAACAAATCAAAGAAGCTGAACACAGGCGACAACTGGAAATAAAACAAAAAGAGATGGAGATGAAAGAAAAGGAAGAAAGCATGAAACTGGCAGCCTTCCAAAGAGAACAGGCAGCCCAAGAGGCAGCACACAAAAGAAAACTAGAAGAAGAAGAGGTGGCCTACCGAAGGAAACAAGCAGAAGAAGAGTTGGCCCACAGAAGGAAGCAAGAAGAAGAAGAGGCGGCCCACCGCCGAGACATGGAAAAACACCAAAAAGAAATGGAAAAACAACAAAAAGAAATGGAAAAACAACATAAAGAGAAGGAAAAACAGAGAAAACATGAACTGGACTTGGCAAAAGCTGGGCTGCATGTGCCAGCCAACCCTAACAACCCGGCGCCAAATATTGCTCCACAGCACAGGAAATTTCCCACCTACAAGGCAGGTGATGACACCGAGGCCTTCTTGGAAAATTTTGAAAGAGCCTGTCTTGGGTACAACATTCCCGAAGACCAGTACATGGTAGAATTAAGGTCACAGCTCAGTGGACCTTTAGCAGAGGTGGCAGCTGAAATGCCTAAGCAGCAAATGAATGACTATAAACTTTTTCAAACCAAGGCCAGATACAGAATGGGGATAACCCCAGATCATGCCCGTCGGCGCTTCAGAACCCAAAAGTGGAAACCAGAGGTGTCATTTCCCAAACACGCCTACTACATTGCAAAAAACTATGAGGCCTGGATAACAGGAAACAACATTCAAACCTTGGAAGAACTGAACCTCCTCATACAAATGGAGCAGTTCTTGGATGGTGTTCCTGAAGACATCACACGGTACATACAAGATGGAAATCCCAAAGATATCGCTGAGGCGGGGGAGATTGGAGCCAAATGAATGGAACTGGCAGAAAGCAAGAAAGCTACTGTCAAGGGGAACGATTACCCCAGGGGGCACACAGACCATAAACCCTACAACCGAGGACAGCCAAAGACCCCACATACCACCCAAGTAAAGCCACAGATACCCTACCCTTCAACCTCACCAGTCTCCAGTAACTCACCTCGGCCCAGTGACCCATCAGATGGAAGATGCTTTAAGTGTAATGAACTGGGACATATCAAGGCCAACTGTCCAAAGAACACCATGCGAGTGCAATTCATTACACCACCATCACACCAAAGATCCCCAGGCCCGGATGCCTCTCAAATACCCTTGGAGCGAAGGGAAAATTTGAGAGTGGGCGGAAAGAAGGTTACTGCGTGGAGAGACACGAGGGCACAAGTGTCAGCTATCCACCAATCCTTCGTTGACCCCAAATTCATCAACCCAAAGGCCAAAGTTACAATTTACCCCTTCATGTCACAAGCTGTAGACTTGCCTACAGCTCAACTGCCTGTCCAGTACAAAGGCTGGTCAGGAATGTGGACTTTTGCAGTCTATGACAATTATCCTATCCCCATGCTACTGGGGGAAGACTTGGCCAACCAGGTGAGGCGGGCCAAGAGAGTGGGAATGGTTACACGTAGCCAAACCAGGCAAGCTTCCAGACCCATTCCTGTTCCTGAGCCGTCCACAGAGGCCCCGTCTGTGTTACCAGAGACCCAGACAGAGGTAGTGGACCCGGATTCCATGCCTACCACTGAAACAGCCACAGCATCTCCAGTCCCAGGCCCGGAACTGGAACAGCAACCAGCACCAGCAAGTGCAACCACATCTTCAAACTCAACGCCAGAGGGCGCCAGCGAGCCAGAACTGGCAGAAGCAAAAGACAGCCATACCCAAAAGGCTCAGCCAGAGCCTGAAATACCCTCAGGTGCACCAGCGGAGAGCGGTTCACCAGCAACGGAAACAACCCCATCACCTACATCGCTTCCAGAGGGACCAAGCCCAAGTCCACAGTCTGAGGAAGAACTGGTGACCCCAGCCTCAAGGGAACAGTTCCAGACTGAGCAGGAAGCAGATGACAGCCTTCAGAAAGCGTGGGCGGCGGCACGGAGCACCCCACCGCCTCTCAGCTCTTCTAATCGATCCCGGTTTGTTATAGACCAAGGACTTTTATACAAGGAAATTCTTTCTGGTGGACACCGGGAAGAATGGCAGCCGCAAAAAACAGTTGGTGGTTCCAACTAAGTACCGGGGGAAGCTCTTAAGCTTAGCCCATGATCATCCCAGTGGCCATGCTGGGGTGAACAGAACCAAGGACCGGTTGGGGAAGTCCTTCCACTGGGAGGGGATGGGCAAGGACGTTGCCAAGTATGTCCGGTCTTGTGAGGTATGCCAAAGAGTGGGTAAGCCTCAAGACCAGGTCAAGGCCCCTCTCCAGCCACTCCCCATAATTGAGGTCCCATTTCAGCGAGTAGCTGTGGATATTCTGGGCCCTTTCCCAAAAAAGACGCCCAGAGGAAAGCAGTATGTACTGACTTTAGTGGACTTTGCTACCCGATGGCCAGAAGCAGTAGCTCTAGGCAACACCAGGGCTAACACTGTGTGCCTGGCCCTAACAGACATCTTTGCCAGGGTAGGTTGGCCCTCTGACATCCTTACAGATTCAGGGTCTAATTTCCTGGCAGGGACCATGGAAAAACTGTGGGAAACTCATGGGGTGAATCACTTGGTTGCCACCCCGTACCACCATCAAACCAATGGCCTGGTTGAAAGGTTCAATGGAACTTTGGGGGCCATGATACGAAAATTCATCAACGAATTCTCCAATAATTGGGACCTAGTGTTGCAGCAGTTGCTGTTTGCCTACAGGGCTGTACCACATCCCAGTTTAGGGTTTTCACCATTTGAACTTGTGTATGGTCACGAGGTTAAGGGGCCATTACAGTTGGTGAAGCAGCAATGGGAGGGGTTTACGCCTTCTCCAGGAACTAACATTCTGGACTTTGTAAGCAACCTACAAAGCACCCTCCGACACTCTTTAGCCCTTGCTAGAGAGAACCTAAAGGATGCTCAAGAAAAGCAAAAGGCCTGGTATAACAAACATGCCAGAGAACGTTCCTTCAAGGTAGGAGACCAGGTTATGGTCTTGAAGGCGCAACAGGCCCATAAGATGGAAGCATCATGGGAAGGGCCATTCACGGTCCAAGAGCGCCTGGGAGCTGTAAACTACCTCATAGCATTTCCCAATTCCTCACTAAAGCCTAAAGTGTACCATGTTAATTCTCTCAAGCCTTTCTATTCCAGAAACTTACAGGTTTGTCAGTTTACAGTCCAGGGAGATGATGCTGAGTGGCCTGACGGTGTCTACTACGACGGGAAAAAAGACGGTGGCGTGGAAGAGGTGAACCTCTCAACCACCCTGGAACGTCTGCAGCGGCAACAAATCAAGGAGCTGTGCACTAGCTTCGCCCCATTGTTCTCAGCCACCCCAGGACGAACTGAACGGGCATACCACTCCATTGATACAGGTAATGCTCACCCAATCAGAACCCCACCCTACCGAGTGTCTCCTCATGCCCAAGCTGCTATAGAACGGGAGATCCAGAACATGCTACAGATGGGTATAATCCGCTCATCTACCAGTGCATGGGCATCTCCAGTGGTTCTGGTACCCAAACCAGATGGGGAAATACGCTTTTGCGTGGACTACCGTAAGCTAAATGCTGTAACTCGTCCGGACAACTATCCAATGCCACGTACCGATGAGCTATTGGAAAAGTTGGGACGTGCCCAGTTCATCTCTACAATAGACTTAACCAAGGGGTACTGGCAAGTACCGCTAGATGAACCTGCCAAGGAAAGGTCAGCATTCGTCACCCATGCGGGGGTGTATGAATTCAATGTCCTTCCTTTCGGCCTTCGAAATGCACCCGCCACCTTCCAGAGGCTGGTAGATGGTCTACTAGCTGGACTGGGAGAATTTGCAGTTGCCTACCTCGATGATGTGGCCATTTTTTCAGACTCCTGGCCCGAACACCTACTACACCTGGAAAAGGTCTTTGAGCGCATCAGGCAGGCAGGACTAACTGTTAAGGCCAAAAAGTGTCAAATAGGCCAAAACAGAGTGACTTACCTGGGGCACCAGGTGGGTCGAGGAACCATAAACCCCCTACAGGCCAAGGTGGATGCTATCCAAAAGTGGCCTGTCCCAAAGTCAAAGAAGCAGGTCCAATCCTTCTTAGGCTTGGCCGGATACTACAGGCGATTTGTACCACACTACAGCCAAATCGCTGCCCCATTGACTGACCTGACCAAAAAGACCCAGCCAAATGCCGTTAAGTGGACTGATGAGTGTCAAAAGGCCTTTACCCAGCTTAAGGCGATGCTCATGTCTGACCCTGTGCTCAGGGCCCCGGACTTTGACAAGCCATTCCTAGTAACCACAGATGCATCTGAGCGTGGTATAGGAGCAGTGCTCATGCAGGAAGCAACAGATCACAACTTCCATCCTGTCGTGTTTCTCAGCAAGAAACTGTCTGAGAGGGAAAGTCACTGGTCAGTCAGTGAAAAGGAATGCTATGCCATTGTGTACGCCCTGAAAAAGCTACGCCCATATGTTTGGGGACGGCGGTTCCAACTACAAACTGACCATGCTGCACTAAAGTGGCTTCATACTGCCAAGGGGAACAACAAGAAACTTCTTCGTTGGAGTTTAGCTCTCCAAGATTTTGATTTTGAAATTCAACACATCACAGGAGCTTCTAACAAAGTAGCTGATGCACTCTCCCATAAGAGTTTCCCAGAATTCAGTAGTTAAAAAGTGTTCTTAAAATGTAGAAGTCTGTTAGTTATATACTTAGTAGTATATGTAAAGGTGCATGTGTTGTAGTAATCTGTTTATTTTAAAGTTCTAGAAGGAAATCGCCGCCAGTAAGCTTCCCCACTGTCTGCAATTTGGGGGGCGTGTCATAAACAGATAGCTAAGGGTTAATGTCTCTTTCACCTGAAGCACCTGACCAGAGGACCAATCAGGAAACCGGATTTTTTCAACTTTGGGTGGAGGGAATTGTGTGTCTGAGTCTTTGTTTTTCTGGCTGCCTGCTTTCTCTGAGCTTTGAAGAAGTAGTTCTACTTTCTAATCTTCTGTTTCTAAGTGTAAGGACAAAGAAATCAAATAGTAAGTTATATGGTTTCTTTTCTTTGGTATTTGCATAAATATAAGTGCTGGAGTGCTTTAATTTGTATTCTTTTTGAATAAGGCTGTTTATTCAATATTCTTTTAAGCAATTGACCCTGTGTTGTATCATCTAATACAGAGAGAACATTTGTATGTATTTTTCTTTCTTTTTATATAAAGCTTTCTTTTAAGACCTGTTGGAGTTTTTCTTTACTTCAGGGAAATTGAGTCTGTACTCACCAGGGAATTGGTGGGAGGAAAAAGTCAAGGGGAGATCTGTGTGTTGGATTGCTAGCCTGACTTTGCATTCCCTCTGGGGGAATAGGAAAGTACTTTTTGCTTCCAGGACTGGAAACAGAGAGGGGGAGTCACTCTGTGTAGTTTCACAGAGCTTATGTCTGTGTATCTCTCCAGGAGCATCTGGAGGGGGGAAGGGAAAAAGGATTATTTCCCTTTGTTGTGAGACTCAAGGGATTTGGGTCTTGGGGTCCCCAGGGAAGGTTTTTCAGAGGGACCAGAGTGCCCCAAAACACTCTAATTTTTTGGGTGGTGGCAGCAGGTACCAGGTCCAAGCTGGTAACTAAGCTTGGAGGTTTTCATGCTAACCCCCAGATTTTGGACGCTAAGGTCCAAATCTGGGACTAAGGTTATTACACGCATAGTGCAGACACACTGGTAAACTGAAATCTGGTGGCCCAGAGTGCATGGGGTTTCCCTGTGATGAAGGGAGACCCTGCAGAGAAACTGGCGATCTGGGTCAGGTCTGGGGCTTGAAGGGAGATGGGGCACTGCAGGAGGGAGGGAGAAGCCATGGTCTAATCTTTCTGTCTTGGGGCGCAAGAACAGGTGAAATTAAAAGGCGAAAAATTCAAAACTGATAAAAGAAAATACTTTTTCACACAATGTGTAATCAGCCTATGGAACTCACTACCACTGGATGTCACTGAGGCCTAAAACTTACCAAGATTTAAAGAGGGATTGGACATTTTTTATATTACAAAAATATCCAGAGTTGTTATAGTAAATACTAAAAGGAGAGAATGTTGAAAGGAATGCAAACCCTCCTGCTACCAGGCTCTGAGTATGAGGGCGTAAGAGAAGACTTTCATGGGGAGTCATTGCCCCACATCTGCTACTGCAGGGTTCTGGCACTTCCTCTGCAGTGGCAGGTGCTGGCCACTATCAGAGAGAGGATCCTGGACTAGAAGGTCCTCAGGTCTGACGCAGCCTGGCAATGCCTACGTTCCTATGCCATGTAAGTACAAGGCTTGGGGTGTGTGCCACAGCTTCTTGCCCATGCCTTCGCCTCTTGCAATGGGTGAGAGTAATTACAGGAAGGGAGGTCCAGTGGCTATGGTACTGCACAGAAATGAAGGGAATCTGCTTTCAATTCCTGACTCAGCCACAGGCTTCCTGGGTGACCTTAGGCAAGTTCCTCAATCTATTCTGTGCCTCAGTTCCCCTCTGTAAAAGCAGGGATAGCATTTCCCTGCACCACAGCAGTGTTGTGAGGATAAAATTCATGAATGATTGTGAGGCACTGACATTACAATGATGAGAGCAGTGCAGACAGTCCAAAACTATGAACCATCCCTAGTCACCAATGGAGCAAGCCAGACACTCAGCCCTTGCAATACTGTCCATTGGAAAAAAAAAACATTGTTGGAGAACTGGGCTCCTTCAGTGTGCCAAATGAATTCATATACAAAAAGGCTTTCACAGTGCAATTCAGAATGAGTTTAATCTACAGGGTGCTTTATATTAGCCTGTTTCTGTGTAGCAGAGATAAAATATAAAACTAGACAGCCAGGGAAGAAAAAGTATATCGTGGACAGCAAGCAAAAAAGAGCTCAGTTCACCTGCTCTAGAAAAAGGCTCTTCAGAGTCTAAGCATTTAAGACCAGGGTGGTTAAAATCATGATTAAAAACTGATTTTTAAATTCAAATCCTTATTTTTAATGTGTTGATCAGATTTTGCTATTTGCATGGAGCTTGTTCTTTATTGTCTTATTATTTTATAGTCTTCAATTGTGAATGTGGATGTCTTGAACTTTTCTTTAGTTTTCTGATTATAGAATTTCAGGGATTTTTTTCTATTTTCTTTCTTTTTCTTTTTTTTTTTTTTTAACATTTTAATCTGAAGTTGCAGTAACAAAATTTTAAATTAGTTTTTCCAAAGCTTTAATCTGATGTAAATGAACAATTTATCTGAAAAATCAAGTGATTTAAATCAATCACCTTGATTTAAATTGCTCCATCATGTTAACAGACCTAATTACTGCCACTGTACATGCAGGTGAGGAAACTCTAGGCACACATTATCATGTTACCCACCTGTGAATACATGTACCCTGTCTGTACGCCCAGTTGCTGAGGTTACCTAAACACACAAGTTAGACATGTTTTGCACAAGCTGTTGCCTGTTTAGTTAAAAATCAGGCCAACATTCTCTTGCCCCCCGTAACATATTGGTGATTTTGACCTAATTTGGAGGCTGCTACTTGTGTATGTGCTGAGTTACACACAGACATTCTAGTTCTGGAATAATGGCTCTCTACATCAACTTCACAGGCAATTACTGGTGGGTTAATTTTGCAGCTTTGAAAGACTTTGAGGGAGGAATATTTGGTGTTGGGCTTAGCTGGCCAGGCCATAAGAGGGCACCAAAGCTGATGGTAATGGAGCCTGGCAGAGGGCTCTCTCTTTTGTCTGTGTCATGCTGAGCAGATGCCACCCAGGGGGTCTGTATTTGTTTTCTGATCCATTGATTTAATTATCCCTCTGATAAATGGTTGGATAATTCTTGCTTCAGACACAAGTCTAAATAACTTAGCACAGCTGGGGAAAGCGCTTTGCATGTAAGCAGTGCAGACTGACAGTTTTCCATGTGCTGCGTACCCGGCTGTCTGGGAAGGCCATGTGATGTGCACTCCAGCATGAAGTTTGGTTCCTGTGAGAATGCTCAGCAGGGACTTAACAACCAACACCTGGATCATTCAGCAATATTGTGTTTCAGCTTCATACAGGACACAAACAGTGTTGGCACCTGGCTTTTCCTGACCTTTCTCCAGTCAGAGAGTCAGTCAGGAGAAGGGGTGGAATGCAGAACAGGGATTGAGGCACGACCTTAGGTGTCTGCTGAAGGTGTGTGTACAACTGGCACAGGCTTTGCTGGTGACTTTAGATTACCCATGTTAGATTGACATCCCTACCAGGCCCTGTCTGGCTAATGTGGCCACGGAGCATCCATCAGGATGGATATTTTCACCTAATGCCATAACACTATATTAACTTAGAGAGTGAGAAGGGTTGGGTTAGAGACACAATTCAATGTAACAAAAATCTCTCCAGACATGACACTGCCTCCCTGGTTTCCTATGAATCACCAGAACAGAACAAGACTTTAGGAGCTTAGCATAGGAGACCACACACAGCCTCTAGCAGAGTCCTCTCCTGTGTAGTTAGAAGCTGAAGAGAAGCATTCCATGAGTTGTTTTTTCTTGTGTCCCAGATGAGATTATCCCATCAAAGCTCACTCTGCTTCATTCTCTGCTCTTACCTTTTCTACTGCTGTGTAGCGACTAGCCAGCTGCTTCCGTAAATCCGCGATGTGATGGTCATATTTCTTCATGTCTTTCTTAAAGTTCTCTCTGAAGTTGAGCAGTGGTTTCTCCACCTCACTCTGGAGCTGGGAATGACAATAGAAGGGGCATTGGGAAGTGCTAACAGCCAAGTGCTGATAGGGAGCATAACATGGCTGGATGCAGTTAGCTGCTTCTCCTGGAAGACTTGCTCACAATGGACGAGAATGCGGTGCTCATACTTTGCCAGAGATGCAATTTTAGCAGCATGATGGCAGAACGGGCTAAGGATCTTTCCCTTCCCAAAGAAAGCCTGGAGCAAAGCTGCCTCCACCCCAACCCATCAGTTAAGAGAGTGTAGGAGGAATTTCTCAAAGGTCACAAAATTCTTAAGCTCTTGCTATCCTCTCTCATCAGAAAGCCTGAAACCTTTAATCTCCTATAGAGATACTTGTAACAGCCACAATCACAGTGCTTCGCACACAAGTAATGAATTTATCCGGCCCATGCCCCGGGGGAACAGTGCTGTTATCCCCATTTTCTGATGGGAACTGAGGCCCAGAGAGAGTGAGTGACTTACCCCAGGTGATCCAGGGAGCCAGTGGCAGGACCAGGAATTAAACCCAAACCTCCTGTGCCTTAACCAAAGACTGTTCCTGCCCCAGCTCGAAGGAGGCAGGAAGCTGCCTCTCCCAAGAGCAGTGCAGGCATCACAGTCACACCTTGAGTTCTCCAGTGAGCTGGGGACACACAGGCTGTCAGTGCATCCCTCACTGCAGGTAGCCTTGCATGACAGTGAGTGGGAGGAAAGGAGGGAGTGAGACTATGGCTCTGCCTCTTTCCCTTTGCATTGGGAAATCTCATGCTGCTTGGACAGAGGTGGCTCTGTGCTCCACTGAGCAAATGACCTGCAATGTTTTCCAGCCCTCTCATCAGGTGTGCAAGAGGCAGGAGGTGTCTTTCCCCCTCTCCCTCCCATATAACCCCTGCACATGAGCTGGTCACACATTGGTCTGTGAGTTTGAATCCTGCTGCTACTGCTGAGGCTATGGGTCCCCTTTGCATTTGGAGTCAGTGTCCTTCTCTGTATGACAGGGTGATAATAATAATAATAATACTCCCCTCATCTGACTTTTGGGTTCTGTTCCCAGCTCTGGCAGCAGACTGGGGTCTAATGGGTTAGAACAGTGTTTGCAGAGAGCATAGGCAAACACACAGACTTGATAGATTTCCTTAGTGCTCTCAGATGTTTGCCATTTGGACCACCTGTGTATGTTCGTATTTTCCTTATTAATATCCCCAAAGGCTAGACCACTACCAAACTCCTGGAGAATGCTCTGTGCGAACAGAGGAGCTTGCAGATTACCTTAGAGGAAAATTTGAGATGAACCTCTGCCTCATCCGCCAGACTTTTCTTCAGCTGGGCCCAGGCCTCTCCTAGGGTGCTGAAAAACACAATGCATCACTGATTAGTGCCCTGATCCATGCCTTGTACCCATGCATAGTGTAGACTGATAAATGAAATTGTTTTTAATTGTTCATTTTATTAATGTAACTTCTGTTCACCATTTACTACACTTGCCTACATTGTAACTTCTGTTCACTGTTTGCCATATTGTAATTCAAACCCCATTTTAAAACGCTTACTCCATTTTGTAAGAGCTTCCTCCAGCCTTCATTTTTGCAAACCCTGCTGTAATCTTATTAGTTTAGTTTAGATGTGTGACTGAGGTATGTATGATGATGGAATCAACCTCCAGCCCCAGCCTGTCCTGATGAAATAGAGTTCAAACCCCACCGGTTGAAGATGCACACAAGAGCCCTAACAAAGTAAGAAGAGTCCACCCTAAAAAGAAAAGGTACAAAGAAGAAAGATCAATGCCAGGTCTGAGGCTGAAAGTCACGCCTGCAATTGACGGGTGATCAATCACCAAACCCAGAGGCAGGGTGAGATGGGAGACTTTGGAGGGAAACATTCTGCTGCCAACATGGAAGGACATTGGTGCAGGCCCAACAGAGACCCAGCTCGTCCTTGTGCCCAGCTTTCCTGGCCAGTTAGCTGCCACAAGCTACGAACCCAAGCTGCAAAAGCAAGCCATGAACTCAAGCTATGTCCAGGACTGGTAACTATGCAGCAGCTGCAGAACATCTGATGGATGTGAGTGTGTGTGTGAGTGTGCGTGTGTGTGAGTGTGCGTGTGTGTGAGTGTGCGTGTGTGTATAGGTATTAAGTATAATGTGTGTGTATAGGGATTAAGATATTAGTTATCGGTCATAAAACAAACTGTTATCATAATAAATGTGGCATCTTTGTCTTGCCCCCTGAAAAGATCCTGTGTAGTTTTGTCTGTACAACAATAGCCCCCACCGGAATTCATGAGACAACCTTTTGTTTGTTCAGTGTACATTGTTATCAGCCCCTGCATTGTATCATACTCAACATACTGATGTATGCACCATTCAGCTACTACAGCTTAATCAATCAGACTGTTGTCACCTCAAGCATTAAGACAGTAATACCAGTTCGTACCTCTCACATCGCAGACCTGGACAGCCCCGTCCCAACAGAATTCCCTCACACTAGCTAATGGAAAATGTACAACCTTCTATCTTCCACAATGTTTAGAATCCCTGAGCCTGAAGACCTCTGAAACCCTGTGTACAACAGTGGTTTAGCTACTTGTCTGCTTCATAGCCCTCAGTTCTGTCTTAAAGACACTTGCTGCCGAAAACATTGTCACATCTCCAGGCAAATCACCGAAGTGCACATGGTGTCCCACTTTCCACAGTGAAAATGATGGAAATAAAATAGGCTATGGAAAGGGACCTCCAATTACAGGCAGTCAAGAGAGCAACAGTAGCAGAGTGTCCAGAAGGCAAAAAGCCAAGTAATGGTAGGAGCAGATTAATATTTTCAAATTAACGATGAACTGAGTGTGCAGGATGGACAGGGCCGGTGCAACCCATTAGGCTATCTAGGCGGTTGCCTAGGGTGCTAGCATTTGGGGGGGCGGCATTTCGGGTCCTTCGGCGGTGACCACAGTGGCCGGATCTTCGGCTGCCCCGGTCGTCGTTGGCATTTAGGTGAAGGGAGCTGGGGCAGTGGGGCGCGGGGAGGGCCGCCTGAGGCAAGTAAGGGGGGGGCACGGCACGCATGGGAACAGCCCCCTGCCCCAGCTCACTCCTGCTCCGCCTCCTCCCCTGAGCACGCCGCCCCACTCTGCTTCTTTCCCTCCCAGGCTTGCGATGCCAAACAGCTGATTGGCACCGCAAGCCTGGGAGGTGGGAGAAGTGGAGCAGCGACGGCGCGCTTAGGGAGGAGGCGGAGTAGAAGTGAGCTGGGGTGGGGAGCTGCCGCACGGCTCCCCGAGCCAGGGGAAGCTGCTGCGAGAGTGTGTGTGTGGTTCAGGGTGGAGGGGGAGAGCTGCCGCGGGGGTGGGAGGGGTACCTTAGGGTGGAGGCGGGGGGGTGGAGAGCTGCCACAGGGCTCAAGGCAGGGAGGCACAAGGTGGAAGTTTCACCTACAGCATGAAACATCCTTGCACCCGCCCTGAGGATGGAATCATATTTTGAGGCCAGAGAGCTGTTGTCGCTGCCTCACTACATAGGATATTGTGCAAGAAATTCATGCCTCACACCTGGGCATCGACAGCTGTCTTAGATGGGCTTAAGAGCGTGTTTACCAGCAAGGAATGAATATACAACTCTGCTCCTTAAAAGAAAGGTGTCAGAACCACCAGCTGAAACAGACTCTTACCACATGAAGTGCTCACCCCACCATAGGAAAGGTGAGAGTGGACTTACATCTTCAGTGAAAAGCAGTACTTGATTACAAGGGATACTACTGAAACTTTTGGGAGGTCAGTGCCCTGCCTGATCCAAGAAGCAAGTCAGTGACTGGCACTTCGGCATTCTGGATGCTGCATTCACTAACAGATCCCAATTTGCCTCAGAAGATTTCAGGGAATTTGCAGGCAAATGGGAGTTTGACAATCACACCTCCTCCCCAACATAACAACAGAGAACTGGTAATGCGGAATCAGCTGTGCAAATAGCTAAAATTGTTACCCAAGGTTGTTTTTTCTGGTTAGCATTCCTCACTAGCATTTTTGGCACACAGGAATACCCCACTACAGGGGTGCCAAACAGTGCATCACAGGCACTGATGGGACAAAGGACCAAAATCTTGCTACCAATGAGGGGAGACCTGCTGAAGTCAGAAGGATGGAGATATGGCTGAGAAGAAATGGCCAACAATAAGAGAAAGCAGGAATTAGAGTATGACAGGTCAGTCAAGGACCTACTGTGAGGAACTAGCCATTAGACAGACACCAGAAGGACTGGACTAATGGCCTTGTGAGGGATGCAATGGCACTCAAGTTATATGAGATGTCTGTGCAAGAGGGACAAGTGGCAGAAGGAACATGAGGTACTTACAAACCAGCAGACAACACCCAGAAGAGCCTGCAGGCATACTGAGATCATCACAGAATGGAGAATTCAAACTGGAACAGGTTCAGAGACGGGCTACTAGGATGATTCGAGGAATGGAAAACCTATCATATGAAAGGAGACTCAAAGAGCTTGGCTTGTTTAGTCTAGCCAAAAGAAGGCTGAGGGGGGATATGCTTGCTCTTTATAAATATATCAGAGGGATTAATATTAGGGAGGGAGAAAATTATTTAAGTTTAGTACCAATGTAGATACAAGAACAAATGGGTATAAACTGGACACTAGGAAGTTTAGACTTGAAATTAGACGAAGGTTTCTAACCATTAGAGGAGTGAAGTTCTGGAACAGCCTTCCAGGGGGAGTAGTGGGGGCAAAAGACATAACTGGCTTTAAGACTAAGCTTGATAAGTTTATGGAAGGGATGGTATGACAGGAGAGCCTAAGTTGGCAACTGATCTTTGATTATCGCCAGATAAGTATGCCCAGTGGTTGGTGATGGGATATTGGATGGGATGGGATCTGAGTTACTGCAGATAATTCTTTTCTGAGTGCTGACTGGTGAGTCTTGCCCACATGCTCAGGGTTTAGCTTATCGCCATATTTGGGGTCGGGAAGGAATTTTCCTCTGGGGCAGATTGGCAGAGTGTCATAAACAGATAGCTAAGGGTTAATGTCTCTTTCACCTGAAGCACCTGACCAGAGGACCAATCAGGAAACCGGATTTTTTCAACTTTGGGTGGAGGGAATTGTGTGTCTGAGTCTTTTGTCTGCCTGCCTGCTTTCTCTGAGCTTTGGAGAAGTAGTTCTACTTTCTAGTCTTCTGTTTCTAAGTGTAAGGACAAAGAGATCAGATAGTAAGTTCTATGGTTTCTTTTCTTTGGTATTTGCATGAATATAAGTGCTGGAGTGCTTTGATTTGTCTTCTTTTTGAATAAGGCTGTTTATTCAATATTCTTTTAAACAATTGACCCTGTGTTGTATCATCTTAATACAGAGAGCACATTTGTATGTATTTTTCTTTCTTTTTATATAAAGCTTTCTTTTAAGACCTGTTGAAGTTTTCTTTACTTCAGGGAAATTGAGTCTGTACTCACCAGGGAATTGGTGGGAGGAAGAAATCGGGGAGATCTGTGTGTTGCATTGCTAGCCTGATTTTGCATTCCCTCTGGGGGAATAGGAAAGTACTTTTTGTTTCCAGGATTGGGAACAGAGAGGGGGGAGTCTCTCTGTGTAGTTTCACAGAGCTTGTGTCTGTGTATCTCTCCAGGAGCACCTGGAGGGGGGAAGGGAAAAAGGATTATTTCCCTTTGTTGTGAGACTCAAGGGATTTGGGTCTTGGGGTCCCCAGGGAAGGTTTTTCAGGGGGACCAGAGTGCCCCAAAACACTCTAATTTTTTGGGTGGTGGCAGCAGGTACCAGGTCCAAGCTGGTAACTAAGCTTGGAGGTTTTCATACTAACCCCCATATTTTGGACGCTAAGGTCCAAATCTGGGACTAAGGTTATGATACAGAGGCCCTGGAGGTTTTTCGCCTTCCTCTGCAGCGTGGGGCATGGGTCACTTGCTGGTGGATTCTCTGCAGCTTGAGGTCTTCAAACCACAATTTGAAGACTTCAGTAACTCAGACATAGGTTAGGGGTTTGTTATAGAAGTGGATGGGTAGGGTTCTGTGGCCTGCTTTGTGCAGGAGGTCGGACTAGATGATCACATTGGTCCTTTCTGACCCTAGAATCGATGAGTCAATGAGAGACAGAAAACCACCCGCCAAGGAGACTCCACAATGGTACAGTTTGCTAAACTTGGTGAGTGGGCCCAGGAAACAGAAATAGACTTGCTGACTTGCTTCTTGGATCAGGCAGGGCACTGACCTCCTGGAGTGGTCACCTGTTGAGGAGATCAAACTAGATCAAAATTGTGTAACCAGCTGGGTCTGGACAATACCCAAACTCAGTTATGTGTTAGCAACCTCTGGCCAAAGGGGGACAGAGTGGAAGTCAATTGCTGGTTTCTAACATTTATATTAAATGTTTGTAAAATAAATAAGATGTATCATGAACTGGACTCAGAGGGCCATTGTTCCCTGGGGGGGCTGTTACTGAGGGGAAATCAGGGAAATAGGCAACGTGGAGGACTTTGGCTGGAAGCCACCTGGACAGAGCAGTGCACGGGGTTAAATAAAGTTTTCCTTGTTCAGATTAAACTGAATCCAGCTTCTCTCATTGTGAATGAACTCTTGAATTTTTCTAACTTTTCTGTTTGTTTTTCTCTTTGATTTTGTAAAGAATGAACTCTTGGCCATGCCTAGTGGGTGCAAGAGGACAGCTGTGTTATTCACTATATCTGGGTGCAGTGGGTTAGCAGTGACCACTCCCCCTCTGGGTCATTGGAAGGCCACTCCGCCTCACTATGGCATGGACGTGGCTCACAGTCGGGGAATCAGCCAAGTCACTCTTGCCCCGTAGTTCTGGTCGACAGTTTGGACAGAGTGATAGGCTGTTAGGGTCTCTAGCCCGCAATTGTGGCAGTGAACGGTCTGTGGCTCGGACCTGTACTCCGGGCTGAGTGGCGAACAGTGAACAAGCCGAGCCCTTAGTCAGGGTAGGGCAATCCAGAGTCTGGTTCTCAGGCCTAAACTCAGGGCCGAGTGGCAAACATATAGTGCAGAGTCCAGGCCCTTAGTCTGGGTGAGGCAACAAGTCCTCTGGGCTCAGGCTAGGGTAGAGCACCCAATCGCAGTCTAGGGGAACTCAGGCAGGAGTTAGAGCACCCCAAACACAGGCTAGGGGAGCTCAGGCAGAAGCAGAGCCTAGTGTCCTCACTTGGAGGACTGTAAGCGGATGCAGGCCCTCTGGCCTATGGAGGGGGAGTACTGCCACCCAGGGGTGGGATGGCAGGGGGGATGTGGGTATGCCCATCTCCACTGCATCCCAGCCCAGGGCCCTAACAGTGGCAGAGGGGGTCCGCCACTGGGTCAGCAGGGATCTGCCCACAGCATGCTGACCTTGTCACAGGCCAGCTCTCAAACAGACGGTTGTCTAGTTCCCTTGGACTACTTCCTATCTCCCCCAGGAGCGAACCTGGGTCCATAAGGGTTCCTCTGGGTGGGAGTTCAGTGGCAGTCTCGGCAACGTTGGCCAGTCCTCAGTGCCACAGGGCCTGTGGCAGTCTCCCAGCTCGGGAGCAGGCAGGAAGTGTCTGGCTCCTTCAGCAGCTGCAGCCCAACTGAGCTCCCAGACCTCCCTTTTATACTTCCGGTCCTGCCCCCTGACTTCCAGTGGGAGGGCTGAGCAGGCCTGGTTCCATCCAGCAGGGCTCTGTGAGTGGTCCCTCCCCCTCTGGGTCGGTCGGAAGCCACTTCGCCTCACTACACTTGGTCTCCTACTTGCTAGAATTGCAACCAGTTTCCTACCATATTTCATCTATGGACTTCTTAAAGTTCTTTCATATGACTGGTTCTGTCTCTGTGAGGTTTAGGAGTGCCACAGGATTAATGAGCGATGCTGGATCTCTCTGCAGGCTTGTGAGGGCTTGAGAACTTTATTTATTACTCCCAAAATCTAGTATGCCCCATGCTGGGCTGGGAAGCTCCCCCAGAATCTGGAAGCCAATCATGGATCTGAGGAATTTGCTGAGTCAGTCATACTCTTACCAAACCTTGGCCAGACCTCAGCAGTCTACAATGTGTGGACCAACCATACTTCTGATAGTATTCATTCCACAGTAGTAATTTCCCCAACAATCAGGGCTTGCTACATGCTGCATTAGTCTGCACCAGAGGGGTGCTAATTCTAGAGTGCACTAGTGTGTCGTGCACTAACTGGCCTGTGTGGATCCTGCTGGCATGCACTAAAAGTTCCCTGTTTGAAATGGGACTATTTTAACATGCACTAGGGAACTTTTAGTCTGTGCCAGCAGGGTCCACACAGGCCAGTTAGTGGGAGATATGCTAGTACGCATGAGAATTTACACCTCTCTAGTGCACTTTGTAGACGATCCCTCATTATTTCTAGGCCTCACATTTTTCAGGCATCATGGGAACAAAAAACAAGTAGTGACAAGAACTTGCCAAATGGGACAAACATCTAATTTTTCAACTCGGAATAGAATGGGCCAATTCAGCCAGGGTTTGGAAAATACTATGCTCTGTCTCCAAGCTGACATGCCAAGCTGCACTCTGAAAGGACATTTTCTGCGGATTTTGTTGAGACTGAAGTGCTGAAAGCCCCTTATTAGAAAATCAGTGACAACCTTAACTACAGAAAGGCCAAAAGGTCTCAGTTTCCCTATCTGTAAAATAGAGATACAGATCCTCACCCTCTGTTGTAAAGTGTTTTCAGACTGACAGATGAACAGTGCTTAAATGTGCTATGGAGAGACACAGCAGCTTCTCTTTACTTAACACTGAATTTCATCTTTCATTGTAAGAAGGCATTCAATCTATGGATTTGTTTTTGTTTCTGTATGAAGATAAGTGTACCCTCCTCAAATTTACAACACCTACTCTGTGAGTGAAGGCTGCATTTCTAGAGGATTTCAAGTAAATCTAGTATTCAGATGATGAGTAAAAATAAACTAAAAATGTTTCCTTTATGGAATGCCTCTAGCTGCTCTAAGTCTGCCTGTAGGAAGGTCCAGATTTCTGACCCACATAGCAATACAGGTGGTACACAAGTTTGATAGATCCTGAATTCTTTCTCAGAACAAAGACATTTTTGCATTCATAAGTGAGACATAGACTTCATGCCGGAGGTGGCAAGCTCCGTTCACTGAAGAACATCCAGTTTGCTATGGCTGTTTGAATTCTGTGTGCAGCCTAGGTAGATGAACTCATCAGTGCTCTCCACAGAATCCAAGCCCACCTGCACGGAACCTTAGACTTCCCCCAGAAACACACACCACACATTGAATCTGCACACAGATGGCAGTGCTGAACTGGAACAGCTGCTGCTCAGCTTGTAATCAAGGTCACTGTGAAGTAGAAGGAAGCTCTCTGTGAAGCTGTGGAATCTCTCACTGCCAGTAGAAAGGTGCTGGGTCATGTTAGGTCACAGATAAGAGATGTCCCATAACTTGGCTTTCTTTTGTTTGAAGTGTTTGCCTGGGGGGCTGTCATGCTTACTTACCTTTAAACTAGGGCTGTCAAGCGATTAAAAAGATTAATCACACAATTTTAAAAAATAATCATGATTAATCACACGATTTATCACACTGTTAAACAATAGAATACCATTTATTTAAACAGCTTTGGATATTTCTACATTTTCAAATATATTGATTTCACTTACAATGCAAAGTAGAAAGTGTAACAGTGCTCACTTTATATTTATTTTTGACGACAAATATTTGCACTGTAAAGAAGAAAAGTACTTAATAGTGTTTTTCAGTTCACCTAATACAAGTACTGTAGTGTTACCTCTTTATCATGAAAGTTGAAGTTACATATGTAGAATTATGCACAAAAAAACCCTGCTTTCAAAAATAAAAGTGTAAAACTTTAGAGCCTACAAGTCTACTCAGTCTTACTTCTTGTTCAGCCAATCACTCAGATAAACAAGTTTGCTTACATTTGCAGGAGATAATGCTGCCTACTTCTTGTTTACCCTATCACCGGAAAGTAAGAACAGGCATTCTCATGGTGCTGATG
Organism: Gopherus flavomarginatus; assembly: GCF_025201925.1. NCBI lineage: Eukaryota > Metazoa > Chordata > Testudines > Testudinidae > Gopherus > Gopherus flavomarginatus. The sequence continues at coordinate 26,097,000 of NC_066628.1, forward strand.
TAGCCGGCATTACAAGATATTTATGTTCCAGATACGCTAAAGATTCATATGTCCTTTCATGCTTCAACCACCATTCCAGGGGACATGCGTCCATCCTAATAAGTTTTGTTCAAAAACTATCCAAAGCAGTGCGGACTGAAACATGTTCATTCTCATCAGCTGAGTCAGATGACACCTGCAGAAGGTTGATTTTTGTTTCTGGTGATTTGGGTTCTGTAGTTTCCGTATCTGACTTGCTCTTTTAAGACTTCTGAAAGCATGCTCCACACTTCATCCCTCTCAGGTTTTGGAAGGCACTTCAGATTCTTAAACCTTGGATAAAGTGCCATAGCTATCTTTAGAAATCTCACATTGGTACCTTCTTTGCGTTTTGTCAAGTCTGCTGCGAAAGTGTTCTTAAAATGAACAACATGTGCTGGCTCATCATCCGAGACTGCTATAACATGAAATATATGGCAGAATGTGGGTAAAACAGAGTAGGAGACATACAATTCTCCCCCCAAGGAGTTCAGTCACAAATTTAATTAACACATCAATTTTTTAACAAGCATCATCAGCATGGAAGCATGTCCTCTGAAATGGTGGCCGAAGCATGAAGCGTCATACGAATGTTTAGCATATCTGGCATGTAAATACTTTGCAATGCCAACTACAAAAGCGCCATGAGAATGGCTGTTCTCACTTTCAGGTGACACTGTAAATAAGAAGCGGACAGCATTATTACCCGCAAATGTGAACAAACTTGTTTGTCTTAGCGATTGGCTGAACAAGAAGTAGGCTCTAAAGTTTTTACATTGTTTTGTTTCTGAGTGTGGTTATATAACAAAAAAACCTACATTTGTAAGTTGCACTTTCATGATAAAGAGATTGCACTACAGTACTTGTATCAGGTGAACTGAAATATACTATTTCTTTTGTTTGCCATTTTTACAGTGCAAATAGTTGTAATAAAAAATAACAATGTAAAGTGAGCACTGTCTACTTTGTATATGGCAATAAAACTGAAATCAATACATTTGAAAATGTAGAAAAACATCCAAAAATATTTAATAAACTTCAATTGGTAATCTATTTTTTAACAGTGTGATTAAAACTGCAATTAATCTCGATTAATTTTTTAAATTGTGATTAATTTTTTAGTTAATTGCGTGAGTTAACTGCGATTAATCGACAGCCCAACTTTAAACCCTGTGGAAGTAGAGCAAGAACTACTACAAGGATTTGAAGGGGATTTCAATGCAAACAGTCACCTCTGTGAGCAAGAGTCAGGCTAGCTGTAACCCTAATAACGCGAGATTTGTAGAAGCAAGGATTGTGTGAGGCAAATGGGAAAAAACTGTGTGACCTTGTGTTAGATATGGAATGTAGACTGTAGTTTAAACAGAAGTGAGAAAAATAAGATATCAAGATGACCTATGTATAAACAAAATGCAGCTGTTGCTTATTATTGTATGTAACAAAAGGTATAAATGCTTGCTGTAACTATTTACCTGTAGAGAGACCTGCCTAGGAGGGGGAAACCTTGTGCCCTAGCGCACTTTCTCCCTCTATGCAATTGCTTGAGAATAAAGTATCTGACTTTGCTGCATCCAGCCAGAGAGTGAGAACTGTTCTTTTCTCCAACAATCCTTTAAAATGTTTTTTGTTCATTAAATGAATTATATTACAGTATGAGGATTTATAATTAGAGACCATTAATCGTGAAACGAACTCCTAGCACCCCATACTCTAGCCCCCAAAAGATTCTCCTAGTCTTCTCTTGAACACTTCTAGCGATGTGGCCTCCACATTAGTGATTTCTGTCAATGGCACAGAAATGTGCTAGTGCAGGGAAACTAAAGCAGTGCACATGAGCCCCCCCCCGCGTTCTCTGGCATATCACTCCTACCTCCTCCCCAGGGCAGACAGTGCAAAGGAGAGAGGGTCTCTCCTTTTGCTCCACTGGAGGAAAGAACTCAGGATTAGAAGATGCTGCTGCATCTCCCTCTCTTGTGATGCTACTGAGTCCCCTGAGGGACAGCAAATCAGAAACTTCATTTAATGCACTGATCCTTCTGTGATTCCAGCAATGCAGTGCTGCCATGTGCTGAACCCCAAGAATTGCTGTCGTTTAGAACTATAATATTAAACAAATTATTAAAATTTTTAACATTTTGCACAATTGCTCTTAAAAACATACAGGCCCTGTCAATCAATGGACAACTGCTCCAGAAGGTTCTAACCCCCCACTAACAGAACCAGGATAATAGGCTGAATCATCCATTGCTCTATGGAGGGCCTCAAGAAAAGAACATGTGCCTAAGTTAGGGGAAATGCATTTTGTGAAAAGACCCATTACCCTTCTTCTTGAGCAGCCAGTGAGTTCTGAGACAGTTTGGACAAGTTCTTGGCATATTCTTCCTCAATCTTTATCCTGCAGAAAACAGACAGCAGTTGAACGAAACCACCACATGGCAAAGTAAATCATCAGATTTTCCAGTGGGGCCTTACTCATGAGTGTTTCTTTTTATCTCCATTATAATCAACCTGTGGAACTCACTGATAAAATATACTGTTGACCCATAAGAATGGCCATACTGGGGCAAACCAATGATTCAGCTAGCTCAGTATCCTATGTTCTGACAATGGGCAGTGCCCAATGTGTCTGAGGCAATTCTGAGTGATCCATCCCGTTATTCAATCCCATCTTCTCACAGTTGGAGGTCTAGGGACACCCAGAGCATGAGATTGCATCCCTTACCATCTTGGCTAATAGCCATTGATGGATCTATGCTCCATGAACTTATATAATTATTTTCTGAACGCAATTATACTTTTGGCCTTAACAACATCCCCTGGCAGAGAGTTCCAAAGGTTGACTGTGTATTGTGTAAAGAAGCACCTTGTTTCAAACCTGCTGCTTATTAATTTAATAAGGTTCTTGTATTAGGGAAGGGCTAAATAACACTTCTCTATTCATATTCTCCATATCATTCATGATTTTATAGACCTCTAACATACCCTCCCCCAAGTCTAAAATGAACAGTCCCAGTCTTTTCAATCTCTACTCATATGGAAGTTTTTCCATACCCCTAATAATTTTGTTGCCTTTCGCCATACCTTTTCCAAGTCTAATATATCTTTTTTGAGGTAGGTCAACCAGAACTACATGTCGTATTCAAGGTGTGAGGATTTATGGATTTATACAGTGGTATTAGAAGAACATAAGAACGGCCATACTGGGTCAGACCAATGGTCCATCTAGCCCAGTAGCCTGTCTTCTAACAGTGGCCAATGCCAGATGCTTCAGAAGAAATGAACAGAAATGGGCAATTATTGAGTGATCCCAAACCCTGTTGTCCAGTCCCAGCTTCTGTCGGTCAGAGGTTTAGGGACACCCAGAGCATGGGAGCATTATGAAATCTTTTGTTTTATTATCTATCACTTTTCAAATGGTTTCTAACATTCTGTTAGATTTTTTGACTGCAGTTGCACATTAGTGGATGTTTTCAGAGAACTATCCACAAAGACTCCAATTCTTTCTTGAGTGATAACATATTTTTTCCCAATGTGCATTACTTTGCACTTACCAGCATTTAATTTCATCTGTCACTTTGTGGCCCAGTCACCCAGTTTAATAAGAGTCCTTTGTATCTCTTCACATTCAGTTTGGACTTAAATTTCTTGAGTAATTTTGTATCGTCTGTACATTTTCCCACATAGTTGTTCACCCCCTTTTCCAGATCATTTATGAATATGTTCAAAAGCATTCATCCCATTACAGGTCCCTAGTGGACCCTGCTACTTACCCCTCTCCATTGTGAAAACTGACTATTTATTTCTACCTGTTGATTCCTATCTTTTAACCAGTTACTGATCCATGAGAAGACCTTCCCTCTTACCTCATGACTTCTTACTTTGCTTAAGAGCCTTTGCTTAAGAACCTTTGTCAAAGGTTTTCTAAAAGTCCAAGTACACTAATCAACTGGAGCACCATTGTCCATGTACTTGTTGAACCCCTCAAAGAATTCGAATAGATTGGTGAAACACGATTTCTCTTTGTTTATTCTTCACCAACATATCCTGTTTATCTGTGTGTCTGATAGTTCTGTTTCAACCAATTTGCCAGGTACTTAAGTTAGGCTAACTGACCTATAATTGCCAGGATCACCTCTGAAACCCTTTTTAAAAATTGATATTACCATTAGCTATCCTCCAGACATATGGTACAGAGGCTGATTTAAGCAACAGTTTATATATCACAGTTAGTAGTTCTGCAACTTCACATTTGAGTTCCTTCACACCTCTTGGGTGAATACCATCTGGTACTGATGACTCATTACTGTTTAATTATCAATTTGTTCCAAAATCCCCTTGATTGACACCTCAATCTGGGACAGTGTCTCAGATTTGTCATATAAAAAGCATGGCCCAGGTGTGTGAATCTCCTCCACATCCTCTGAAGTGAAGACCGATTCAAAGAATTCATTTAGCTCTTTGCAATGGCCTTATCTTCCTTGAGTGCTCCTTTAGCACCTAAATTGTCTCATATTTCAAGCATGGAATTTCTATTCATAGAGATTCTATGGTACACTTTGATTCACTCAAGATTTTCACTTTATTTGACTCTGCTTTCTTTCACATGTATTGCCACTCCCCCACCAATACAACCTATTCTGCCATTCCTATATGTTTCATACCCTGGTATTAGTGCATCCCATTGATTATACTCATTACACCAAGTTAAGTAACTCACAAACCTCAAAGAGACATGGGAAGTCTAAAGCTAATAGATGCACTGAAGGAGAACATTTTTTGGCAAAAATTGGAGAGTTTGGATGGATAGTGATGAAATTAAACATCTGTATGTGTTTCATAAAATATGAACAGCTTCCAGAGTTCAGGCTATGTGCTCGACTCATAGAAATAAAGTGATTAGAAGAAATATTAAACTCAACAGAAAGCTTCCAATTACCTTTCTCGAACAAACTCTGCCATTTCTTTTTGCATTTGTTTCCCCTTGAGTTGCTTTTGGAGCAGAATTTCAAACCCCGATACTGTGTTGTTCCCTTGCGGATCCTTCTTATCAGCCTGGAAGAGAAATAGCAGCTAGTATGTGTACAACACAAGACATGTCATGGCTTCTAGAATCCTAACTACAGCAATGCTGCCAAAAGATGGCATTCCAGGGGTGGGAACAGCTGCTTTTCTTCGCAGGAGGCTCCTCCTGGGATCTAAGCTGTTGATCAGACCATTAAAAACACTTCGAAATGCGTCTCAGAAGGCCATTAAATGACTTCCTCCTCTCTGCTCAGCATCTACTCCATCAGTGCCTGATAGAATGTACCCAGTGTGATAGCCTTTTCAGTGTGTAAAAGACCACCTCATTTCATGGGCTAATAATAATGCCATTCATTCAGTCCTTCAATCATTGTTTGTTTCGTTACTTGGCCCAGTTCATCCTTAGGATAATTCCATTGACTTTGGAGCAGTTTGGAGCCCCCTCTCTCTGTTTCATTTTCACCTTTTCTCTTTCCCTCTTCCCTACACTTTCGATTAATGTCTAGTTCCACCCCCCATCTCTCCGGGGTATAGGGGATATTTTAAGAATTGCTATGATTTTGCCTCGTTGCGCTGCATGCTGTACTCACATATATAGTAAAGACTGCAGTAATCAAAAAGCAAGATGATCGGGGCTTGGATGAGAGTTTTGGCTGTGATGACAGGCCGGATCCTGGAGAAGCTGTGCAGGAAGAAGTGGCAAGTGACGTGGCTGATATGTAGATCAACAGAGAGGGCTGAGGCAAAGATGGAGTCAAGGTTGCTAGTCTGAATGACAGGGAAGGTGGTGGTGCTGTCCATCATGACAGAGAAATGGGGAAGATAGAAGGGCTTGTGGTGGTGGTGGTGAAAATAGGAGTTCCTTTCTGGGCAGGTGCAGAGCAGAGAGGTAGCTCTGCGAGTCATCAGCATGAAGAGAGGACATGGGCTGAATGCTAGCCTTGGGTGATGGAGATGTGAGTTCCCATCTGCTCTGCCACAGACTCCATGCGTGACCTTAGGCAAGACCCTTAGGGCCATATTCTTAAAGGTGTTCAGGTGCCTAAAGATGCAAAGAGGCACCTTGTAGAATTGTCAAAAGCACCAGGGTGCCTAACTCCTATTGATGTAAACATCTTTGGAGAAAGCTTTAGAAATCTGGCCCTACCTCCCTTAGACCCCTTTGGAAAGTCCAGCCTTAGGGTATGTCTACACTACAGATGCTACAGTGGCACAGCTATGGAGCTGCAGCTATGCCAGTGTACACCATAGTGCAGACGCTTGCTACAGCAGCAGAAAGGGTTTTTCCATTGCTGTAGTAAATCCCTACCATTGAAAGGCAGTAGCTAGGTCGATGGAAGGATTCTTGTGTTGACATAGCAATGTCTACACTGGGGCTTAGTTAAGTTAGTCTCTCAGAGTGTGAATTTTTCACACACCTGAGGGATGTACCTAGGTTGACCTAAATGTTAGGTGTAGACCAGACTTTAATGTTTCTGGGCCTCAGTCCCTATCTGTACAATGGGGATAACAGCACTGCCCTACCTAACAGGGGTATGTGAGAATCAATACATTAAAAATTATGGGGTGTTCAGATACTGTTGTGACGTTGGTCTCACTTATTTAGAGCTTTCAGTGTCTGTCATTTGGACACCAGTAACAGCTTCTCTCACTGACCAGGAGAGGCCTCTGTGTCATTCATCATGCTGGGGGTATTTTTCTCTGGCTCCATGCCATTTGAGCTACACCACTGTCAGCCGTTACTAAATCTGCTGGGCAAACTCTTTCTGTAGTTCTATACATGGTTCTGAGCATGGCCATCCTCAGGCAATGGCTGTTCCATTGTGGACATCACCTCGGGATCTATTATGCCAAATGTCACTTTGAAGCTCTGAATAATGGTGGAGAAGGATAATCTTTATCGGAGCATGTCAAATAATGGAACTTCCATCCCACAGGGAATGCTGAGATCTTTGAAATTTTGTTTTGCCTCAAGTGGGGATCTAAAGCTGAAGTCTCTACGTTTTTCATAAATGAAATATTCTGAAACATTTCATTCATCATTTCAGCTATTGTGTTCAATCATAAAAGTAAAATGATAAAGTCAAATAAAACATTTTGATAATTTTCAATTGAAAATTTAAATGAAATTGATTTGCAGCCTGAAAACATTTTGATTTGGCTGAGCCAGCATTTTCTGACAGAAGCTATCTCACCAGCTGTACATCTCCTGCATTTTGGCATTCAGCTCCTCAGGTCGGCACCAATTCCCAAGATTGTTGGGGATGGGGGAAAGACAGCGACAGGGAGGGTACTGCAAGCTAGACATGTTTCCATTCTTGTTTCTTGTCCCCAAGACTTCAGCTGGAGTGACACTGGCTTTGTACTCTGCATGTCTGTTAGCTGACCTGTAGTGCACTGAGATTTACATCCAGGCGATTCCCAGGTAATGTTTGGGGGGGGGGGGGCTTCAGATGTTAGTGTCTTAAGTATTTTCCACACGTTCTTCCTTTCTGGCGTTGAGCTTGACATCAGCAGAATGTGATCTGCCTCATCTCCCATAGTACAAACGGGGAGATGATGGCCTCAGTCCTGCAACTGGTTCGACAAGGCATCAGTCCCTATCCTGGTGCTCATCATAATTATTAGTAAGTCCTGATACAATGTGAAACTGCTCAAACTGGCTTATCCCCTTCGGCCAGGCTGCTATAACAGCAGAGTTTCAGTTCACTAGAAGGGTTACAGGAGACACTGACCCATCTCCCTTCACAAGAATTACTGTGAGTCTACAAAAGCATTCTTCTAGGGGTTTCTTGCTGTTTCTTTACCATTAAGGTAAGTTTTTGCTGTGCCTCCTGTGTGTGTCTTGCCCCCTCCTTTCTGAGGCTTCTTGCTGCTGCTGCCGTGCATGTATTTTCTGATTGACTGAGACTCCTCTCACTGGAGTTTGGACTTTTCTCTGCCCTCCCTACCTGCCCATCCAGCTGGAGCTTTTCCTGCCCTCTCAGACTGTCTCTGTAACCCACATACCTTGTGGGTATGGGGTTCTGTTCCATCTAGTGGCACCGAGACCACTTACAGAGAGATTAATGAGTCTGCTCTACAGCCTTATCTAAGTGCCAGGTGTCTTTTAGCTCATGCAGTAGAGACTCGTGTACTAAGCTCCAGAGGTCAGTGAGCAGGATTGAACGTTGGACAATGGAGTCTGTCGGAGTTACATCAGCACCTTAGCTGCTCCCTCTCTCCTCAGCGCAGCCTGCTCTGGTGGTTGAGGCTGAGGCTAACAAACACACCGTTCTCCCTGCAGGAGCGATGTTCCCTCCCTTGAGCCTTTCCCTTGTTTTGGAGAGCACCTCTACCACCACACCATGCCCTTTATTAAAGGCCCCGCAGAAGTGACTAGCAGAGCTGGTGCTGCTCCTTGCAGTGTGTCTTTCTCAGCACCTTGCCACACTGAATTCTGATTTGCTTTGTAACACAAACTAGCAATTTGCTCTGCTCTTCCTGAAACTCAGAAGCTACAGCGCGTGGCATGTGGCTGGCTGCCTACTTACCCAGAAATAATCACAGTAGCTCCATTCAGTGGGTTTCAGCAACTGCTGTTCTTGCATTGTGTCTGGGTGGGGAAAAGTCACACAGTTTATCTGCAAAAAAGCAAGCCAAAGGTCTGTCAGACAGAGCAGGTAAAAAACAATGAAATGCTAGTGAATTAATAAGCAAGTGAGTGAAATTTGTGCGCCTCCAAACCAATACATCTAGGTGACGTACATCTCCTTGTCAGAGAAGTAGCTGTTCAATTTGCTGAATTATAGATAATGATATTTGGAAAGACATAGAGGTAGTGATGCTTGGATGAAAGCAAATATGGTCCCCATTTCCAAAAAACAAAAGAAGCCAGATTCTGGCAACTGCCATCCAGTGCGTTTAACCTGTATCTCTAGTGAAACAGATGAAAGGAAAACTACAAAAATCTAAAGAATAAACAGAACCATGAGAAACAGGCAGCACTGAGGATTTTACGAATTGCACATCACCTCAGCCACACGTGGTTACTTTGGTGTTTGACAGAATCACATTTTTTGTTATTCTTATTGCACAGGATAATTTACATGTGCCCAAGGAGCATTCAAATGAAACTCCCAGTCCTGCCAAATTCTCTATAGGCCACTCTGAAGTCAACTAGGCTTCACGCAGGTACCCACACAGAGCAGTTTCCAAGACAGTGGCTATTGCACAGCAATTAACAGCAACTAAGTGCAAGGAAGGCCAAGGGTTAGAGCAATAAAACCTAGCTGCTTTTTTAGAGCTTGTCTACACTTGAAAATTAATTCCAATTGAGGTAGGGTGTAAATGCAAAACACAGTCACTATTCTGGAATAACCCCATGTGTGAATACTCTTATTCCGGAATAAGAGCTCCTTGTTCCTCTTTAGTTTAATCCACTTTGAAAGCAGATTAAGTGCAACAGGAACAAGGTGCTCTTATTCCGGAATAAGAATGTCCATACATGGAGTTACTCAGGAATACCTAATCTAGAATCATAAAACATTAGGATTGGAAGAGACCTCAGGAGGTCATCTAGTCCAACTCCTTGTTCAAAGCAGGACCAACACCAACTAAATCATCCTAGCCAGGGCTTTTTCAAGCCGGGACTTAAAAACTTCTAAGCATGGAGATTCCACCACCTCCCTAGGTAACCCATTCCAGTGCTTCACCACCCTCCTAGTGAAATAGTTTTTCCTAATATCCAACCTAGACCTCCTGCACTGCAACTTGAGACCATTACTCCTTGTTGTGTCATCTGCCACCACTGAGAACAGCTGAGCTCCATCCTCTTTGGAACCCCCCTCCAGGTAGTTGAAGGCTACTATAAAATCCCCCCTCACTCTTCTCTTCTGCAGACTAAATAAGACCAGTTCCCTCAGCCTCTCTTCATAAGTCATGTGCCACAGCCCCCTAATCATTTTCGTTGCCCTCTGTTGGACTCTCTCCAATTTGTCCACATCCTTTCTGTAGTGGGGACCCCAAAACTGGATGCAATACTACAGATGTGGCCTCACTAGTGCTGAATAGAGGGGAATAATCACTTCCCTCAATCTGCTGGCAATGCTCCTACTAATGTAGCCCAATATGCCATTAGCCTTCTTGGTAACAAGGGCACACTATTGACTCATATCCAGCTTCTCGTCCACTGTAATCCCCATGTCCTTTTCTGCAGAACTGCCGCTCAGCCAGTCAGTCCCCAGCGTACAGCAGTGCATGAGATTCTTCCGTCTTAAGTGCAGGACTCTGCACTTGTCCTTGTTGAACCTCATCACATTTATTTTGGTCCAATCCTCCAATTTGTCTAGGTCCCTCTGGACCCTACTCCTACCCTCCAGCATATCTACCTCTCCCCCCATCTTAGTGTCATCCACAAACTTGCTGAGAGTGCAATCCATCCCATCATCCAGATCATTAATGAAGATGTTGAACAAGACCGATCCCTGGCACACTCTGCTTGATACTGGTTGTCAACTAGACATTGAGCCATTGATCACTATCCACTGAGCCCAATGATCTAGCCAGCATTCTATCCACCTTATAGTCCATTCATCCAGCACAGCTGATAATGGAGACTCAAGGCCACAAACATGCTCCTGAATGGAGTACACAAGAGAGGGTGGATCTTATTGCTGTGTGGGGAGAAGAGTCTGTGCAGGCATAGTTCCGATCCAGAAGAAGAAATGCTGACATCTATACCAAGATTGCGCGGGGTATGGGGGAGAAGGGCTACGCCAGGGACACACGCAGCAATGCTGTGTGAAAATAAAGGAGCTTCGGCAAGCGTACCAGAAGGGAGGTGAATAGTTGCTCTGGTTCTGCCCCACAGACATGTCACTTTTATGAGGAGCTGCATGCGATTCTCAGCGGTGATCCCATCATTACCCCAAAATGCTCTATGGATACTTCCTAGGAGCTCTGGGCGACCTCGAGCAACAACGAGGAGGACATTGCTGACAAGGAAGAGGAGGAGGATGAGGAGAATGTGAGGCAGGCAAGTGGAGGATTCCCGCTCCCTGACAGCCAAGAACTGTTTTTAATTCTGGAGCCCATCCTGTCAGAGGACCAGTTGGTAGTGGAGCGTGATGCTAGGGAAGGCACGTCTGGTGAATACACATTGCCAATCAAACTGTAGGGGTTACACGCTATTATTTTTCATGCTAGGTATCAGTGGCCACTCCGGCTACACAGAGGAGGCTCTTCGAAAAAAGACTGTTTATGGGTATGGGGATGGCCCTGGAATCCTCCATGGAGATCTCTAGGAAGCTTTCATGAAGGTACTCCGCAATCCTTTGCAGAAGGCTTCTGGGAAGGGCTGCCTTATTTTGTCCACCATGGTAGGGCACTTTCCCACGCTACTCCAGTATTACCTCCACTGGCGTTATTGCGGCACACAGCACTGTAGCATAAGGACCAGGTCTCTACCCAGACACTTGCAGCATTTGCTCTGTTACTCTCAGGAGAGTGATAGCGCATAGGGGAGAAATGGGGGAAGTTTTCAATGCTAACCCTTAAACTGCAAACAATTCAACAAGTAATTCACCCCGTTTGGTGAAATCTGGGTCACACAACGATGCTTTCCTAAATGTGCCATGGTTGTGGTTGGAAGAGATAACCGCGTATTGCAAGCAGCATTGAAAAAAAAAGGGGGAGGGCAGCTTCCTGTTTGTCTCCCTTCCCCCCTAAGCCGGTGCTGCTTTTAAAAAAAAACAAACTATTTGGGGGCTCTACACCGGTGCCTCTCCTCAGGTTGCTAGGGGAAAGGGAATCCAAGGATGTCTTCACAAAAGCAGCAGCACAAAAGCTCTTGCCCACGTCTTTTGTCCTTACTCACCATGGGCGGAGCAGCAAACTGACTCTTGCAGTAGCCAGCAGTTGTGATTACATTGTGGTTTGCAGTGAAGTGTATTGATAGGTGATTTTTTCAATTAAAAAAAATTAACCTTACACCAGAAACAATCTATGCACTGTCAATGCTACCTTGGTGCCTTGCATTCCTTGCAACTGAAAACTAGTCTGTTGACGCACACTGGTACAGAGACGTTCCCAGATTAGAAGGTGCAATAAAGAAGACTTGGGAGGACATGTTCAATGAGTTAATGCACGCCCCCAGAGTGACAAGACGGAGCTCAGAGAATGGAGGATTGCACTGTGCGAGAACCTGGACATGGACAGGGAGGACAGGAGAGCATGCAGAGAACAACAGCAGGAAGAGATGCTGTGGATTATGAAGGAGCAATCAGACATGTTGAGGCCTCTGGTTGAGGTTAACGAAAGGCAGCTGGATGCTAGAGTCCCTCTGCAGCCTATGCTGAATCTGCTTCCATAATCGCCTAGTTCTACATCCTCCTCCCCCAAACGTCCTATGAGGAGGGGGAGCGGGAATTCAGTATCCCTTGCACTTAACACCAGAGGAGGGTACAAGGACCAGAATGCTCCCAATCCCGGACCTTTGATAGTTACTGTAATGCATCTGTAAGAAAACTTTCCTTGTTTCTCGCACCACAGTGTTATCAGCGCTTTTGCCCCAGGTTATCTTACTTTTCTTTGCTGTCTCTGTGTGTTTGTGTGCATAATAAAATTTAACAGATTGAGGAGAAAAGGCTATTTTTTCATTCAACACCCAGTGGTTGGTGAGGTGGAGTTTACAGGGGAGAAAATGCAATGGACGGGACAGTTTTGTAAGGAACACAGATGTGTCACATTACTCTGGTTCATTGCTTAAACTGGTTTCCAAAGCCTCATGGAGATGGAGAGCTCCTTGACGTGCTGTTCTTATTGCTCAAAATTGGTTGCCAAGCGATCTGCCTCAACCCCCAACCTCAGCGGAAACTTTTCTCCCTTTGTTTCACAGGTATTATGGAGCACACAGAAGGCAGCAATAACAACAGGGATATTACTTTTACTGAGGTCTAACGTAGTAAGCAAACAATACCAGCAACCTTTTAAACGTCCAAAAGCACATTCCACCACCATTCTGCACTTTCTCAGCCAATGGGTGAACCAGTCCTTACTGCTGTCCAGGCGGCCTGTGTACGGCTTCATGAGCCATGGGAGCAAGGAGTAGGCTAGGTCTCCCAGGATCACAACTGGCATTGCAACATCACCAATGGTTGTTTTGCAGTCTGGAAAAAATGTACCTGTTTGCAGCTTTCTGAATAAACCTGTGTTTCTAATGATGCACACGTCATGCACCTTTCCCCAACCATCCCATGTTGATATTGGTGAAATGGCCCCTATGATCCACCAGCGCTTGAAACACCATTGAGAAATATGCCTTTCAGTTTATGTACTCTTTGGCAAGGTGGTCTGGTGCCAAGATAGGGATATGCATTCCATCTATTGCCCCACTGCAGTTAGGGAACCTCATCATAGTAAAACCATCCACTATGTCCTGCACCTTGCTTAGAGTCCCTAACCTTCTTAGCAGAAATCTGTTGATGGCCTTGCAAACTTGGATCATAACAGATCCCATGGTAGATTTACTCACTCCAAATTGATGCCCCATTGACTGGTAGCAGTCTGGCGCTGCAAGCTTCCACAGAGCAATCCCCACTCGCTTCTCAACTCTCAGAGAAGCTCTCATTTTAGTACTGCTGCACGTCAGGGCTGGGGAAAGCTCTTCACACAGTTCTGGAAAGTGGCCTTACACATTCAAAAGTTCTGCAGCCACTGCTCGTCATCCCATAGCTGCATAACAATGCAGTTCTACCAGTCAGCACTTGTTTCCCAGGCCCAGAAACGGCGCTCAACTGTGTCAAGGTGATGCATGACTGTTGCCAGCAACTGTGAATTGCTCCACTCTGTTTTTCCAGCAGGACTGCTTGTGTGGCATCACACTGTTCCATGGGGTGGCTCCTGCATCAGCTGTGCAAATACTGCAGGATAAGGCGCAAGGTGTTTGTAATGCTCACAACAACAGCATACAGCTGAGCAGGGTCCATACTTATCATGCTGTGGCATCCGCATGGGTAACCCACGCTTACACAAAAAGGTGTGAAAAAGGCTTGGTTTGTTTGCAGTTGATTTCAGGGAGGGAGGGAGAGAGGGAGGTAAGTGCATCATGGGAGGTTAACACCATGTTCCTATGACCATCCACGCCAATGTTTGGTCTCATAAGGCAGCGCAAGCCCAACCCAAAATTCCACTTGGCTACATGCACTGTGGGATAGCTACCCGCAGTACAGTGCTCTGTCCATCGATGCAAGCCCTGCTAGTGGGGATGTATTCCTCCAACACAATGAACGTAGTGTAGACATGCAAGATCAACTTGCTTAAATTGGAGGCTCGATGCTGACTTACATGAAGTAGACTTAACTCTGTAGTGTAGACATAACCAAGTTGTGCCTCACAAATCTCAGAGATGGAAATTGTGACAGGGCGTACATACCTGTTGACTAATATATGCTAGCTAGCATAGACACATATCATATTAATAATATGTGTTATCCACACCATATAGATATTAGAATGCATTAAGCACAAATATTACAGCAGTTATATAGCCTAAATGGACTATGATTTTTACATAACCCTGCTCACTTATGCTAAGTATCCCATAACCCCTTGCATTCACTGAAGTAAGTTTTGGCTTGAGCAAATAGGAAAGCTGACAAGATCAGGACAGATGACTGGTTTACCATAGCAATAGAAAGGGAGTTAATCTCACTGGCCTGAATTGGAATGTCCCAAAGGAAGAGGACAAGAGATGTGATTGTTCTACCCTAGTACAAACCTAGGGGGTGCCTTCACGTTCTTTGATACCTGAAATGCTGTGTTCAGAGCAAAGAGATAAGAGGTAAACTACAATACCAGAAAAACGAGATAGGAAGTTTCTTGATTCAATCTAGCTTCAGAGGATGTACACAGTACCTGTTACTAATGTAACTCCCTTGGGGTTTAGAGAGCATGGCCCCTTTAAATCTTTGTCCTGAGGGGGAGCTGATTGTTCCTGGCAGAGGATGTGGTTTTTTTTGTGGGGGGGGGGGCAGGGGGGAGAGCAGGAAGAGAGGGAGAGTGACAGGGTGGGTGGCTCTGGGGCTTCAGACAGAAGGGATGCAGAAAGCAGGCCCTCACAGAGTGAAGCAGCTGAGGACCTGTCCAAAGCCCAGGAGGGACAGAGTGGCCAACCAGGGACACCCTAGGACAGGAGCCAAGAGGAGCACTTTGCCAGGGAGGAATTGCCCGAGAAGGACACACCAGAGCTGCATCAAGTATCACTGCTGCGCCAAGAGGTGTGGGACTGAGAGTACTGGAGCTTGTGACTTTGAAGTCGTAATAAGGAGAGAGGTTGTTAGCTAGTTAAGTGGGGGAGGTTGTCGCTCTGTGTAGTGTTGCAGAAAGCGGCAGAAGAGGGTACCGGAGGGGTTTGCTGGGAAAGATTATTGGCATAGAAGATGACCAGGAGCCCCCAAGACTCACCACTGGACTAGAACTCTGCCCGGGACTCCTGACCTCTGAGTGTAGACGCATTGCTGGGTTTCTGCCCTTTCAGACTGTGGTACTGAAGAAGAACTCTTCCATTGACCTAGCTACCGCTGCTCTAGGAGGTGGATTACCTATATGAACAGAAAAACCCCTTCTGTTGCTCTAGGAAGTGTCTACACTGTGGCGCTACGGAGGCATAGCTGCACTGATGTAGTTGTGCCACTGTAGCGCATGTGCAGATATGGCCTCTTTTGGAAGAGAACCTGCTGTGAGATTCTCCTCAGTTCTGTCACAGCAACAACGAAGGGCACTTAGACATGCAGATGAGACAGACAGGATCCAGACAAAGTGAGTTTCCATTAAACAAAGAGAGGAGAAACAGGTTTGTACCACAGTAAACAGATCTTCAGCTACTAGGGAAAAGAAGTCCTTTGTTGTTGTTATACATGCTGTTTTCAAAGCCATTGTGGATGATTGAGGAGTCCTGGGGTTTCTTTTAAAGCTGTCTGAGTTTTAAAAAATAATAAATACTTACAAATGACTTTCCCTGTGTCTTGCAGTAAGATTTGATAGTAAAAACATCAACAAGAAAACTGCTTCCTCTCAATAGAAAGTACAGAGACTCTATCAGGTGTGGTGAGAAAATACTCAGATACACTGCCAAATTCACTGGGTTCAATTGTTCTTGGATAAGTTATCCTAAAATTGGAAACCAATGTGCACAGTCTAGCGCTCACAAGCTCTTGGCTGTGCACACTGCTAAGCAACCCTACAATAATAAATGAGCTGCTGGGCTGCACACAGCACTGCTGAGCAAACCGACATTAACAAGTGAAGTGCTTGGCTGTGCACGTTGCTACTGAGCAACTCTACAATAACAAAACAAAGTGTACGATTAAATATGGGGCAAAGCTCTGGAAAGGAAGCAGACTGCAGCCATAAACTCTAATCTCTGTCTTGACCTGATGATCACTGTGGTATCAAGAGATTTATGCAATATATTGTTGTCATAAACAGATAAGAAAAGTTAATAGCACAGAAGTACTTTATATCTCTTTGACTGTAAAGGGTTAACAAGAACAGTGAGCCTGGCTGTCACCTGACCAGAGGACCAATCAGAGGACAGGATACTTTCAAATCTTGAGGGAGGGAAGTTTTTGGGCTGTGCTGTTAGGTTTTGGTTGTTGTCCACTCTGGGGGCTCAGAGGGATTAGACGTACAACCAGGTTTCTCTCCAATCTCTCCAATACAGGTTCTTATAAGTTCAGAATAGTGAGTACTAGATAGATAAAGCGAGTTAGGCTTATGTTTGTTTTCTTTATTTGCAAGTGTGTATTTGGTTGGAAGAAGTTCAAATGTGTATTTGGCTGGGAGGAGTTCAAATTGGTATTTGCTGAAAAGATTTTTAATCTGTACTTGAATACTTAGGCTGGGAGGTTATTCCCAGTGTCTATAGCTGAAAGACCCTGTACCTATTCCATCTTAAATTTACAAGATCATTTTTACTGTTTTTTCCTTCTTTAATTAAAAGTTTCTTTTTTAAGAACCTGATTATTTTTCTATTCTGGTGAGACCCCAGGGGACTGGGTCTGGATTCATCAGGGAACTGGTGGGGAGAAAGGAGGGAAGAGGGAGAGAGAGGCTAATTTCTCTCTGTGTTAGGATTACTTTCTCTCAGGAAGAGTCTGGAAGGGGGGAAGAGAAGGAGGGAGGAAGGTGAATCGTCCTCTCTGTTTTGTGATTCAAGGAGTTTGAATCACACAGTGATCTTCCAGGGGAACCCAGGGAGGGGAAGCCTGGGAGAGGCAATGGTGAGGGAAAGGGTTTACTTTCCTTGTGTTGAGATCCAGAGGGTCTGGGTCTTGGGGGTCCCCGGGCAAGGTTTTGGGGGGACCAGAGTGTACCAGGCACTGTAATTCCTGGTTGGTGGCAGCGCTACAGGTTCTAAGCTGGTAATTGAGCTTAGAGGAATTCATGCTGGTACCTCATCTTTTGGACGCTAAGGTTCAGAGTGGGGATTTGTACCATGACAATTGTTCTACATGTACTCAGTGTATCCGTCCACGAACAGCCCCAGCAAAATCAATGGGACTGCTCAATGCTCACAGGCTTTTGCAGGCTCCAGCTCTTCACTGTGTCAATGACCCCTTCTTCAGTTATCTCTTCCAACTTGTCCTTTTTCTCCCTTTCCCCCTCACTCACTTTCCTCTATCACAGGGATTCCAGGGGGCTAGATTTTATATTTTAAATTATTTTTAGAAGGTCTCTCTTGTATCATATTTCATAGAATTTAAATGATATTCTATTATTGCATAGAATATCAGGGTTGGAAGGGACCTCAGGAGATCTATCTAGTTCTAGTGCAACCCCCTGCTCAAAGCAGGACCAATCCCCAATTAAATCATCCAACAGATTTTTGCCCATATCCCTAAATTGCCCCCTTAAGGATTGAACTCACAACCCTGGGTTTAGCAGGCCAATGCTCAAACCACTGAGCGATCTCTCCCCCCTAGAAGGGCAGAAGCCACCTCTCCATCCCGCACACTGAGTGGCTAGAATGGGGCTCGAACCCATGACCTTAGCATTACTAGCACCACGCTCTAACCAGCTGAGCTAGCCATAGCATGAAATGGGAACAATTTTCCAAAGAGCAGCGCTGCAAAGGAAAACAAACTCCAGAGGTTTTATACAGTACATGTCGAACAGGGCAGCTCTGGTAAGCACCTTTGGCTTTTTGCAGAAAACAACTGTTTACTTCTAGCAATGGCTTTTTTGTTCTTCCCTTTCCCATCTTCAAGTATTCCAGCTTCTCTAAAGGCTTCTCGGTGTGATATGTGCTAAGAACAGCTAAGGCAAGGCACTTAAAGTAAAGTAAAGTAAAGAGTTTCTTTACTTTTATGTCACGTGGAAAGTCTATTCATTTTTGGAATTATTAAAGGGCTCTACAGAGACAAATTCCTGCCAAGTGACTCAGCAATAACTCTGAAATGCACGAATAGTGTCTTCTTTACCTCTACCTCAAGGAGCTGCTCTTGGACCAAATCATATCATCAGCTGGAGGGATTTAAAGAGGATCCTAGGACTGGGCTGGCCAATCTCTTGGAGTTAAGCCTTTCTTCTTTTGTCCTCTACACCCAGAACAGAGGAGGATTTGGGAGCAGCTCTCAGTCCCTGTACACTGGACCATTTACAGCAGATAGAGAATAGTTTAACACCCTATTGGAACTGATTTCTAACACTGCACTTTTCCCCTCTTTGCTTTGATCTCCAAAGTGGATTAGACTGAAAGGACCTTTGAAAAATACTTGGGAAAAGCAGTAAAATCTCAAAAGGCAAAATGAAAGAGTTGCTTCCTGTGTGCAGTCAACTGGGGAGCTCCTGACAGACACTGCTGGGTCGGCATGGCATACTGCCCAAGTGAAACGTCCTCTGGGACAAAATGAGGATGTTTATTTAATTAAATGACAATCTCAAAATGAACGCAACCCTGTGATTACAATGGAAGTTGCCCACAAGGCAGGAAATACCAGTGTCAAGGGTGTGTGCACACCTTCTACTCTGCCATTGTGCATATGCATTATCACAATGCACTTGGATGACACGGTCATCTGCTAACATAATGCAATACACACTGGTTTTCAAATGGGTACTTGTGTCCCTAGGGGTATGCATGCTCTTGTCAGGAAGTATGTGAAAAAATCCTGCAATGGTGGACAATGCATTTTATTTAGTAAGACCTAGCAATCTAATCATATGTATATTATGACACTATCTCAGAAGGTGGTACGTGGTAGACTCCATTATTTGGAAAGAGGTGCAACCTAAAAAGTTTGAAAACCACTGCAATACACCATAGCATTGGTGGCCAAACTTACTGACCCTCCGAGCCACATACAACCATATTCAGAAGTTCAAGAGCCGAGGTGTGCCTGCCGGACCTCGGGGCTTCTGCCTCACAGGATGTGCCTGCCGGGACTTGGGCCCACTCCTGCTGAAGCCCTGATCCCCGACAGATGCACCTTGCAGGGCTGAAGCCCGAAGAACACCCTCCCCACTGGCAGAAGCCCCAACCCCACCTTTCCCCTGCAAAACACAGGTCCCGAGCTGCCCTTCCCCTCCCCCAAGTCTGGTAATGCAGTAGGGCTCCGCAAGCCGCACTTTAATTATAAAAGCTGCATGCAGCTCATGAGCAGCGGTTTGGCCATCCTTGTGCTATAGTCACAGTGTCTACAGCCTCTGGTTCTATAGTGTGATGTCCCTGGCACTGTGAGAATGGAAGCCACAATGACCAGGCTGGCATTACCTCACACAGCATGCTGGCCAGCCAAACCCCACAGGAGCATGAGACTACTCTATGCTGGAGCCATGGAGTCGGAGGTCGGGGAGGACCCCTGGCTTCCACAGACTGAGAACCAAGCTGATTCCAAACCTCACCCATCCCTGGAATCCCATGAAGCGCAAACCCTGCCTGGGTTTACCTTACCAACAGGCCCCTCCTCTCGAACATACTCTTGCACACTGGGCTCAGTCTGACTCCCATCGCGATCAACAAAAGTTTCACCTTTGCCTTCAATGGGAACAGGAGTGAGTCTATGGTTAAGAGAGCTCCCACTACTGCTGGTTCAGCCTGCCAGGCCTCTTCCCTTCCTTGCTTCCATACCAGGAATGGGCTTCAGGAGATGTTGATTTTCCAAGAAACCCGAGATTGCTCTGTCTCTTCCTGTCCTTACTGCCAAGGAAACCAGCCGCGGGGGGAGGGGTTGACACATTTGCTTTAACTACTCTTGCACAGGTGGAGAGAGACATTCCAAGGAACTTAATTTGCAAGCTCAGTAAGCAGCTGCTCCCGTGCCTCCAGGTGCTGATCAAAGATAATAGAAAGAGCAGGTTGCTTTTTCCGTGGCCTCTCTTACCACATTATGACCAGCTTCATCTCTTTGCTAGGTCCCTGCAACTCTCCTGTGCACATCCTGTGCTTGGCCAGTTCTGACTCCCTCTTTATGAACTCCTTCCACAAGTATCTCCATGCTTCTCCCCAAACTGCCCCTTAACCCTGGAACATGCTCCCGAGTCCTGTATCCCAAGCCATCTGCCATCTCCCAAACCCAGCTTTTCTCCACAGTCCTTCAGGCAACAATCCTCTAATGCTGCAGTTTCCAAATACTTCACGGTCGCAACTGACTTTTAGACCACCCGTATTTTCACAAGCGCCTCCCACAGTCCTCAACCCCTGAGAATGACTTTCCCAATCCTGCAAATAGGCCAGGTCTTTATAATCCACACGATATCAGTAACAGACACAAAACTGCTCTGTTAGATGCCCCCAACCCCACAACTCTACAATGAGGTAAGAAGGCTTCTTTGGTTAAAAAATCATTCTGGTTCAGCGGGAAATTAAAACAGCAATTAAAATATAAACGAACAAAACTGAAAAATGAGGAAGCTGGTAGCAATGACTAC
This sequence comes from Gopherus flavomarginatus, assembly GCF_025201925.1. Taxonomy (NCBI): domain Eukaryota; kingdom Metazoa; phylum Chordata; order Testudines; family Testudinidae; genus Gopherus; species Gopherus flavomarginatus. Next base: position 26,117,949 of record NC_066628.1, read on the forward strand.
AGCAGTTAGTAAATGCAAACTACTGATTAAGATATCAGTGAAAAATCTATGCCCAGTAAGAAGCAATTCTTTAAATGTGTCAAAAACAAATGAAATCCAAACAGTGGTATAGTGCCATTATGATAAGGACATAAAATTATTAACCACGATTCACAAAAGGCAGACGTATTCCACAACCTTTTTTGTTCTGTATTTGGAGAGAAGCAAGATGATGTATTAGCATCTTACAATTCTATTCCATCAGTATTTTATTATCATGATGATGAGAAGCAACACAGCTTATAACCTAGATGGACTTTTCAAATCATTGGCAAAAGCCTGGGTTGCTATCTGACTGTGCTTTGCTGCATCATGTATAATATGCCCTGTGTTGTTCAGCATGGTACTCCATGCACCAGAATCAGCTGGACAAGAAAGACTCATTACCTAGCCCAGTGAACACACGTCCTGCTGTTAACAACTAAAGCCTATTACTGACAAGCACCTATTAATCCTATCGGTTAAAGCAGTGGCCTCCAACCTTTTTCATCCGGCGGGTGCCAGACGACGAGCCACGGAGGACCGTGGCAGCAGATGAGCATCTGCCGAAATTCCACTGACAAGTGGCAAAGTCAATAGGCATCGCAACCGAAATGCCGCAAAACAAGCAGCATCATCCAGAGGCTTCGCCGCTGAAATACTGCTGAAAATCAGCAGCATTTTGGCAGCGACACCGCTGGATGACGCAGCTTGTCAGCTGTATTTCGGCGGCCAGTATGCAGGCGCACTTAGATGTCCCGCCAGGCGCCATTGCGCCTGCGGGCACCGCGTTGAGGACCCCTGGGTTAAAGTACCATCTAGGGAGACTGCTGCAAAATCTGGAAGAGACAAGAACTTGGTATCACAGCACCCTGAGTGAATTACCTGAATGAATGAACTCTCTCAAGGAACCAGTCATTGCAACTGTGCAGATGAGCTGGAGAACAGGCCAGTTCCAACTGATAAGTAGCAAAATGACTTATACACAGTCTTGGAAGGATTAGATTTTTATTAGTAAATGGCCATTTCACCGTACATATGAAACTGATAAAAATATTTCCATCAATAACTGACATTTATTGACAGGTAATGTAAGAAAAATTACTTAGGAACTTACTAGAGTTTGATTTAAGGATATTTACTTGGTATATTTTAACATGGGATGTTGACAATTTGTGTTTTAACAGTTAAAGCTTTAATTTTTTGAACCTCAGTGTCTACTGTCATGAAATAATTATTTACTGAGTTCTCCATATTGTCTTACTCTCCATAATTTCCCTCACCTGTGAAAATTTAAATTGATAAAAACTGAAGGGAAAAAAAAAAGCAGCTTAAAATTAGGATTACCATATGTCTGGGTTTTCCTGGACATGGCCTCTTTTTTGATACTCTGTCCTCTATCCAAACAGATTTTTCATTTAAGAGGCAATGTCCGGGATTTTTATGTAGCAGATGTTACAGCTCAGAAAGAGCTTGCTCCATGTCCCAACTGATCCCTCCCCTGCAGCTGCAGCTGCTGGATCCCACCCACCCAGGCTCCGGCTCCTAGCCCTGGGGCAGGGGAGAGGCCCACAGGGAGGCCCTCTCCAGTATCTTCTCCAGCATCTCTTTCTCCAACACCCCCTCCAAAATGCCCTCTCCACCACCCCCCAGGTACTCCTACCAGTACACACACACACCTCCAGCACCCTCCAATATCCTCTCCAGCACCTTCCAACTATAAACCCCCCAGCTCCCCCTCCAGCAATGTCCTCTTTGTGGGAACCTGAAATATGGTAACCCAACTTAAAATAAACATTATTTATAGGGGGAGGTTTAGGTTGGATATTAGGAAAAACTTTTCCCTAGGAGGGTGGTGAAGCACTGGAATGGGTTCCCTAGGGAGGTGGTGGAATCTCCTTCTTTAGAGGTTTTTAAGGTCGGGTTGACAAAGCCCTGGCTGGGAAGCTTTAGTTGGGGATTGGTCCTGCTTTGGGGGGTTGGACTAGATGACCTCCTGAGGTCCCTTCCAAGCCTGAGATTCTATGGTTCTATGATCTGTCAAAATTATATTAAAAAAACAAAGTCTGCCAAGCCTAGTTATACATATATTGTTTCACCAACTGACAACATGGTTATGTTAAGCTAAATGCTTCCCAGAAAGCATGTGCCTGAGTTAAAACCCTCTGAATGACTAAAATGTATGACATGTATTTGTATTTCACTCATCGTTTGTCTTACTTGTCTAGATATCATGCCTAATCACTAACTCAGTTGAGAATGTGGAGGCTGGAGAAACTCTTTATACTAAGAGTAGTACAATTTGTAAGATGAAATGGTGTTTCCCTGCTGGGAGAAACCCTGAGTGTTTCAAAGAGTTCAGCCTAAATCACACAGACTTTGTTGACAAGAGAACTGACAGTTCATAGACAACGAGAGGAAGAAGCCTTGAATTGGCTTGTAAACTAAAGATTTTAGCACTGTATGTATCTTTGGTTAAAGTGGCATAAGATCCCACAGTACTCCTTAAATACCAGAGAAATTTGAAGGGCTTCAAAATTATCACCTGTATATTATTGTATGGGTTTAATGACAAATTGAGAAATAAAGTGCAATTTGTTAACAGTGAGGACTGTCGATCACCAAGAGGGACTGATTGGTGGGATACCTGCAGAGGACCAGGTGTAATTCACAGCAGAAGGGACACACTGGGGGAATTTCCTGGTGTTTCACTGTTGTGCTAGGTGTGTTTATACACCCTATCTGGTCCTATCGCTGCTGCCAATCCCTCAGAGCACTCGACTCCCAGTGTGGACAGTGGCTACCTCCTGGCCTCCCTGTGCCACATTCCCGGTTGGCAATGTACGTGCCCAACACCCCAGGCAGATGAAGGTGAGGACTTCACGAGTGGTGCAAGCAGGGGCACCGGCATTTACCAAACCTTGGGAAGCACTGCGCAGGACAAGGAGGTTTCTTGCTCTGAAATGGCTTACAAGTGAGCTCCACACAGCTTGCATGGCTATGTAAACTGCTAGCTGACTGCTGGACAGAAAGGTGACCAGACTGGCCACTCTTTCAGTGACTGGTGCACTCTGGGACAGCAGTGGCAGGACTGACGGAGGTGACTGGGCCACCACAGCAGAGGGATGCATCATATGGGCACTCAGACAACTGAATTAACTCCCATCGAGGCTCAGTGACTCACCAGTGGCCACCAAAATGGCCCGCAACAAATCTGCACATGAGCACAAGAGCACTCCTCACTGATGGAAGGGCAGATCAACAGACTGTTCTCCCAAGGTCATCCCATTACTCCTAGTTACGCCCCTACCATGTATGACTTCAAATAACTCCTCTCCCTCCCTTGGGCTTTATACCCTTCAAATAGTTGTAGATTATGAGCATGCTCCCTCCCCTCTCCCTTAGTCAATGCTTAGCTCAGTTGGTTCTTTTAATCTTTCCTCTTAAGTAAATCCCATCCAGCCCTAAGCAGTTGTGGTTTCTTCTCTGAATTCCTTCCACTTTTAAATATCCTTCTGGCATTTAGCTGCCCAGAACTGAACACTAAAGCCCAGATACCATCACTAAGTTTCATCTAGGGAGATTAATAACATCCTTTTCTGTAATGCAAAGTTGGAAACTATTCAATGTGGTTCAGTAATGAAGATGTTAATGAACACTGACCCTACCAGCAATCCCTGTACTTTCTACCAGAAATCTCCACCAAACTGGATGCATTACTCTCTTTCAGCTAGAGAGAGACGTTCCACTTCTAGGGTGGTATTTGCCAGAATCATTCTTCATTGAAAATAAGGTGCTAAATTTCTATTTCTCCAGTATTTCATTACCTCCTGAATTGTCCCTGAGTTTTAAAAAAAAGAAATGGTAGTGGATCAGTAAGCTTGTTAGACACATCACCCAGAACAGCTGATTTGTACAGTAGTTATTCACATTTCCCAAGTACTTCCTTACCAGCTGTTTATCAGCAATAGTTATTCTGCAGAGTCAGCATTCCTTACTAATTGCTTGGACTTCTTTTCTAGATTTTGTATTGAAGACAGATTTAGAAAGAGTTTTGGATCTCAGTCAGTTTTCTGCCACTATGTAACATACAGATTAACTAAGCACTTTCCAAATCTCAGAGCAGCAGAAGATGCATCCAATTATTGTGAGCCGTAACTTTATCTGACAAAACCAACAAACTTGGAAGCAAAGGAAAAGGTCCATTTCACCTCTGTCAGTGCTAGAACGAAATCACTTTTTCTTCTAAGTGTGGGGAATTCAGTGCATGTACATGCTTAAAAGCATATATAATGGCAGAAAATGGGTAGAGAATGAAGGCCACGTGGGCCACTCTTGGCAGAAGTCCTCACACAATAGGTATGGATGATATTTCAGGGCACAGATATCTCTTGTGAAATTGTATCACTTTGATTTGTATTGTTTTTCGGGGTGCGACCTTCAGTGCTGGTGAAAGATGCTGGCCTGGTAGCCTGGAAGAATGATTATTTCCATTCATTCACAGAACAGGTTCTACACAGGCAAAACAATGTTGCTCACCTCTGCCTGGAGCCCTGCTAGGGGCTCCAGGCAGTTCAATGTCTATTGCTCATTGAGACTCAGGGCCTCTTGTTGGCAGTAGGCACAGGATTGCAATTAGTGTCAATTTCATTTTTGTGATGTGGCCACTTTGCTAAGAACTGGCCTGACATGTTTGACTCAGGCTGTTTTGTTAAAGTTGTTTTTCCTTCAGTGTCCCTTAAAAACAGAGCAGGGAGCCCCCAGACTGAGCTTTAGAAATGTGCCCTCTGGTTTGACTGGTTGGCCCAGGACCACTCCACCCATCGGGGGCTTTCTTTGCCATCCCAGGCTGCTCTGCCCTGCCCCAGAAGCTGGCCCACATACTGCTGGCCCTCGGCACAGCGGCAGGGATCACTGTCCAGGCATCACCCCCTGCCTGCAGCGCTGCTGGCTGTCCTGGCTGTACTTACCGTCCGCGAGCTCTCCCTGGCCAGCCTCCTGGGCACGCGCGGGGACCCCGGACTCTGCAGAGAGAGGAAAGAGGCATTATCAGCACGCGCTCCATGGTGGGAGAGTGCGTGAGTGTGCTTGGCCCGAGCTGCGGAGTGAATCACTGAAAGGTGTCAGTGTCTGGCTGAGAAAGGCGGGGCAGTGGGCAGGGGACCAATGTGGGCATGAGGGGGAGGCCAGGCAGGAGCTGAGGAGCAGCCTTGGGCACCAAGGACCCCCTGAGCCACCACCCTCCTCCACTGAGCCCCAGTGCCCCTTCCCTGCTGCACCCCTCCACTAAGCCCCTGCACCCTTCCACTGTGCCCCCAGCCCCCTCCACTAAGCCCCTGTACCCCTCCACTGAGCCCTGGTGCCCATTCTCCACAGTGCCCCTCCACTAAGCCCCTGCACCCCTCCACTGCACCTCCACCACTGAGTCCTGGGCCCCTTCCTGGCTGGGCCCCTCCACTGGGCCACCACTGCCACTGTACCCTCTACATCCATCCACTGAGCACTGTGCCCATCCACTGAAGCACTGTACCTGTGCAGCCCCCCAGAGTCACTGAACCTGCTGTGCCCCATGGTACTGCCCACATGGCCAAGCTCTGAAATGATCCTGAGGGGATGTGTCACTTTGGAGAATTCAACTAATTTTCCATTCTAGTAATGCCCACAGGCCCTGATCCCGAGCAGGGCCTTGTGCTGTGTGCTGTACCAACTTAGACTTAGAGGTCACTGCAAACAATCACCTCAACATGAGCTCTCAGTGCAAAAAGGGCTAATGTATGAAAAGGGGAATATTAAAGGAAAATAATCTTGCTTGTGGACAGACCATACGTAGGACCACTGCTAGGATACTGTGTCCAGTTCTGGTGTCCACATTGCAGGAAGGATTGGAAGTTCTGGAGCAAGGTCAAAGGAGGGCCACCAAATGATCCAGGAGCTGGGAAACAAGATTTTTCTATGTGAAGCTCAAGGAGCTCCATTTACTCATCTTATTGAAGAGAAGATTGAGACCCGCCCTGATCACTGTGTCTAGGCACTGACACATCATGGAACAGAGATCTGAGAGCGGGGTGTTTTCAGCCTTGATGACAAAGACCTAACAAGATTAAATGGCTGGACATGGAAGTCTGACAAATTCAGCCTCGAAACAAGATGCAATTTCCTAGCAGTGATTAAACATTGGAACAGCTTAGCAGGGGAGGTAGTGGGTTCACTGCCACTTGTAGTTTTTAAAATTAGATTAAATAACTTTGTGAAAGAGGGGCTTGAATCCAGCCTGAGGGAGAAATTTTACAACTTGGGTGGATGGCATTGGGCTGGATGGTCATGGTGGTCCCTGGTTCATGATAGTCTGTGAATTCATGAATCCTCCTTGTAGTGGGGTGATTGCTTGCTCCTGGGGAGGGCTGTGGCTGTGAGAAAGCAGCAGCAGCTGGGCCATGCCCCAATCAGGCTGAGGCTGGCTTAGGGCCCAGGTGGCCCTTATAAGAAGGCAGTGGGCCGGGAGCAAGCTGAGGAAGGAGATGGACCTAGCTGCCTGAGTGCTAAAGGGTATTGGAGTGAAGCAGGGCTGGGGAAAGGCCAGAGGAGCTGGGGAGCTCCGGGCCAGCAACTCCTCAGGCTGCAGGGCCTTGTACAAGGCCCCTGGAGGTACTGGGTTGCAGGGAAAGGCAGCAAGTCAAAACTTCCCTTGCCTATGATGACCGGCTTATATAGACTGCAGTCGGGCCCAGTGAAAGGGAAGCAGATGGTGACTGGGAGTAGCCCATAGGTTGAGGCAAGGTGGGGACAGAGGGTGGGGGTTCCCTGGGGAGGGGAGACCTAGATCTGTGGGGTATTGCCTGGAGGGGCAGCACCCCAAGTAAAAGGGCACCGGGATCCTGGGAGGGACACGGGGGCCAGTGGCAGGGGGACACTGGCCTGCAGAGGGCACTCTGTGCTGGAAAGAGCTAATTCCCAATGACCAGCAGGAGGTGCCGCAAGGTGAGTCTCTTACCCTCTGTTACGCTCCTGTTCATCCTCTTCCTTCATGGGACATGGAGAGAACAGGGAGCTCTACATTGCCCTGGACAAGATCAGGACTGTTGCAACTCTGCACTATCATGATTATACTCAAATCTATGCTTCAGGGCTTCTGGAAGGCACCTGCAGGGGTCAAGAAGGAATTCATTTCCTCAATGCACAATTGGCCAGATCTATTCTGTTTTTTGTTCGTTTTCTTCTGCCCTCCTCTGAGGCATCAGCAATTGGCCACAGCTGGAGACAGGACAGTATGTGGGGTGCATCAGCGCTCTGAAGTGGTTCAGAGAATCTTCCATCAAGATGCCTAGCTGGTGGCTCTTCTCGCATGCTCAGGGTCACAGGGATCACCAGATTTAAGTCAAGAAGGAATTTTCCCCAGGTCAGGTTGGCAGCCATCAGATTGTTTTTTTCTTTCTCTGAAGTATCGGGTGTAGTTTGCCTGCTGGGATCCTAGGAGTATATCTCACCTAATGAATTCCCTGCCATTGCAGTGGCCTCAGGTTGTGGGGGCACCTCAGTCTCTCCTGTTCTTTGACTGTGACTTACCTCAGTTTAGTTTCTTGAGGACTGAAATGCTTTAGTTATTGGGCTCAATATAGCAGTATCTGCGAGAAATGTAATGGCCTGTGCTATGCAGGCGGTCAGACTACCTGAGCTAGTGCAGTGACTCTTGATCTTTACAGACTACAGTTCCCCTTTCGAAAGTCTGACTTGTCTTGCGTACCCCAAGTTCCACCTCACTTAAACTATTTGCTTACAAAATCAGAGATAAAAATACAAAAGTGTCACGGCACACTAGTACTGAAAAATTGCTTTCTTTCTCAATTTTACCATATAATTATAAAATAAAACCATTGGAATATAAATATTGTACTTACATTTCAATGTATGGAATATAGAGCAGTATAAACAAGTCATTGTTTGTATGAAATTTTAGATTATAGTGACCTCATTAGTGCTTTTTATGTAGCCTGTTGTAAAACTAGGCAAATTTCTAGAAAAGTTGACATACCCCCTGGAAGACCTCTATGTACCCTGGATTGAGAACCACTGATCTAGTGGTCCCTTCTGGATTTAAACACTATGAAACTATGAAAAGTGTTTAAACAAACAAAAAATGGGGTTAAATAGAGCTAAAGTTTCAGATTTTGCTAAGTGCTGGCCTAGAATCTCTCATCTTTGCAACAGCTGCTGCCCTTTTTTGGCAGTAGTAACTAGCAGAAAGAGAGGGAGTTTTGTGCTGTCCTAGAAGAAATGGTAACCAGCTCTCATCCGTACAAGCAGTCCACTGAAAAGTGTTTTGTGATCAGTTTGTAACTAGGTCAAGTGAGAGGATTGTGTGGTTGCACTAGGCCTCTCAAGTGATTAAAAACATTAATTGTGAATAATCATACTGTTAATAATAGAATACCATTTATTTAAATATTTTTGATGTTTTCTACATTTTCAAATATACTGATTTCAATTACAACACAGAATACCAGGTGTACAGTGCTCTCTTTACATTTATTTTTTATTACAAATATTTGCACTGTATAAAAACAAAAGAAATAGTATTTTTCAATTCACGTCCTACAAGTACTGTAGTGCAATCCCTTTATCGTGATTGTTGAACTTAAATATGTAGAATTATGTAAAAAAAACCCAAAAATCTGCATTCAAAAATAAAACAATGTCAAACTTGAGAGCTTACAAGTCCAATCAGTCCTACTTTTTATTCAGCCAATCGCTCAAACAAGTTTGTTTATATTTGCAGAAGATAATGCTCCTTGTTTCTTGTTTATCTCACCTGAAAGTAGGAACAGGGGTTTGCATGGCACTGTTGTAGCCGGTGTCACAAGGTATTTACATACTAGTTGCAGTAAAGATATATATATTCCTTCATACTTCAATCACCATTCCAGGGGACATGCATCCATGCTGATGATGGGTTCTGCTTGATAATGATCCAAAGCAGAGTGGACCGACAAATGTTCATTTTCATCATCTGAATCAGAAGCCACCTGCAGAAGGTTGATTTTCTGTTTTGGTGGTACAGGTTCTGTAGTTTCTGCATCAGAATGTTGCTCTTTTAAGACTTCTGAAAGCATGTTCCACACCTTGTCCCGCTCAAATCATATCCCACATCATATTCTTAAACCTTGGGTTGACTGCTGTAGCTATCTTTAGAAATCTCACATTGGTACCTTCTTTGCATTTTGTCAAATTTGCAGTGAAAGTGTTCTTAAAACGAACAACATGTACTGGATCATCATCCAAGACTGCTATAACATGAAATATATGTCAGAATGTGGGTAAAATAGAGCAGGAGACATACAATTCTCCCTCAAGGAGTTCAGTCACAAAAAATAATGCATTAATTAAATTTAACGAGTCATCAGCATAGAAGCATGTCCTCTGGAACAATGGTCGAAGCATGAAGAGACATATAAATCCTTAGAGCATCTGGCATATAAGTATCTTGCGATGCTAGCTACAACAGTTCCATGCGAACACCTGTTCTCACTTTCAGGTGACAGTGTAATTAAGAAGTGAGCAGCATTATTAAGGCTGGCTTTAGGCGAATTAGCCCAATTTCCCTGAATCAGGCCCTGCGCCTAAGAGGGCCGCACGCTAGGGCCCTGTGCCTTAAGCACCTTTTAAATTTTTTTTGTTTATTTACCCAGCCGCAGTCCAGCTTTATGAAGGGCGGGGCATGATTTGAATGCTCGGCAGCAGTCCGGGGCTTCGGCGGCATTTTGGTGGGGGGGGGTCCACTCCGGGAGTCTTTGGTGGCGGGGGGTCCTTTGGTGCTGCGGAAGACCCAGACCGGACTCCCTGCCACCGAAGCCCCAGACCACCACCAGGTATTCAAATTCGGCCCCGCCCTCCATAAAGCCGGCCCTGAGCATTATCCCCTTTAAATGTAAACAAACTTGTTTCTCTTAGCGATTGACTGAACAAGAAGTAGGACTGAGTGGACCTGTAGGCACTAAAGTTGTACATTGTTTTGTTTTTGAGTGTAGTTATGTAACAAAAAAATCTACATTTGTAAGTTGCACTTTCATGATAAGAGATTGCACTACAGTAGTTGTATAAAGTGAATTGAAAAATACTATTTTGTTTATCATTTTTACAGTTCAAATATTTCTAAATAAAATTACATAAATTGAGCGCTGTACACTTTGTATTCTGTCAAGTATCAGAGGGGTAGCTGTGTTAGTCTGGATCTGTAAAAGCAGCAAAGAGTCCTGTTGCACCTTATAGACTAACAGACGTATTGGCGCATGAGCTTTCATGGGTGAATACCCACTTCGTCAGATGTACGCATGTATTCACTCACAAAAGTTCATGCTCCAATACATCTGTTAGTCTATAAGGTGCCACAGGACTCTTTGCTGCTTTTGTATTCTGTGTTGTAACTGCAATTAATATATTTGAAAATGTAGAAAAACATCCAAAAATATTTAATAAGTTTCAGTTGGTATTGTTTAACAGTGCAATTAATCACAATTTTATTTTAGTTAATCATGTGAGTTAACTGTGATTAAATCGACAGCCCTAGTTTGCACTAGTCATCCGGTTTACTCATAAAGGATAAATGGACACAAGTCAGATATTAGGAATGGCAATATACAAAAACCTGTAGGAGAACACTTCAACCTCACTGGCCACACAATAGCAGATGTAAAGGTGGCCATCTTACAGCAAAAGAACTTCAGGACCAGACTTCAAAGAGAAACTGCTGAGTTTCAGTTCATTTACAAATTTGACACCATCAGCTCAGGATTAAACAAAGACTGTGAATGGCTAGCCAACTACAAAAGCAGTTTCTCCTCCCTGGGTGTTCACACCTCAACTGCTAGAAGAGGGCCTCACCCTCCCTGATTGAACTAACCTCATTATCTCCAGATTGATTCTTGCCTGCATATTTATACCTGCTTCTGGCAATTTCCATTACATGCGTCTGAAGAAGTGGGTATTCACCCACGAAAGCTTATGCTCCAATATATCTGTTAGTCTTTAAGCTGCCACAGGACTCTTTGTTGCTGTTTAATCATGTCTGTAAAGGTGCATTCTGGGAACATTGGGCAGTATCCTTCCCTCATGCTCCAAGAACATACATGGCATCAAAAGTATATGGGGCAAAGAACTCGGGGATGCTTATGGCACAGAGTTTGGAGGAAGGAGGACCAGCCAAACTGCAGAATGTCAGTGTGCTGAACCAGCTTATGGGCATATTGCTGTGTCAGCCCAGGCCTTGGGCCACAGTGACACATGGTCAGCTGCCTCATAAAGTACTCACCATGGCGGGTTTTAGAATCACCCACATCTCCTGTTAAAAACCAGTTCCCAAATCATATGGACACAAGACACAGTTAGAGCCAACAAAGCCAGCAGGCTATAGACTGGGTTCAAAGTGGGACTGAAACCAAGGTTTTCCTTTGGTAGCCTGTCTGTGAGTGATTATGGAGGGGGGAAGAGTCAAGGATGACACTGATGGGACACGAAGGAGGGGCCTTTAAGGGGAAATGAGGAGTGGTGTTTTTGCCAGACTGAGTGGACTACAGGGCATCCAAGAGAAGTGTCTGCCACACAAGAGCAAGAGGTCAGGAATAGAGAGGTAGATTTCTGAGGTTTTTTATGTGCAAGTATTTATAGATGGCTTAAGACTATATTGGAAAGTAAGGTAGGTGAAATGTGAACTGCCATGGGCTTATGAAAAGTCAATCATTTCAGATATTTTATTACTGTCTTAGAATGAATTAATTATTACTCTAAGAGCAGAACCATATGATTTTGTATAGATGGATTTTCAGACGTTTTTGACAAAGTTTTATGATAGATTATTGTAAAACTGCTCTAAACAGATGATTTAGAACAGGTCAGTAGGGAGAGAGCAGAAGGTTGGAGTTAAAGGTGTATCTTCTTTGTGGAGATTGGGGAAAGTGGAGTCCTCCAGGGTTCTGTATTGGGACCAGCATTTTAAAACTAGTTTAAATAATGGTTTAGATGAAGCTCTAGTTAAAGTACTCACCGTGATACAGACCCCAGTGCTGTAAATATTTATTCACATACTTAATTTTATGCAGATGAGTAGTGCCTTTGGCTTCATTCAGACTACTCAGGGAGTAAAGTTAAGCATATGTATGCTTGCAGGATTAGGGCCTGCATTTGAAGATGATACTAAACGTTTTGGGGGGGTTAATGCATTATCAGTAACTCACTGAAGTTTAAAAGAGAGGTGTAACTGTAACCATAGCAATGATGCCCTCACTTGACACATGGCTACTGGGTGGTAAAGCCATTTAAATGCATTTTCAAACTTAGCTTTTGTACCACAGTCCCTATAGGAGAGACGTAGTGGATTGCTGCTAGCACATTGCTATCTTATCATTCAACATCAAAAGGCCTCCTTGTGTCTATCACTTTCTTCACAACAAAGCACCATGAGGAAACCACACAGTACAGTTTTCAGAGTAGCAGCTGTTTACCTTTAGTCCTTTTGGTATGATGTCCATCTGTTTGCATTTGGAAAGGAAGATGATGTCTGTCTGTATCTGTATGAGTTTTTTCACGGTACAGTGGGGTTCCACTGTTTGCTGCCTATACACAAACATGCCTGGCTCAGCTCCATACACACTGTGGCTCTGACTGGGTTCTGGCGGTTTCTAAAGCATGCTCACTGTGATTGTCACTGGAGGGCTCACAAACTACCCTAGTCCTTTACACTCCTGCTCAGAATGTTCCCCAAAACCTACCTGGGGGTCCCCGCTGGGTTTTCGGAGACTCATATGACCAGGCTCCATTTGATGCATGGGCGTCACAGGGGTGTGATATCCATTCGCTGTAAGGAACACACAGAGGAGGTTAGAAAGGCTGCTCTAGGCAGCAAATACTTAAATACAGACTTTCAATGGTTTTTGGTCACTTTATTTATCATAATGGTAAACTCACAGAACCCTATAACAGGATACTTCCCTTCCCTACGTGCCGTCTTACACCAGAAGTGCCTGAACTGAACAGACCTCTAAACAGGCATGGGCCTGACTTGACAGAATTGGACGGGGCAATGCCAACCCAGAACCCATTAGTGCATCTAGCCTCTGGGCCCAGGCCTCCTCTCATTGCTCCGGGGCAGGCTGAAGTCAGCAAAGTTAGACGGCTGTAGAAAGAGTCTAAGGGAGACGCCCTAGAACTTGAATCAATTCCCAACAACCTACTTCGTCCCCCCATGTCGCAGATACTAGTTCCCCTTCTGTTCCACAAACCAGCACCCTGAAAACCAGAGGCAAAGGACAACAATCAATGCTGATTACATTTTAAAACATTTGAAAGTCCATCCCCTGATTTTCTCAGGCCTGACTTGTGCTGCTTGGGGCTGGATACTGCATCTGCTCCTTGAAAAGCTGACCCTAAGAATAAAGCAGAAACCAGTCCTGACAATAAATTATGAGTGCAAAGGACTTCTGCACCCTCAGTTTTCAGGGGCTCATACATCCCGGATCATCCTTTTCAGAGCATTTAGCTTGGGTCCATGCCCAAATCTGAATGTCTCCCTAAGGGATGGATGTCTGCAGCTGCCTGTTGCATAGAGCTTGAGAAATGGGGATAGAGGACACTGATCCTGTCTCAAATGAGGGAAGAATCCATGTACATAGCCCTCAGCATCTGCTCCTGGCTCCACCGCACTACGGGATGATTGCTCCAGAAGATGTTTGTGGACAGTATCCATGTGGAGACAGCTGACGTAGCTGTCCCAGTTGACAGGACTACTGACACACCAGTGGAGGAGGAGATGCCTCAGGGTGTATCTGACACACCAGTGGAGGAGGAGGCTCAGGGTGGACACAGCCAGCTGGTTACTTCTAGCAGCAGGCAGTGCTCCACCCCTGCTGCAAACCCTCCTGCTGCGGTAAAAGATAACTGTTATGCTCTTCTTGATACAGGAGAGAAGGAATCACCCCCAACAGTTAAGGAGGGGAAACCTCGTACCCCTAAGGCTGGGAGGTCTGCTGCCACCACTGATAAGAAACGTAGGGTAGTGGTGGTTGGAGACTCTCTGCTGAGGGGGACGGAGACACCCATCTGTCGCCCTGACCGTTCATCCCAGGAGGTAGGCTGCCTGCCAGGGGCCCGTATCCAAGATGTTACAGAGGCATTGTCGAGGATTATCCGGCCTTCTGACTACTACCCCATGCTACTCATCCATGTGGGCACAAATGATACTGCGAGGTGTGACACTGAGCAGACCAAGAGTGACTACAGGGCTCTGGGAGTACGGGTTAAGGAGTTTGGAGCACAGGTGGTATTCTCTTCGATTCTTCCTGTTGAAGGTAGGGGCACGGGCAGAGACAGATGCATTGTGGAGATGAATGCCTGGCTGCGAAGATGGTGTCGCCAGGAGGGCTTTGGCCTCCTTGACCATGGGATGCTATTCGAGGAAGGACTGCTAGGCACAGATGGCGTTCACCTTTCGAAGAGGGGAAAGGCCTTATTTGTGCACAGACTGGCTAACCTAGTAAGGAGGGCTTTAAACTAGGTTCGACGGGGACAGGTGAGCAAACCCCACAGGTAAGTGGGGAACAAGACCTGGGAGATGGGTTGGAAACAGGAGGGAGCACGGGCTATAATGGCAGTGAGGAAGGAGGGTCAGGGCAAACCTGGGAGGCAAGATCAAACCAGTATCTTAGATGCCTATATACAAATGCAAGAAGTATGGGTAATAAGCAGGAAGAACTGGAAGTGCTAATAAATAAATACAACTATGACGTTGTTGGCATTACTGAAACTTGGTGGGATAATACACACGACTTGGAATGTTGGTGTGGAAGGGTATAGTTTGCTCAGGAAGGATAGACAGGGGAAAAAGGGAGGAGGTGTTGCCTTATATATTAAAAATGTACACACTTGGACTGAGGTGGAGATGGACATAGGAGACGGAAGTGTTGAGAGTCTCTGGGTTAGGCTAAAAGGAGTAAAAAACAAGGGTGATGTCGTGCTGGGAGTCTACTACAGGCCACCTAATCAGGTGGAAGAGGTGGATGAGGCTTTTTTCAAACAACTAACAAAATCATCCAAAGCCCAAGATTTGGTGGTGATGGGGGACTTCAACTATCCAGATATATGTTGGGAAAATAACACTGCGGGGCACAGACTCTCCAATAAGTTCCTGGACGGCATTGCAGACAACTTTTTATTTCAGAAAGTTGAAAAAGCTACTAGGGAGGAAGCTGTTCTAGACTTGATTTTAACAAATAGGGAGGAACTTGTTGAGAATTTGAAAGTAGAAGTAAGCTTGGGTGAAAGTGATCATGAAATCATAGAGTTTGCAATTCTAAGGAAGGGTAGAAGGGAGTACAGCAGAATAGAGACAATGGATTTCAGGAAGGCAGATTTTGGTAAGCTCAGAGAGCTGATAGGTAAGGTCCCATGGGAATCAAGACTGAGGGGAAAAACAACTGAGGAGAGTTGGCAGTTTTTCAAAGGGACACTATTAAGGGCCCAAAAGCAAGCTATTCCGATGGTTAGGAAAGATCACCTTGGCTTAACCATGAGATCTTGCGTGACCTACAAAATAAAAAGGCGTCATATAAAAAATGGAAACTAGGTCAGATTACAAAGGATGAATATAGGCAAATAACACAGGAATGCAGAGGCAAGATTAGAAAGGCAAAGGCACAAAATGAACTCAAACTAGCTATGGGAATAAAGGGAAACAAGAAGACTTTTTATCAATACATTAGAAGCAAGAGGAAGACCAAGGACAGGGTAGGCCCACTGCTCAGTGAGGAGGGGGAAAGAGTAACGGGAGACTTGGAAATGGCAGAGATGCTTAATGACTTCTTTGTTTCAGTCTTCACTGAGAAGTCTGAAGGAATGTCTAATATAGTGAATGCTTACGGGAAGAGGGTAGGTTTAGAAGATAAAATAAAAAAAGAGCAAGTAAAAAATCACTTAGAAAAGTTAGATGTCTGCAAGTCACCAGGGCCTGATAAAATGCATCCTAGAATACTCAAGGAGTTAATAGAAGAGGGATCTGAGCCTCTAGCTATTATCTTTGGGAAATCATGGGAGACGGGGGATATTCCAGAAGACTGGAAGGGGGCAAATATAGTGCCCATCTATAAAAAGGGAAATAAAAACAACCCAGGAAACTACAGACCAGTTAGTTTAACTTCTGTGCCAGGGAAGATAATGGAGCAGGTAATTAAAGAAATCATCTGCAAACACTTGGAAGGTGGTAAGGTGATAGGGAATAGCCAGCATGGATTTGTAAAAAACAAATCGTGTCAAACTAATCTGATAGCGTTCTTTGATAGGATAACGAGCCTTGTGGATAAGGGAGAAGCAGTGGATGTGATATACCTAGACTTTAGTAAGGCATTTGATACGGTCTCGCATGATATTCTTATAGATAAACTAGGAAAGTACAATTTAGATGAGGCTACTATAAGGTGGGTGCATAACTGGCTGGATAACCGTACTCAGAGAGTAGTTGTTAATGGCTCCCAATCCTGCTGGAAAGGTATAACAAGTGGGGTTCCGCAGGGGTCTGTTTTGGGACCGGTTCTGTTCAATATCTTCATCAACGATATAGATGTTGGCATAGAAAATACGCTTATTATGTTTGCGGACGATACCAAACTGGGAGGGATTGCAACTGCTTTGGAGGACAGGGTCAAAATTCAAAATGATCTGGACAAATTGGAGAAATGGTCTGAGGTAAACAGGATGAAGTTCAAGAAAGATAAATGCAAAGTGCTCCACTTAGGAAGGAACAATCAGTTTCACACATACAGAATGGGAAGAGACTGTCTAGGAAGGAGTATGGCAGAAAGAGATCTAGGGGTCATAGTAGACCACAAGCTTAATATGAGTCAACAGTGTGATACTGTTGCAAAAAAAGCAAACGTGATTCTGGGATGCATTAACAGGTGTGTTGTAAACAAGACACGAGAAGTCATTCTTCTGCTTTACTCTGCGCTGGTCAGGCCTCAGCTGGAGTATTGTGTCCAGATGTGGAGAAATTGGAGAGGGTCCAGAGAAGAGCAACAAGAATGATTAAAGGTCTTGAGAACATGACCTATGAAGGAAGGCTGAAGGAATTGGGTTTGTTTAGTTTGGAAAAGAGAAGACTGAGAGGGGACATGATAGCAGTTTTCAGGTATCTAAAAGAGTGTCATCAGGAGGAGGGAGAAAACTTGTTCACCTTAGCCTCCAATGATAGAACAAGAAGCAATGGGTTTAAACTGCAGCAAGGGAGATTTAGGTTGGACATTAGGAAAAAGTTTCTAACTGTCAGGGTAGTTAAACACTGGAATAGATTGCCTAGGGAAGTTGTGGAATCTCCATCTCTGGAGATATTTAAGAGTAGGTTAGATAAATGTCTATTAGGGATGGTCTAGACAGTATTTGGTCCTGCCATGAGGGCAGGGGACTGGACTTGATGACCTCTCAAGGTCCCTTCCAGTCCTAGAGTCTATGAATCTATGAATCTATGAAACAGCCATTTCTACTGCTAATGGCTGTTCTCCTGGGCTGTGACTTACTGGAGGGCTCCTGGGAGACTGAATGTCAGGCAGGCAGCTGCAGGGCTATTAGAGCTCTGCCATTACCCTGTCAGGCTGATGGTATGAGCTGCCACGGAGCTGCAAGTGGCACCTAAACTGACAATGTCTAAGGCCGTAGGAGTGAGGGAAGGGTGTTGGGAGAGAGAAACCTGCAGTGCTGTGTTGCTGTGCTCTTAGAAATGAGTCACTGTTTATATTCTGGGAGCACATGGAGTGAGGTCAGGACTCCTTTGTGCTGTGCACAGGACACAAAGGGAAGCAGACTGTCCCTGCCCCAAAGAGATTACAATCTGAATAGACCAGACAGGCAAACACAAAGAGACAAGATCCTAGCCAGGTTGGAAAGAGGTACTTACGTTATAGTTATTGGATTTGTGCCTTTCATAGGAATCTTTAATTGCAAATTTTAGATGTTCTATAAATAGAGTCCTGCAAATCTGCAGGTATCCACTTTATATCTGTGGATATCCACAAACCATTACTACAGATAGCAGTGAGGATGCAGATACAGAGTAGAGTTCTGACACGGATCCTCCACCTGTCCTGGGCGGTGGACCGGGGGTCAGGAACACAGGCTGGAGGCTGCTCAGGCTCTGAGCTGCCCCCCGCCACCCAGAGCCAGGTCCAGGATTGCCACTCTGGCAACTGTGGGGAGCCTAGGTCTCTCCACGTGCCCTGAATGGGAGGGCTATGGGGCAGGGATGCTGGACAGAGGGGCAGGGACATTTGGCAGGGGGATGGGGGGCAGGGACACTTGGCGAGGGGCTGCTTGGATCCCCCACCCAGGACAGGTGGAGGGTCCCCACAGTTGCCACCGTGGTTCTCCCCAACTGGGCTCCGGCAGAGGGGATGCCTCAGAGCTTCAGCCTGGTCCTCAGTGTAGAACTCTGCAAATCTCTGGATGTGAATATCCACAGATAATTCTTGCGGTTAGCGGATTGGATGCGAATACATATTTCTATATCCGGGCAGGGCTCTACCTATAAATTGCAGGCTGCAAATCTAGGAACAATTGGTCAAAAGACGAACAACTAACAAAGAGAGTCTTCTCTGAGAATAAGATACCTCCCCTTGTGAAAAACACAAGGTTGGCATACACGTGTACTTTATTTTTAAAAAACCCAAATAAGTTATAAAGAGATTTGGTTTATTCAGGATATTACAAAGACGAGTGATGCTTAAGATGTGTTACCAGAGTCATAAACAAAGCCATAAAAGCACCCTATTCACCCTTCCTCTTCGCAAAGAGAAAAACCTTTAGTTTTAAACCCACACAAAGAATTCTAGAAATATCCTCACTGAAACTGATTTATTTTATATGTTTTCTAAAGCCTTCATTCGTCAAACTTTAGGAACATTTATGGTTGGGAAATGTTTTACAGAAGACTGATTACTACTAACTCATGTTTTCTCTTGAAGGTGAACCTTTGAATTGTCTTTCAAATACCTAAGATGATATAAGCTTTGTTTGAGATGTTTATTTGCAAATGTTCTGTATTTAAATTTAATCAATCCATACAATAACTGCCCAATACCATTGTTATATGAATAATGAGATGTTTTCTGTACAAATATGAAATCAAATGACCTTGCTGGAACTGAGAACTATTATAAGAAGCCACTTGGGTATAGAATTATTTATATTCATTGGGAAATTAATTAGTTATCTGCCAGGGCTTAAGTAGCTCCTTATCAAATTCAAGAAGACAAGAAGAACTTCTCCACGGACAGTTAAGAAGAAAAGACAGTGTTTTATTTGATCACCATTTAAGTTTAAAGACTCTCTTTAAGAATAATTTGTATTTAAAATGATGTTAAGGGCTGAAATACAGGAAATAGCAATGTTTGTATTCCTTTGAAACAGAATTTAAACTCCTGTTAAAACCTGATGGAACGAATGGGATAGCTCAGAAAATGGAACGAATAAAAGAGTTACAGCCCTGCTGCACATGCATACCTAGAATGGAAGACACGATCAAAATCAGCCCATGAAGGTGCTGAGCCAATGAAAGGTGACAGTGGCTGATACTTGACTCCAGTCAAGCCCTTGAAAGAGATGTGCTGTCCAGCTCCAGTTAGATCATGGAAAGAGAGGAGTATAATTCCTCTGAAGTGAGAGACTCCCTCTCTGATTATGGTTTTATGCTCTTACACACACTTACACTCTGATGCTTCCACACTTACACTCTCTTGAGCTTTTATGTTCATTCTCACACAAACTCAGCCTGTTAATGTATTCTCATCAAACCTCCAAGCCAACACCTCAAGAAGCAAACGAAGAGCAGCAAGACAACCAAGAAGAACAAAGAAGCTACAACACAGCACCAAGAAGTAACTTTCAGTCCAGCACGGCTTCTGCACACGGTGATATCTCAGAGACCTCGGCACTACTGGTGAAATGGAGTTTGCAAAAGCACTGCCAAGGGTTTAGATTTAAATGTTCTTGCAATAATTCTAATGGGATATGGAAATACTATGGTAATTTAGGGTACTAAAAGCTTCTCCTGTTAAACAACAGATTGTCCAGAACACATACACCAGGAGAGAAGACAGCAGTTAACCTTCATAAACAGATTTAATTGAAAATTTAAAGTTCTTAATATTTATTAATTTGCCTGTCTCCACACTGCTCCTTGAATTGGTTCTTTTATTAACTTTGTCCAATTTCATAGGACTTAGTTGAGGTCACTCACCTCTGCCTATTTATCGACTGTTTAGATTATCCATGATAAACCAAACAGGATTCACTGACCCTTAGACAAAGCCCCTGTGCCCACCTCTTAATCAGGACTCATTGCTGAGCTGGGGAATAATGCACTCTGGTCCTAACTTACACAGAGGAGAGCATCCCAGAGACCAGGCCACTCTTCAAGGTGTAATCTCTGAGGACAGCTCTCCAAGAGAGACACAAGAGGAATGTGTAACTGAAGGAATCTTTGTTTTCTGGTTGCTTGTGTTCTGTCTGGGTTGAGGTTTGTTTATCTGTTTCTTTCTTTCCTTTCCTTACTTACAGGAGGTTGGCAATTAATCCTTTGGGAGTATATTGCTTGTCTTTCATTACACAGTACCTCCCCTAATGCCTGCGAAGAACCCCATGTGCCTACAGTACAGGGCATCACATCCTTGAGTGAGCATTGAGATAGCCAATCAGATCCATCCCCTACCATTTCTTGTTTATCTGCACTCCACATTTTTAGTATTTTAAGGGATAAAATTACTTGGTGCTCAAGAACTTACAACACCCCTTCTTCCCCCACCGTCACTGCCCCAGTGGAGTTCTGCTGCTGGCTGCTTTCTACCCACCCCTCTCAGGAGTAAGGTGCTTGTGGCTAGTTCCTGCCCGAAAGCTGGATCCCCAGCTACTCCTCTCCCTCCGCTCTCTCTCCCAGTCATGGGCTGCACTCCCTGAAGAGTGAACCCTGGTATAAGGTAGGGGAGGTGCTACAGCTGAGCCTGTCCCCTGCGTATAGGAGACAAATTGAGTCACCTGCATTCCCACGAAGAACGCAGAATTTGAAACCTTTGCAAACTAGCCCTGCTTGCTCTGAGCCTAAGGGTGGGTGGGTCTGGGTGGGAGGTGTGGCTCTACAGATCCCCTGCCTGTGTTGGTGACTGCCAGGGAAGTCTCCCCTCCCTTCGGCTGATGGGACTGCAACCAGCTAATGAGCAACTGGTCAGTCAGCATGGGCTGCAGACAGTGCAGTACTGACAGGTCTGGGGCTCACAGCCAAGGTGCCAGGAAATGGGCACTGGAAGTGCAGCCTTCCGAACTAAATGAGCCCATTCTGGTGGCTGGCTGGGTGGGGCTCTACTGAGTGAGCGTCATAGAAGATTAGGGTTGGAAGAGACCTCAGGAGATCATCTAGTCCAAACCCCTGCTCAAAACAGGACCACCCCCAAATAAATCATCCCAACCAGGGCTTTGTCAAGCCAGGCCTTAAAAACCGCTAAGGATGGAGATTCTACTACCTCCCTAGGTAACCCATTCCAGTGCTTCACCACCCTCCTAGTGAAATAATTTTTTCCTAATATCCAAGCTAGACCTCCCCACTGCAACTTGAGACCATTGCTTCTTGTTCTGTCATCTTCCACCACTGAGAACAGCCTAGCTCCCTGCTCTTTGGAACCCCCCTTCAGATAGTTGAAAGCAGCTATCAAATCCTCCCTCACTTTTCTCTTCTGCAGACTAAATAATCCAAGTTCCCTCAGCCTCTCCTCATAAATCATGTGCTCCAGCCCCCTAATCATTTTTGTTGCCCTCCACTGGACTCTTTCCAATTTGTCCACATTCTTCCTGTAGTGGGGAAACCAAAAACTGGACACAATACTCCAGATGTGGCCTCACCAGTGCTGAATAAACATCTGACCTGCAGCTTCAAACTGTCCCCCGCCCTGGAGCGATGCGGCCTGCATGGACACTCACATAACACAGAATCTACGGGCAAAGTGAAGGCCGGATCTTCAACTGGGATACATTGGTATCGCTCCATTGGACTCAATGGACCAGATCCCCAGCTGGTGTAGATCTGTAGAAAGGGATCCTTGGATGTACAAATGGGGGAATCTCGAGCAGAAGTAGATTGGCTGTGTTACCTCTGAATTTGGCACTGGTGCAGGAATCCTGGGTCCAGTTTTGGAGCCCACAATTGAAGAAGTAGGTTGATAAATTGGATAATGTTCAGATTAGAGCCATAGGAATGATTAAATGATTGGAAAACATGTCTTAGAGTGACACGCTCCAGGACATTAATCTATTTAGTTTAACAAAGAGAAGAGTAAAGAGGGACTTGATTACGGTCTATAATGGGGAACAAAAATTTGATAATGAGCTCTTCAATCTAGCAGAGAAAAATATAACATGATCCAATGGCTCTGTCTGTTTTCAGCCCCTCCTCAGAGCTGTGCGCACTTCAGTTGGTTCCTGATATGGGAAGGGATTGTGGGGCTCCCCTTTCTGCTCAGCAGAGTCACAGCTACCCCAAGCATAGCACTGCCCCAGGCCCACCATCTGCCCAGACCCCCTGTCTACTCTTCAGCAGCCCCTACACAAGGGGACTGTGAATGGGGGCTCTGGGAACCAGACCGCTTGCTGCTGTAACTTACCTTTCCCTGGGGTGGTAGGGCTACGTGTGGGCACTGCCTGGCCGCTGCAGGGACTCACCACACTGCCCTCAGGAGTTCCCCACTTTGCACTGTCAGCCTTCTTCACTGTGAAGGGGTGGGAGCCAGGCCCAGAGGAAAGGTACTTCTCTCTTCCCCTTCCCTGTGTGCACTGCTCTCCTCTCCTTCCCAATGCAGCTTTCCCTTTGACACTCTCCTCCCGCATGCAGCACTCCCTTCCCTTTGACACTCCCCTCCCTCCTCTCCTCCCCCATGCAGCACTCCCTTCCCTTTGACACTCCCCTCCCTCCTCTCCTCCCCAATGCAGCACTCTCTTCCCATTGACACTCCCCTCTCTGCTCTCCTCCCCCATGCAGAACTCCCTTCCCATTGACACTCCCCTCCCCCTCTCTTCCCCCGTGCAGCATTCCCATCCCTTTAACGCTCTCCTCCCTCCTCTCCCCCCCCATGCTGCACTCCCTTCCCATTGACACTCCTCTCCTCCCCCATGTAGCACTCCCTTCTGCTTTCTTTAAAGCTCCTCTGGGCAGTGCTCCCCTTTCCTCCCCTCCCCTACACTGCACTCTCTTCCCCTCCCCCGTGCAGCATTCCCCTCCACACATGCTGTAGCTGACAGAGGCCTTGTCACCAGGACATGGGCTGTTGCCCAGCGGCATTTGCTGAGCTGTGAGCTTGTCCTGGGCTTCCCCAAGCAGGGCACACACTTTGGCTCTCACACTGCTGTGTGGCTCCTTGGCATGGTCAATGAGCTGGGCTAAGGCCTTTCCCCCTTGCAGGTGCAAGGTCGACAGACCTCGATTTGTGGCGGCTGGGATCAAACCTGGGCCCTCTGGAGCTTAATGTGTGAGCCTCTACTGCGTGAGCCATAAGACACGTGTCTCTCAGCCAAGGCTGTAGCACAAATCCCTAGCTAGTCTAGATGTCATTAGAGGAAGACACAGCGCCACATCCAGCAGGCCTGGGTTACCCAGGCTGCATCCTGTGTGGGGATTGGGCCTACCCTGTCTCCCTCCTGCACCCCTTGTGGCCTCTGCTCCCTCCCCTCGCGGGGGTCTGCCCTGCCCCTGGGGCAGCAGCTGTAGCTGAGCTGGCTTTCTGCAGGGGGCAGCGCCACATCAGCTGTAGCTCAGTGTGATGCAGTAGGGACTGTCTGTGTGGGGAGTGGGAGAGCAGGGGAGGACTTTAGGGGATGGACGATGCCAGGGCCTGTAACCTGAGCTAGGTAAGGGAGGGGAAAGGTCAACACCTTTGCCCGGGAAGAGAACAAAGGAAGGGAGTGGCAGGAGGGAAGCAGTTTGAGTTTGGGCTTGGGGCTGTGTGGGCGGAATTCAGGGTATCCTAGCTAGGATCCAAGCACCCTGAAAGCCCAGAAGGACTCGGTGGAGGGGTCCTGACTGTGCCTGCAAGCTGTGCTGTAACCTGTGTTCCTGTTGTCCAATAAACCTTCTGTTTTACTGGCTGGCTAAGAATCACTGCGGGTCCCAGGAAGAGGGGTGCAGGGCCGGACTCCCCCACACTCCGTGACAACTGGTGGCAGCGGTGGGATATACTGCACCCCGTGGACGGCGCTTCCTGCAGTAAGTGACTGGGGAGCAGTAAAACGAAGGGGTGATTAGCCCCTGGGAGTGTGTGCCCAGTGAGAAGGACTTTGCAGTAACAGGGTCCCCCGGGGGATTGCAGCGAGCGGTCCCAGGGGCGAAGGAGTCTGCAGCTCAACCCTGGCAGAGAGGTGGTGACCTCAAGAAGGGCTGGTGCACTAGGGGTCCCCCTGGAAACCGTAGGGAGCGGCGAGCACCCCAGCCTGTGAGTGGCCAGCAGGAAGATGTATGCCAAGCGGCGCAAGTGCGACCTGCTGGAGCTATGCAAGCAGAGGGGGTTGCACCCGGGGAGACGCACAAGGACCAGCTGATTGTCCAGCTGGAGCAGGGAGACCACATGAATGAACGGAGCCCTGTCTCTGAGGGAAGCAGCCGGGCAGATGCAGCGCAGGCACCAGTGTCTGTCCCCACTGGGAATGGTCAGCCGGCGGACGAGGGCTTCCCGAGACCCCCCCTTCCTAGGCGTAGGGGAAGGGTGGGGAGGAGCCCAGTGTATACCGAGGGCACCGTGACACCCCCGGCCAGCAGGGGAGCCTCCCGGCGAAGCTCACCCCCCAGCAGGGGATCCTCCCGGCAACGCTCGGCATCCGTGGAGCGGAGGCGGCTGGAATATGAAAGGGAGCTGAAATGGGGGGAGCTCGAGTTAAAGAGGCAAGAGCTGGAGGAGAAGGCGAAACAGCGTAAACATGAGGAGAACCAGCGTAAACATGAGGAGAACCAGCGCCACCGTGAGTGGGAGGAGAAGGAGAACCAGCGTAAACATGAGCGGGAGGAGAAGGAGAAACAGCGTAAACATGAGCTGGAGCTGGCCCGGCTGAGGAGCAGTGAGGCCCCGGCTGCGGTGAGTGAGGGGGGACCCAAGCCTACAAAGAGCTTTGATAAGCACTTGCTGCCCCGGCGTAAGGAGGGGGAGGACATAGATACCTTCCTGACGGCCTTTGAGAATGCCTGCGAGCTGCACAGGGTTGACCCTGCAGGCAGGATCGCAGTTCTCACCCCCTTACTGGACTCCACAGCCGTGGAGGTGTACAGCCGACTGAAAGGGGCGGAGGCAGGGGACTACGAACTGTTCAAACAGGCCCTGCTCCGCGAGTTTGGGCTGACTCCCGAGATGTACCGGAAAAAGTTCCGGAGCCAGCGTAAAACCCGTGAGGTTACATACCTACAACTGGTCAACCGGGCGCAGGGGTATGCTCGCAAGTGGACAGCTGGGGCCCAAACTAAAGAGGACCTGCTTGACCTATTCATACTGGAGCACCTGTACGAGCAGTGCCCGTCCGACCTGAGGCTGTGGTTGATGGACCAGAAGCCGGAGAACCCGCAGCATGCAGGCCAGCTGGCCGACCAATTTGTGGACAGTTGGGCAGGGGATGGCAGGGAGGAGTCTCGAAGGAGCAGGCCTGCCTCAACGCAGAGAGAGAGTCATCATGGGACCTCCCAAAAGGGGCCTATGGAGAACCCCCCCCCAAAAGGGGAACATCCAGCGGCAGGTCCCTCCGACCCACTCAAGGGGACCCACGAGATATGGGCTGCTATCGCTGTGGCCAACGAGGTCACATACGGGCCCAGTGCCCCAAGCTCAGGGACAGACCAAGCAGACCCAATCCGCAGAGGGTGGACTGGGTAAAAACCCAATCGGAGGAGGGGCTACATTCCCAGGAAAGGGGGGCTGGCAACATACCACCTGTGGATGCTCCAGGTTCCGGGGTTTTGGTTTACCGGGTGGGCGCGGGGCTGCCCCTCCGGAAAGAGTGCATTGTTTCCCTGGAAGTGGATGGGAGGAAGGTCACTGGGTACTGGGACACGGGCGCAGAGGTGACGCTGGCCCGGCCCGAGGTGGTGGCCTCAGATCGGATGGTGCCCGACACCTACCTGACCCTGATGGGTGTGGGCGGGACCCCATTCAAGGTACCCGTGGCAAGGGTACACCTGAAATGGGGGGCCAAGGAGGGCCCCAAGGATGTGGGGGTACACCAATATTTGCCCACTGACGTGTTAATGGGAGGGGACCTTGAGGACTGGCCTAGTAACACCCAGAGTGCCCTGGTCGTGACTCGTAGTCAGAGTCGGCAAAGGGCACTGCTCCCCGACAACGGGGAAGGTACTCGACCCGAGGTGCAGGACCCTAACCCAGGGAGCGGGGAACGCCCAGGGGCACGGTTCAGAGAGGCTGCGGCCTCAGACCCAGCCAGCAAGAGAGAGCCGGTCCCCATCCCTGTCCCAGCTGCTGAGTTCCAGGCCGAGTTGCAGAAAGATCCCTCCTTGCGGAAGCACAGGGACCGGGCTGACCTTAGTGCGGTACAGACCATGAGGAGAGGTTGCAAGGAGAGGTTCCTGTGGGAGAAGGGGTTCCTGTACCGAGAATGGGCTCCCCCAGGGGAAGTAGAGTCATGGGGGATCAGGAGGCAGCTGGTGGTTCCCCAGAAGTTCCGTCACAAGCTGTTGTACCTGGCCCATGACATCCCTCTCGCAGGGCACCAGGGAATCCGGCACACCAGGCAGAGGCTGCTACAGAACTTTTACTGGCCTGGGGTCTTTACCCATGTCCGACAGTACTGCCAATCCTGTGACCCCTGCCAGAGGGTGGGGAAGGCCCGGGACAAGGGGAAAGCGGCTTTGAGGCCTTTACCCATCATAGAAGAACCTTTCCAGAAGGTGGCCATGGACATAGTGGGACCCCTCAGCAAGACGACCCGGTCAGGGAAGAAATACATCCTGGTGGTGGTGGATTTTGCCACTCGCTACCCCGAGGCGGTGGCCTTGTCCTCTATCGAAGCAGACACAGTGGCAGATGCGCTGCTGACAATTTTCAGCTGGGTGGGGTTCCCCAAGGAGGTCTTAACGGACCAGGGGTCCAACTTCATGTCGGCCCTGCTCCGGTCCTTATGGCAGAAATGTGGGGTCCAGCACAACTGGGCCTCAGCGTATCACCCCCAGTCCAACGGGTTGGTAGAAAGGTTCAACGGGATGCTGAAGATGATGCTAAAAACATTTATGAACCAGCACCCACAAGATTGGGACAAGTACTTACCTCACCTGCTGTTTGCGTACAGGGAGGTACCCCAGGAATCTACTGGGTTTTCACCTTTCAAACTGTTGTATGGAAGGCGGGTGAGGTGGCCCCTAGACCTGATGAGGGACGAATGGGAGGGGAAGGCCGCTCCCGAGGGAGAGTCAGTGGTGGAGTATGTCCTGACCTTCCGGGAAAGACTGGCCGAGCTCATGGGCCTGGCCAGGGAGAATCTGGCCCGAGCCCAGAGGAGGCAGAAGGTCTGGTATGACTGCACAGCACGAGCCCGTGCCTTCGCCACCGGGGATCAGGTGATGGTTCTCATCCCCGTGAGGAGAAACAAACTCCAGGCCGCCTGGGAAGGGCCCTTCAAGGTTATCAAGCAACTGAATGAGGTAAACTATGTGGTGGAGCTGTCAAACCGGACACATCACCGTCGGGTGTACCATGTGAACATGATGAAACCATACTATGACAGGGGGAATGTGGTGTTGGCCGTGTGTGGACATTGGGAGAAGCAGGGAGATGACCCCTTAGTAGATCTATTCCCTGGGACAAAGGCTGGTTCCCCCCTGGAGGCAATTCCCCTCTCTGATCAACTGACCCCGGGCCAGCACGCTGAGATCAGGGGGGTGCTGCATCTATACCGACAGCTGTTTTCCAGCCAGCCTGGACGCACTAATTTGACTGTCCACCGGGTGGAGACCGGGTCACATCCCCCTATAAGATGCTCCCCTTTTCGGGTCACTGGTAAAACTGCCCAGGATCTTGAAAGAGAGGTCAGGGACATGCTGGCTTTGGGGGTGATCCAGCCGTCTTCCAGCCCTTGGGCCTCGCCAGTGATGCTAGTCCCCAAGAAGGATGGGTCAATCCGGTTCTGTGTGGACTATCGAAAGCTCAATGCCATCACAGTATCTGATGCCTACTCTATGCCCAGGCCTGACGAGCTCCTAGACAAGCTGGGAGGTGCTCGGTACCTCACCACTATGGATCTTACCAAAGGCTACTGGCAAGTGCCGCTGGACGCAGATGCCAGGCTGAAATCGGCCTTTATCACCCCTCTGGGGCTCTATGAGTTTCTGACCCTGCCCTTCGGCCTCAAGGGAGCGCCGGCCACCTTCCAGCGCCTGGTGGATCAGCTACTGCGGGGGATGGAGAGTTTTGCCGTGGCGTATATTGACGACATCTGCGTCTTCAGACAGACCTGGGAGGACCACATGTCCCAGGTTAAACAAGTCCTGGACCGACTCCGAAAGGCTGGGATAACAGTCAAGGCTGAGAAGTGCAAGGTGGGGATGGCTGAAGTATCTTACCTGGGCCATCGGGTGGGGAGCGGCTGCCTGAAGCCGGAACCAGCCAAGGTGGAGGTGATCAGAGACTGGCCTGCTCCCCAAACCAAAAAGCCGGTCCAGGCCTTTATTGGGATGGCGGGGTACTATCGAAGGTTCGTGCCCCACTTTAGTGCCATAGCCAGCCCCATCACTGAACTGTGCAAAAAGGGGAAGCCAGACAAGGTGATCTGGACTGAGCAGTGCCAGGAGGCTTTCCGGGCGCTGAAGGAGGCTCTGGTTAGTGGCCCAGTTCTGGAAAACCCAGATTTTGACAAACCCTTTATGGTGTTCACCGATGCCTCAGACACGGGACTGGGGGCAGTGTTAATGCAGGAGGATGAAAAGGGGGAGAGACCCCGCATCGTGTACCTGAGTAAGAAGCTGCTACCCCAGGAACAAAGCTACGCGGCCATCGAGAAGGAATGCCTGGCCATGGTGTGGGCCCTTAAGAAGCTAGAGCCATATCTCTTTGGGCGACACTTCACCATGTACACCGACCACTCTCCCCTGACCTGGCTGCACCAGATGAAAGGAGCCAACGCAAAGCTCCTGAGGTGGAGCCTGCTCCTGCAGGACTATGACATGGACGTGGTTCATGTGAAGGGAAGTGCCAACCTGACAGCGGATGCGTTGTCCCGGAGAGGGGGCCCTGAACTTCCCCAGGTCACTGGGCAGAGTGACCCTGCTCAGTTCAGTCTCGAAGGGGGGAGAGATGTGATGCAGTAGGGACTGTCTGTGTGGGGAGTGGGAGAGCAGGGGAGGACTTTAGGGGATGGACGATGCCAGGGCCTGTAACCTGAGCTAGGTAAGGGAGGGGAAAGGTCAACACCTTTGCCCGGGAGGGGAACAAAGGAAGGGAGTGGCAGGAGGGAAGCAGTTTGAGTTTGGGCTTGGGGCTGTGTGGGCGGAATTCAGGGTATCCTAGCTAGGATCCAAGCACCCTGAAAGCCCAGAAGGACTCGGTGGAGGGGTCCTGACTGTGCCTGCAAGCTGTGCTGTAACCTGTGTTCCTGTTGTCCAATAAACCTTCTGTTTTACTGGCTGGCTAAGAGTTACTGCGGGTCCCAAGAAGAGGGGTGCAGGGCCGGACTCCCCCACACTCCGTGACACTCAGGGCTGGGGAGATGATAATGGTGAGAGAGGCACCAGCCACTGCCCTGGAGCCCGCCAGTCATGCCTGAGCTGGGAAGCGCCTGTCAGGCCAGAGCACGGGGGACGCTTAGCTCCTTTCCCAGCTGGAAATGCCTCACCCTCCTGGCTGCCTGGGCAAACCTCCAGGGCAGGCTCAGCCGAGGAAACAGTACCTGCAGGCACAGCACTCTTCTGGCTCCCGAGGCTCCTGGGGGTCCCAGGCACGCTGCTCGGCCGCTCCCACGTGGTTTCTGTTCAAAGAGAACAGCACAGTGAGTGCACCAGGGCTCTACAAGCTTGGCACAGTGCCATGGGCCACAGTCACAGAATGAATGGGTCACTCACTGCCCTGCCTCGGCCCCACACTGCCAGCTCCCTGTTCGGCCTGTGCAGAGCCACCCACTGCCCGATGCTTCCGCCCACCCTCCCACAGCGATCCCAACCCATCTTCCATCTGTGCAGCTCTCCTTGCCGGCTAACCTGGCTCCCCCATCCTGCCCACTTCATTAGCCATTTTTCCACGCATCATAGGGTGTGCCACCTTGCATAAACACAAGCCCTGGCTAATGTGCTGTTCTCACCAAAGTGCACCTGGCTTTAGCAAAGTATTTAATTAGCCTACACAGACTTCTTTTCCTCACCTGCAGATTACAGTGATCTCAGCCCAAGAAGCCCTGGACATGCTCAACTGAGACATAATGACACTGACTTGTGTGCAACAGAATGTAGTGAGAAGAGCATGGAATGGATTTATATATAAAATTCTGTGGAAATTTTGTTTAGTGACATTTTTGACTCTGTCTGCATGCTTAAACTGCAACATCTAGCGACTTTTCAGGGTTTGTCTGGCGACTTCCTGCTATGTGGAGTTGGCAACACTGAATTACTGTATAGAGAGGAGCCCTAGCTAGGGTCTCTGTCCTGCCCCTCTCTGACAGTGATTTCAAGGAGCCAGGATTGTGACTGGTGGCAGTGGCTTCATGGAATCCATGGTCCCTTGTCTTCATGAGTGTTTGCTAGGTGAGCAGCTGATTGTGGGATTCAGCAAATTCTGACTGCTGAGGGTCTGTGCAGGAGGAGCCTGGAGAGAGGACAGAAAACCTCAGGCAGGAGATGTGGCTATGGCACAAAGGCCTTTTACCAGCAGCTCCCCCTGGGTCACATAAACAATGCAGTGAGGCTGTACAGCTATTATGCGGGATGGAATCCCCAGGCTCGGGAGCTCCTCCAGACTGCATGGATTTAGGTGCGGAGGTGGCTCAAGAGAAGCAGTGGCGGCCACGCAGAGTCAGAGGCCAGGAGCATGTTTCTGGTACAACTGTACTGCTATATTCTACTGGCAAAGCACTCCTAGTGCGGACACAGCCCGGCTGGCAAAGCTGTGCTCTGCACCGGGGTACTTGACTCCAGCCCCCCGAGTGAAATAAGCTGTACGGATCAGTGTTGTCTGTAGAACAGCAGCTACACTAGCGGCTTTTGCTGGCACAGCTCTATCCATTACAAATCAGACCCTTCACCATCACAGCTATGCCAGCAAAAGGTTGTAGTGTAGACCTGGCCTCAGATCAGCAACCCAAAAAGGTGGCCCTGCCCAGAGGCAAACAAGGAAGGTGGCACCATTCACTGCAGGCAGAGCAGGTTACAACTCATACTACAAGACAGTACCAGCCTCAAAGTCAAAGCCATCTTAATACATGTCAGTCACCTTGTGGAACAGAGTTATGGGATGCATGGCTCTGCTGCTGCTGCCTCTTCAGCTTCAGTTCCAAGGAGAAGCACAAAGCACAGGAACATATAACTAGCTCAGCTAGGAAAGTGTGCGCAGGAAGATAACCTGTGACTCAGAGCATACAAAGGTGGGCCAGACCTTCCTGTCACATTCCTAGCCTCAGTGATTCCAGGATACCCCCACCAACAGTGATTTCTGGGATTGCTGGGGAAGGGCCTAAAGCTGAGAGGAAACACATATGCACACGATTCACTTGTGCTTCTTTGACCACATGAGGGAGCCTATTTTTTCCCCCATTGCAAACCCCATAGAGATAAAGACTCAAAGGAACTAAATGGCCCAAACAAAGGGAAATAATCATAAGAGACAACCATGAAAACGTGGATGGGGTGTAAACAGCCCCAATGTCACCTGCCTGAGCAGAAACAAGAGCTGTAAAAGGTGGGAACTGCCCCAGCCATCTCAGTCAGGGCTCTTGGACTCTGAGTCCATGAGCATGGAGTTAGGCGTTTTACTAAGATGCCATACAATTCCATATTTTGCTGCAGCTGGAAGCTTGATGTTTGCAGTCTTTCTGCTCTGCCAGGAATTGCCTCTTGAGCTGCAGCTTTCTGCAGAGGGCTCTCATGGGAGTTGTACTCAGCATTCCTCAGTCAGAGATGCCATCACCACAGTGGTAAGTGGGTACAGAGTGGCCAAAGGAGCCTGAAGATGTTGCATGAGGGAATATATCTTGCTGGACCAGGCCCCAAGCGACCTGATCAGGGAAACAATTCTGAACACAAGCGACGTGACCTGAGTGAATGAGAAATGAGAAGTGAGCCAAGTGTCCAGGGCACAGAAAAGGACCAGAAGGTGATAGCCATGGGGCACGGTACAGAGAGGGCAACAGGAACTCTGCCATCCATGCTTTGGGGTTGATGCAGTACAACCCTGAGCATCTCCTGCAGAGTGTCAACAACTGGCGGAGAGTAAATAGATGACAGAGGTTTCCATACATGGCACTAATCAGTCCAGGCTAGGGACTGAATTAGCCAAAGCAAAGAGCTTTCATTAGTCTCAGCTGTATAGAGCCCAAAAAGCAGGACAGCCGAAGGCTAAATCCCAATGCATTACAGCTGCTCCCCCTCTCACATACACAGAGAGGTGGCTCACGCCAGACACAAGCCAGACCAAGCATTTCTGAGGCCTGGAATACATAGGATGTAACTGCAGTGAGTGGGTTTCCTGCGGGAAGGGCGGCCAGCACATCCTTCGGCCTGCTCTGCTTCCCGCAGCCAATGGGAGCCGCGATTGGCCGAATCTGTGGACGCAGCAGGTAAACAAACTAGCCCGGCCCACCAGGGGCTTTCCCTGAAAAAGCGGTGGACCGGCTTTGAAAACCACTGATTTAGGCCATCCCTGACAGGTGTTTGTCTAAACTGCTCTTAAAAACCTCCAATGACAGAGAATCCACAATCTCCCTAGGCAATTTATTCAAGTGCTTAACCCCCTGACAGGAAGTTTTTCCTAATGTCCAACCTACACTGCCCTTGCTACAAGTTAAGCCCATGGCTTCTTGTCCTATCCTCAGAGGTTAACAAGAACAATTTTTCTCCCACCTCCTTGTAACAAACTTTTATGTACTTGAAAACTGTTATGTCCCCTCTCAGTCTGGGCTGAGGACGATGATACTGTTGTGTGCGTGGCCTCTGATAAGGTTGATACCACTGTCTTCTGGGAAAGGATGGGTAAATGCCCACAGTACGCAGGGTCTCTCTAGAGTCTTTCATGGTGTGAAGAACTTGGTCGTGTTTTTTTTGGAAAATGTTTATCTTTATCAAAGAGGAGATCCTCCACTTTGGTCTGCAGGTCGTTGGGGATATTGGATGCAGAGAACCAGGAAGATTTGTGCATAACCACTGCAGTTGTGGTAGCGCAGGCTGCTGTGTCCGCCATGTCTAGAGATGCTTGTAGGGCTGTTCTGGAGACTAATTGGCCCTCGACAAGGGCTGACTTAGTCTGCTCTCCTGTGATCTGGAATATGAGAGGTAAAATCAAAGAGTTTATTGTAGTTATCAAAGTCATAGCTTGCAAGTAGGGCGGAATAGTTTGCAATTCTGAACTGCAGAGTGGAGGAGGTATAAACCTTGCGGTCCAAGTGGTCAAGGTGTTTGAGATCCTTGTCTTGAGGGGTGGGTGGTAGTGCAGCTGTTTCGTCCTGTGTGTCACTGCATCTACTACAAGAGAATTTGGTTGTGGATGGGAGAATAAGAAGTCTATGTCCTTAGTAGGAACACAATCTTTACGTTCAGCCTTTTTGCAAGTTGGTAAGATAGAGGCTGGTGTCTCCCAGAGGGTGTCAGCTGGTTCTAGCACTGCTTCATTTATGGGAAGCATGATCTTTTAAGGGCCAGAGGTTTGGAGGATTTTGAGGAGCCTGTGTTGTGGGTCCTAGACCTCCTCTAAAGGGATGTCCTGGCTGAGTGCCACTCTCTTAAAAAATTATTGGAATTGTTTAAAGTCGTCCACATTCTGTGGAGATGGAGGCATGAGGGCTCTGTTTGGAGCTGATGGAGAGAAAGGAGTCGGTGAATCAGGGTATGGTCCATAGCCCACCTCTGCAGGGTGGGTTCAGGCGCTCTAAAAGTAGACAGAGCTGGAGACAGAGGAACAGAAGGATCTTGTGGTCTGGTGGAAGAAGCATTAGGGTGAGTGGCAGTAGGAGCTGGCCACGGGTACCACTGAGGCCAAGGATAACAGAAGTAAGGTGCCGTCCATGGAGGGGTGGGAGCAAAGTAGGGAAACAGGCTGGTGATTGTGAGCCATGACCTGAGGTGCAAAAGGTTCCGGTGGAGGAGGAGAGGCAGGCAGGGAGAACTCCAGCTGCTGCTGCTTATAAAGCTCGCTATTAGTAAAGGTAGCCAGGTCAGGTGGGTACAGCGGCTGGTCAAAGAGTGAGCAGTGTGTGTCAAGGAACAGAGAGTTAGGCTGAGGTGCCACTGAGAGGTCATCCTGACTTAGGAACTCTTGCTGCTGTTCCCTGGGCTGTGATTCCGCTGAGCACAATCTATTCACAAGTGTGAACGGACTTGTTTAGCTGTTCCCAGTGCCGTGGGTTGCTTGTAGGTGCCCTGCGGGAGGTCCAGTGCTGCCATAGGAGTGGCAGGCAGGCTCGGTGTTGATGTTCTTGTCGGCACAGGGTCCATTTTCGGTGCCAAGGGGACCAGTGCCGAGGAGACCTTCCTGGACAGGAAGTCAGGTCCCTGCCTCCGCGCTCCGCGGGAGACGTAGCTGAGGTGCTGGGATGGTCGGAGGCACCTGCCTTCGGCACTGTCAGCACTGAGGGTAAGGATCTCGCAGGAGATCCTTTACCCTTGTGAAAGTCTCTGCGCAAAGCCAGTTGGGCTTCCTGCCTTTGCCTGAGAGGGTGAAGCCATGCTCCTAACTGGTTTGGACTAGGCTGGGGAGTGTGAGGGAGAGGGCTTGTCATTGCCCGTCTCCAGAGGCGGTTGTAGGGATTTCTCCATCAGAAGCATTTTCAGCCACAGGTCCCTGTCAGGATGAGCCCTGGTTTTGAGGCTCGTACAATGGACACACTTGACATGGACATGTGTCTCGCTGAGGCACTTCACACAACGTGAGTGTCGATCAGACCCTGGCATAAAATCTTGACAGGGAGCACATTTCTTGAATCCTGATGCCCCTGAGATTATTGCACTAGGAATGCCAGGGGAGAGCATCTTAGCAGGAGACAAACTTGAGGAAAAGGAAGGGGTTTTTTTGTTTGTTTGTTTTTTAAACTAAGTAACTATTCTAAGGGGGGAAAAAACTGGGATGTTACTAACTATTTCTATGTTCTTTGTAACTGTTTCCTTCAGAGACCAGGAAAGAGGATCAGCACTGCCCTGAGTCCTGTCTTCAGCCGAGGACAGTTGAGAAGGAACTGAGGGGGGCGTGGGACACGCATGCTCAAGCAGACTCTAACGAGCCTGCAAGACAGCAACTGAGCATGTGCGTCCCAACCAGGCACTGCTACTGAAGATCTCTGATCAGCTGCGCCGGGATGCACCATCACCTGGAGAGGAGCACTCACAGGGACAGCACTGGAAGAAGAATTACTTCTTGTGTTTTGCTTACAACACTCCTGCTAATACATCCCAGAATGATGTTTGCTTGTTTTGCCACAGTGTTACACGGTTGACTCATATTTAGCCTGTGATCCACTATGACCCCCAGCTCTTTCCGCCAGCAATCATTTCCCTTTTTGTATGCATTTAATTGTACTAAGGAGTACCTTGCATTTGTCCCTATTGAATTTAATCTATTTACTTCAGACCATTTCTCCAGTTTATCCACATCATTTTGAATTTTAATCCTACTCTCCAAAGCATTTGCAACCCCTCCCAGCTTGATATCATCTGCAACCTTTATAACTGTAGTCTCTATGCCATTATCTAAATCATTGATGAAGATATTGAACAGAACTGGACCCAGAACTGATCCCTGTCAGACCCCACTTGATATGCCCTTTAAGTTTGACTGTAAATCACTGATAACTACTCTCTGGGAATGGTTTTCCAACCAGTTATGACCCCACCTTAAAGTAGCTCCGTCTAGGTTGCATTTCTCGAGTTTGTTTATGAGATGGTCACGAGAGGCAGTTTCAAAAGCCTTACTAAAGTCAAGATATAACACGTCTACTGTTTCCCCCATCCACAAAGCTTGTTACCCTGTCAAAGAAAGCTATTAGGTTGATTGGACTCGATTTGTTCTTGGCAGATCCATGCTATTACTTATCTTCTTATTGTCTTCTGGGTGTCTGCAAATTGATTGGTTAATTATTTGCTCCATTATCTTTCTGGGTACTGAAGTTTAGCTGATTGGTCTGTAATTCCCCCGGTTGTCCTTATTCCTCTTTTTACAGAGTAGCACTATATTTGCCCTTTTCCAGTCCTCCTGAATCTCCTGAAAGTTCCTGTCAAATACCCCCTCACTCTTCTCTTCTGCAGACTAAATAAGCTCAGTTCATTCAGCCTCTCCTAAGTCATGTGCCACAACCTCCTAATCATTTTCGTTACCCTCCGCTGGACTCTCTGTACTTTGTCCACATCATTTCTGCAGTGGTGGGGACCAAAACTGGATGCAGTACTCCAAGTGTGGCCTCACCAGTGCCGAATAGAGGGGAATAATCACTACCCTTGATCTGCCGGCAATACTTCTACTAATGCAGCCCAATATGCCGTTGGTCTTCTTGGCAACAAGGGCACACTGCTGACTCATATCCAGCTTCTTGTCCACTGTAATCCCCAGGTTCTTTTCTGCAGAACTGCTGCTTAGCCAGTCCGTCCCCAGCCTGTTGCGGTGCATGGGATTCTTCTTTCTTATGTGCAGGACTCTGCACTTGTCCTTGTTGAACCTCAGCAGATTTCTTTTGGTGCAATCCTCCAATATGTCTAGGTCACTCTGGACCCTATCCTCTAGCATATCCACTTATCCCCCCATCTTAGTGTCATCTGCGAACTTGCTGAGGGTGCAATTACTCCCACCATCCAGATCATTAATAAAGATGTTGAACAAAATCGGCCCCAGGACTGACCCCTGAGGCACTCTGCTTGATATAGGCTGGCAACTAGACATCGAGCCATTAATCACTACCCATTGAGCCTGACAATCTAGCCAGATTTCTATCTACCTTATAGTCCATTCATCCAATCCATATTTTTTTTAACTTGCTGGCAAGAATACTGTGGGAGACCATATCAAAAGCTTTGCTAAAGTCAAGATATATCAGATCCACTGCTTTCTCCATATCCGCAGAGCCAGTTATCTCATCATAGAAGGCAATCAGGTTGGTCAGGCATGACTTGCCCTTGGTGAATCTATGTTGACTGTTCCTGATCAACTTCCTCTCCTCCAAGTGCTTCAAAATGGATTCTTTGGGGACCTGCTCCATGATTTTGTTGGGGAGTAAAGCGAGGCTGTAGTTCCCCGGGTTCTCTTTCTTCCCTTTTTTTAAAGATGGGCACTATATTTGTGTTTTTCTAATCGTCTGGGACCTCCCCTGATTACCATGAATTTTCAAAAATGATGGCCAATGGCTATGCAATCACATAAGCCAATTCCCTTAGATGCATTAGCTCTGGACCCATGGACTTGTGCATGTCTAGCTTTTCTAAATAGTCCTTAACCTGTTCTTTCATCATTGAGGGCTGATCATCTCCTCCCCATACTGTGTTGCCCACTGTAGCAGTCTGGGAGCTGACCTTGTCTGTGAAGACCGAGGCAAAAAAAACCATGGGGTATTTCAGCTTTTTCCACATCATCTGTGGAATTTGTTATAAAAGGCACAAAAATTATGGATATGGATGGCATTATGGGATGGAGAAAGTTTCTTGCTGGGAACTTGACCCCTAGGCAGGGGTGCCGGAACAGGGTGAGCCATGGGGCCATGGCCCTCCCACATTTGAAAGTAGATGGGCCTGACCCATCCACTTTTTGCTATGGACCCTGTCCCCTTCCCCTCCTCTTCCTCCCCGAGGCCCTGCCACTTGGCCAGGCCAGCAACTGGTAGAGCGCGGCCAGGGAACCTAGGCAGTTGTGGGGAGCCATGTGGACCCTTCACCTGCCCAGGATGTAGGAGGCCTGAGAGGAGCCCTGGGCCTGTGTCCTCCACCAAGGGCAGGTGGAAGCCTGGTCCACGCTGGCTCCCCACAGCTGCCCGTGTGGCTCTTACCTCGATTGAGCTGTGGCCAGGAGGCAGGATCTCGGAGCTGCAGCCTGGCCATGGTAAGAGCTGTGTGGGCAGCTGTGGGGAGCTGGCACAGACCCAGCCTCCATCTGGCCTGGGCGGAAAACCTGGTGGGCGGGATTAGGGTTGCCAACCCTCGAGGGGTGTCCTGGAGTCTCCAGGAATTAAAGGTTAATCTTTAATTAAAGACTAGTTCAAGTGATGAAACCTCCAGGAATCAAGGTCAGGGTTACCACTTATCAGCCACATAGCACACAAAATTGGAGAGTTCTTAGGTTGGCACAAAGAGGCAGAAGTTTAGTCACAGTTCATCTGGTCAAACCAGTGCCCTGCTGAGCCAGCCGAGCTGTGATGGACTCCACCTCTGGCCCTCTCTCTGTCTCATAGCCTCTTGTCTCCTCTCCAGCCCGGTCCAGGCTTCTGGGTCGCTCCAAAAAGCCCCCTTCTTCCAGTCACTTGAAACCTTACTCCCTAGCTCAATTCCCAAGTCCCACTTGCTGGTATGTCCAGCTCTTAGGTGGTGATTGTTCAATTCTTGGGGCACTCTTTTGTTTTGTTGGACTCTCGGCAGGGCCGGCGCTACCATTTAGGCAGCCTAGGCAATCACCTAGGGTGCCAGAATAAATGGTGGGCGCCGTTTTGCCGGAGGGGGCAGCAGGCGGCTCCGGTGGAGCTGCCGCAGTCATGCCTTCGGACGGTCGGCTGCTTGCGCGACTCCAGTGGACCTCCCGCAGGCGTGACTGCGGCAGCTCCACGGAGCACCGGACCGTCTGCAGGCACCACTGCGGCAGCTCCACCGGAGCCGCAGGACCAGCGCACGGGGTGGCGAAATTGCCGTCTGCCTAGGGAGCTCAAAACCCCTAGCGCCGGTCCTGACTCTCGGGATACTGAATTATCTTTCCCGTTTGTAACAATCCTTCCTTTTCCAGCATGTTCCTCACAGCAACATGGAATATTATGGGTGCACTGCAATACCCCATAGGCAAAACATTCCAGCAATATTGAGTACCCTGGAATACAAAAGCCATTCGATACTGGGATTCTGGACTCAAAGGTAAACCCCAAAACCCACTTGCCACATCCAGTACAGAAAACCATTTCATTTCGGGGGATACCACCTCCACCAGCTCAGGCTGAGCTGTTACTGTGGGAGGCCCCGATGTAAACAGTTTTGTTTATCCCTCTATAGTTGATATTTAATCTCCATGTTCCATTTGGCTTTTTAACTGGCCAGATTGGTTAGGTGCTGAGCACCTGTGTGTTAATTTCTGTTTTTCCAGTTCTTCTATGATTTGTCTTAGTGATTTCTTTGCTTCCTGAGGTATTGGATATTGTTTAATGTGTAGATGCACGTCTCCTTCTAGTGAAACTGAAGTTTGTACCTTTCTTGTATCTAACGAGTCTGCAGCCCATGCAGTTTGTATTTCAGTCCACCAGGTTTCCCAGCCTTTCAGCACAGGAGGTGGCTTTTTCGGTATTATTGCTTTTATAGTTTGCGTTAGCAAGCCCCATGGGGATCAGATTAACATCGTCCTTCCCCTCTTTTACAGTGAGGGCTTGTCGGATACAAGTGTTTGGGAAATCTATGATTATTCCCAGCTGCTTTATTGTTTTAGCTCCAATCAAATTTTCTCTCCCTGCGATAGCACACTTCTCCTGAATGGCATGGCCACCAAACTGGAGAGGTAGTGTTTTTACTGTTTGTGACTGCTTATTTCCTGATATTTCCTGTATTTGTACAGAGTCTGTGACTGAGTATGCACTAAATATGTCTTTTACTATGAGGATTCCTGCCCCCATTAGAATCCAATAGAAAATCTGCAAGCCCGTCCCTGACTCGGATGCTTAAGTGGGGGCAACCCCACACATCTATTGTCATGGGTTGCTGAAAAATGCATTTCAAGTCTCGGCAAGGGCTGTCCTATGTTACCTGATTGCCAACCACAGGATCATTCAATCCAGAAGCCAGAGCAATCGCTTCAGCAGCCTTTGTTACAGCCTTATCATCTCCGTCCTTAGAAACTCTACTAACCATACATGCCTGCAGTTGTGCTTGTAACTTCTCTTTCTCTCCTTTAAGATCCTGATTCTCCTGCTTCAGTACTCCAGGTGACGCTCATTCACCCTCTCTGTTCATTCCTCTGCCTCTATTCATTCCATGGCTACTCCTGAAGGCAGCACTTGTAACACTGCTTTAACTCCTTAAGATTAATCTTTCCTGCAGTTAACATAATGTACATTTGAATCTGTCAGCCAGCTTGGCAGGAGCCTCACCTGACATTCTTGTAATACCTTTTAATGCAGCTAACCCACAAGATAGTTTAAAATGCTTTTGAACCATTTGAGTAACATCGTCGTCAAAACCAACAGTGTGACAACTTAATATACTAGCAAAGTTTGTACTAGCAATGGCTCATGTACAACGGTAATCCCCACTGCTTTTAGGAATTGTGTACATTTGTGTAACCGTGCCAAAAACATGTTAACATTTTCAGAAGGCAGAGGACCAGCATCTCCTACTAGGACAGTTAATTCATTGATTTTTAAGGCATCGAGCTTGGCTGTTAAATCACTAGCTCGAGGTGGATGAGGGGTATAGTGTATTAGGGTGCAATATTATCTCTTCTTTCACAATCACTGTGGAGCCATGACTGTTTCAGATTGTTTTCTAATTTCTGAGTTGCCTGTTCTCTCTCTCTCAATAATTTCAATCCGCTTTGAGTTATACGTGGAGTGATTTCAAGGGTGAATCGAGGTATTGGTGAGGTGCCATGCTCAATTTACAATTCTGGGCTCCCCCTCTCTTCTTCACCCAATGTTCCTGTTTTAACAGGAATTGATCTAGGTTTTGGTGAAAGTTTTTCCAAAGTCTGGTCCTCATCAGAAGGTGGTGGTTGCGGTGCAGTAGCCCTGCCCATAGGCTATTGGATGGTGGCCTCCATGGGTCATTCCACATGTCCCCAAGGCAGCATCCATTCCATTTATCCCATGTTCCATCTTCTAGTTTGGCTAGGGCCACCTGTTTTCATTTCTGTCCCCATCCTGCAGGCATTATTAAAGCTATTGAAGTCTGTTGCTGGGTAACAGGGGATGGCACCTTTCTTTTGTAGGTTTTCCACAGTTGTTTCCAACTTTTTATTTTCCTGCTTTATTTGTTTGAGTATATCATGCCTCTAGACTGACTGTTGCCCTGCTAAAAGAGCTTGGGCTTTCCAGTGCTCGACAGCCTGGGATGCTTCTTCCAAAGCCTGGGTTACCTCTTCGACTTCTCTGGTTATTTCCATTACTTGCCTGACCAGTATTTTGGCATGTTGTTTAAGCCATTTTATTGCCATGGCCATTAATTGCAAGATTCTACATTTTTTTTCAATAACAATAGAGATGTGAAACTCTTCAACCCATTCTGACTTAAGTCAAAGACCAAAGTCAAAAAAGTGCTAATCAGCTGTTCGCCGATGATGCTGTCCTCATAGCCCACAATGAAGATCTACTACAAGAACTCACAGATCGCCTTTCAAGTGCCTTTCAGGCATTTGCTCTTACCATCAGCATCAAGGAAACAGTTGTATTAGGAGAGGGAGTTTCACAAGATCCTTCAAGTACCTTAAATGCAAACCAGCTAGACATAGTCCAAAAGTTCAGCTATTCAGGTTCTACAGTGACCACAGACCTCTCACTGGATGAAGAACTAAATGTTCGCATAGGAAAGGCTGCCACCACCTTTAGCAGACTAATTAAAAGAGCATGGAACAACTCAAAGCTGAGCATCAAGACCAAAATGCTAGTGTACCAAGCCTGCGTCCTCAGCACTCTTGTGTATGGTGGGGAAACATGGACAACTTATGCTCATCAGGAGAAAAGGTTAAACAGTTTCCACCTACACTGTTTACGCCACATACGCAACACCAAATGGCAAGATAAAGTCACTAACACAGAGGTTCTTCAAAGGGCTAATTTACCAAGTGTGACAGCCCTGCTAAAGCAAAGACGACTGCGCTGGCTGGGCCATCTAGGCTGGAAGGACATGCACACCCAAGGACAAGCTATACGGGGCGCTATCAGAGGGAGCAAGAACAACAGGATGTCCCAAGCTTCGCTATAAAGACATATGCAAGCAAGATATGAAGGAATTTGGAATTGATCCTGACCACCTGCCTGCAGTGTGGGGGGCCCGAGAGCAGCCCCTGGTCCACTATAGCCTGCTAGTTTAACTGTAGAAATTGATCCGGGTCAGTAGGACCATGCTTTGTTTACAATAAACCCGATCAACTGCCTTCATACCCCCGGTCCATTATAGCTATCTCAACCTTTTTCTTTCTGAGGCCCCCTCCACATGCTATAAAAACTCCATGTTCCACCTGTGCCACAACAACTGTTTTTCTGCAAATAAAAGC
Organism: Gopherus flavomarginatus; assembly: GCF_025201925.1. Classification (NCBI taxonomy): domain Eukaryota; kingdom Metazoa; phylum Chordata; order Testudines; family Testudinidae; genus Gopherus; species Gopherus flavomarginatus. The sequence goes on from NC_066628.1 coordinate 26,160,581, forward strand.
CAGGGATAATGTTAGGGGGTAGCAAACAGGGAAGTTGCCTGGGGTCCCATGCTACAGGGGGCCCCCACAAAGCTACAGTACTCAGGCTTTGGCTTCAACCCCGAGTGACAGGTTCAGGACCCTGGGCTTCAGACTCATGTGGTGGGGCTTTGGCTTTCCACCTTGGGCCCCAATGAGTCTAACGCTGGCCCTGCTTGGCAGACCCCCTGAAGCCTGCTTGTGGCCCCCGGACCCCTGGTTAAGAACCACGGGGCTATAACATTATCTATTTGGCAAACCTCATTTGGTAGATTTCAGCTTTAAAATCCACTGGCAATTTTGGCAAATTCACTGACAGATATTAGTGCACAGCTTCAGCTTGGGAGGCTTGGGAAAGTGCCTAGAATAACCTGCAGGGAATGCCATTCACCCATCTAGGTCTGAGACAAACCTGTCTAGAGCTGAGCCAGTGACTGGGCTTGGCTACACTCACACTTTACAGCGCTGCAACTGGGGTGTGAAAAAACACCCCCCTGAGCGCTGCAAGATACAGCGCTGTAAAGCGTCCGTGTAATCAGGGCAGCAGCGCTGGGAGCGCGGCTCCCAGCGCTGCACGCTACACCCGTAAAGGATGTGGTTTACATGCAGCGCTGGGAGAGCTCTCTCCCAGCGCTGCCGCTCTGACTACACTCACACTTCAAAGCGCTGCCGCAGCAGCGCTCCTGCAGCGCTGCTGCGGCAGCGCTTTGAAATTCCAAATGTAGCCATACCCTCACAAACCAGATGATAAGGTTACTCTCCTACCCCCTCCTTTCTAGTGCCCACAATTCAAGAAGGATGTTGATAAATTGGAGCAGGCTCAAAGAAGATGGGAATGATTAAAAGATTAGAAAACTTGTCTTAGAGTCATACACTCAAGGAGCTCAATGTATTTAGCTTAACAAAGAGAAGGTTAAGGGGTGACTATTACAGTCTGTAAGTATCTACACTGGGAACAGATAGTTGCTAATGGGCTTTTCAATCTAGCAGAGAAAGGTCTAACATGAGCCAGTGGCTGGAAGCTGAAGATAGAAAGAAGGCACAAATTTTTAACAGTGACTGGAGCAATTTGCCAAGGGTTGTGCTGCATTCTCCATCACTGGCAATTCTGGATGCTTTTTAAAAGAGCTGCTCTAGGGGTTTTGGGAGCAATTTCATGGCCTGTGCTGTGCACGTGGGCAGGCTAGATGAACACAGTGGTCCCTTCTGGTCTTAAAATGTATGAATTTCCCAGCAGGCCCTGGCCTTTCAGAGGCTAACTGCTCTGCCAATAGTATTCCTTCCCTCTCCACTTGTCCATTGGAGACCTCTCCATGCCCACTGATTCTCTGAGGAAGGCATCAGGCTTTGGGCAGAGACAGGGATACTTATTCTCTGCAGCACAGTCTTTGCAAGTCTCTTACCATAACCCTACTGAGATTTATTTCTTTCTGTAGCTCGATCTTGCTCAGCTTTGCCTTATGTGAGCTGAATGCCTCACTTGTGCCCCATGGACTGGGCATGTGCAGTGTGAGACTCTCAAGGGCTCATCACTTGATTAAATTTGTTTTCTCCAGGACAAGCAAAGGCACTTTTCCTTACTGAAGGCTATTTCTGTGGCAAATTTCACCTTTCTCCCCTAAGCCCTTTTTGTCAGAGAGCTATTCAAACAAAAGTTCTGATTAGTTTTGATACTCATGGTCTGTTTTTTCCTACTCTTCTCATGCTCCCTGTAGTGGGGTGGTCCCCCGATCCTGTCATAAAGGGCTTAAAACAGCCCAAGAGAGGGCTGTGGCTGGTGGCAAGCAGCCCAGGCTGATTGGGGAAGCAGCCTCAGCTGTGGCCACATCCCAGTCAGGGCCCAGCTGGCCCTTATAAGAGGGCAGTGGGTTAGGAGCAGACAGACACTCTCTCTCTCTCTCACCTTTGAAACAGAGGGGCCTGGCTGCTGGGGAGCGTATCTGGGTAGGAGCCAGGCTGGGGGAAGGCCAGAGGGGCTGGGGAGCTCTGGCCTGGAACCCCCCCGCCCCCGCAGGCTGCAGGCCTAATATAAGGCTGAATAGGTACTGGGGTCGCAGGGGGCAGCCCAAGGGTGGGCAGAGGAAGCAGGTCCAAACCCCCCTTGCCTGTGATGAGTGGCTTATATACTGCAGTCTGCCCCAGTGAACAGGGGCTAGATGGGGACTGGGCAGTAGCCATGTACTGAGGTGAGGTGGAGATGGGGGTGGGGGTTCCCCTGGAAGGGGGAGACCCGGAGACTGTGGGGTTACTGCCAGGGGGCAGCACCCCAGTGGAAAGGGGCATTGGGGTCCGAGAGGGACACAAGGGCCCAGCGGTAGCAAGATATTGGCCGACAGAGGGCGCTTCAGAGGCTGGAAGCTAATTCCCTGAGAGACCAGCAGGAGGCACCGCAGGGGTGAGTCCTCGTATCGTTACATCGAGTTAAAAAGCAACACCTCTTACAGCTTGAACTAAACTGCCAAGCCTCTGTAGCAGCTCATATCCTCTGTGCTTAGCATCTAATGGGACCTGTAGCCCCCTCACAGGGAAAATGTCAGTTCAAAGATGAAAGTTTCCAAACGTTATGAGTGAAAGAAACACTGGGATTAGAACTGGAATGTATTACCAACTCAGCCACAGTGCATCCAAGCCAGTGCCCCATGAGAAGAAAGACATCAGTTTGTGCTTACTGAGATAAAGAAATCAGTGCCTAACCCCCCTAGTGGAGATTTTACTAGCAATAAAGGTAAAATGCAGCCTAACAGAATATAAGGAACAAAGACAATGTCTTTCTCTCTAGAAGACATACTCTAGGGAAATCAGAAGTTATGGCGTGTGTTATGCAGGACATCAGACTAGAGGAGGACAGCATTCTCTTCCAGCCTTAAATCTGTAACTTCTGCATAATTTTAACCTGGTATTGATCTAGCGAAGAAAAGAAGTAGTACCAAGTAAACCAAACAAACAAAACCGGTCACTCAGAAGACTCCCTCCTCCCCCTTGCATGGCAATAGTAAAATAAGCAAAGTACAGTAACAAGGAAAAATACCTTCTGGTTTGAGTAAAGGATTTACTGTTGAATCCTCTGTTGAACTGAGGTGGTTGTGAAATAGTGTGTAGCAGAAACAAACATAATCCACATATTAGAGGATTAACAGAAAGAAAAAGAAAGAAAGAAAGACATTCCTATTCCCTTCAGGGAATTACTGAAGTGACCAAGAAAATATTTTTAAACCTTGTTTGTCTTACTTGCTTAGAGAAAAAAAAATCAACTGAACAACCCTCTGCTCACACATGAGCAAATGAAGTATGCAACTTCAGACTAGTTAAATAGCAATTGGGTCCCAGAAAAAATACATTGTCACAATGCCATCTACTGGAAGCTATTAAAGACTACAACAGGGGTCGGCAACTATTCAGAAGTGGTGTGCTGAGTCTTCATTTTTTTCACTCTAATTTAAGGTTTCGCATGCCGGTAATACATTTTAACATTTTTAGATGGCCTCTTTCTACAAGTCTATAATATATAACTAAACTATTGCTGTATGTAAAGTAAATAAGGTTTTTAAAATGTTTAAGAAGCTTCATTTAAAATTAAATTAAAAGGAGAGCCCCCAGACTGGTGGCCAGGACCCGAGCAGTGTGACTGCCACTGAAAATCAACTCGCGTGCCGCCTTCAGCACGCGTGCCATAGGTTGCCTACCCCTGGACTACAAGACAATATTATAAATGAGCAGAAATAGTCTCGGAGACTCCCTTGGGTCTGGAAGTGTCTTCCTAAGAAAAAGAAGATTTTTATTTCACATTTGCAAACATTATTGTTAGATAACAAAAGTGAATGACATATTACAGCTCATACCTGCATTCATTTGCATGCATCAAATGCAGATGAGTTTTGACACCAGTGTTTGGAAAATCTGAGCACTATTTAAAAGATGAGATGTGTTCTTTGCTATTAAGAATGTCCAAAATTACGTGAGATGTATGATAACCCACCAGGAGATACAACCAACATATAATCTCTAGGTTGAAACCATCAGGTTTTTGTCACAAAACAGTAATTTAGAAGATGCAGGACAAGTCTTTAGATCTATAACGCAATATAGCAGAACTGTGCTTTTCAATCTCTTTTTCATTTGCAGACCCCTAAAAAATTTTGCATGGAGGGGCAGACCCCTTTGGAAATCTTAGACATAGTCTACAGACCCCAGGGGTACACAGACCACAGGTGAAAACCCTTGTTCTATGGTAATCATGACCTTTCACAGACTCCTTAGACATAGCCTATGTACCTGTGGACCACAGGTTGAAAACCACTGCAGTAGACAAATGTCTATCTTCTGAAAACACCATCTACAACATGCTAATTATACAGTCTAGCTAGTGAACTGAAGTAACACTTAATAGCTTCCTGCACATCCACCGAACCATTAAGAGGAGTGCTGAAGACAGAAATGATTCCTGAAACTATGGCAGCATGGTAGACATTTGGAAATGACAGCCAGGAACTGGAAAGTTCCCAGTGCAGACTTCAGTTGTGCAGCAAGAGGGAAATTACTAGAAAAGTCAAGTTACACATCACTCACATATCGGAAGAGGCTAGCTACAGAGGTGGCCAACCATTTCCTTCTGAAGCACAGGATTCTGAAAAAGAGGATAACTGTGGCATTGCGAGGAGGAAAGTTCACTCTGCATCTGTCTGATGCAGTAAGAAGCCAAATGACATGCTAAGCCATCACAAATTTGGAGATTCCAGGACTTCATACTAGCCAAAAAACACTGCTACAGTAAAGTTCCCAGTGCAGACTAGTTCTGATCAAAGTATAGCAGATAAAGTTAGGAGTGTGCTTAAGTTCCAAAAGCAGTTGTTGTGCAATTAGCAGATGTAACTCCCTCGCCGGTAGCAGCAGTAGGCTACATTTCATCTACATAGACCAGCCATAACAGGGAGTTATTACACATGTGCCTGGAAAAACTCATGCCAGATGTCCGAGGTTCACTGAAATTGAAATACCAACACAAGCTATCACTTTGTAATTTCCCCGCATAAGCGGTGAGTAGGGACTGACCAAAAGACTTTTAATACCAAAGGACAGGCATCCACCAGCTGACCCATAAGAGTACTGAATCAACTAACACCAGTAATAGGCTCTGATGCTCTCTTTGGACCAGCCACTAAAGGTACAAGGCTAGCCTGAGTGCATGGAGGTTCTGGTTAGTCAGAGGGAGCTAGAGAACATGACTTCCAGCTCTAAAGCAAGCTACTGCCTCCAAAAGGATCCTTTGGCTGAGAGACGGGAGAAGCCATGCTGTACAGAGACCTGTGCACCAAGGTGCTCAGGTGGATGAAAGGTAACAAATGCTTATCTGGGCCTCTTAGGGCAAACTGCTTATGAAATAAGCAGCCAAGGAGACTGGAACAAACTGGGTGTGTTATGCTAAAAATTGACATGGGGGCATCAAAGCTCCTGGGGAGGGCACAGATCACTAGAGCCACACAGCAAAATGGCCCTAGGAACAAAAGGGGCCATCACTGGAATCACCACAGTGTTTTGAAGGATATAATTTTAAGGGCACAAGCTACCCTGCCACCTTTTAGACACTGCTTTTCTTGGGGTTACTTGGCAGCTTGTTTAAGCTTGTGGACAGAAAGGAAAGCGCAAGCAAGCATCACCATCAGGGCTGCCATCTTCTCCGGGGACCGCACGCTCTACCACCACTCCATCAAACCTTCGCAGATGAGGGGAGGGAACCAGTTCCATATCTGGTTCAGCTGAACCCTGAGCAACATGTGGGATGTGGAGTTGAGGTACAAGCTATTCCCCCTTCCCAAATGGTCTGTTTCTCCTTTCCCAACTTATTTCTCCTTTTTTCTCTATGGATAGTCTGGCCTAGCCAACCAGAACAAACCCACTGCAATGCTGCCATAATGGAAAGGCAGGCTAGCCACCATTCAGGATCTCTGCACTACTTGGAGCCCTTCCACAGCCTCCGTCCCCAGAAGAATGCAAGCCACTCTGAGAGGAGGGGAGCCTCTATCCCAGAAACAGTGACTCTGAAAAGGAGTTGGATAGCGTGGGGGATAATTAGCTGAATAGCAGCTCCCGGTGTGAGGCTGTGGCCAAAAGGGCTAATGTGAGCCTGGGATGCATAAACAGGGGGATCTCGAGTAGGAGCAGAGAGGTTATTTTACTTCTGTCTTTGGCACTGGTGTGGCCACTGCTGAAATCCTGTGCCCTGCTCTGGTGGCCACAATTCAAAAAGGATGTTGATAAATTGGAGAGGGGTCAGAGAAGAGCCACAGAAATGATATAGGATATGAAAAGGATTAGAAAACATTCGTTATAGTGATCAACTCCATGAGCTCAGTGTATTCAGATTAACAAAGAGAAGGCGAAGAGGTGACTTGATCATGTCTATACGTATCTACATGGGGAACAGAAATTTGATAATAGACGGCTCCTCAATGCACCTCTTTGAAGGGGATGAAAGGTTCTGTCTCCTTCCTATCACCATCCAGCAGGAGGCCCTACAGCTTTTTCCTGCAGTGCTCGGTATTGCCTCCAGGTGGCACAAGCCTCTCCTGCCCTTCTGCCCATGACCATGCTGTTGCCAGCACGTGGGAATCATGCATCTTCACAGCCTGTTAGTTTGTCAGGAGATTTCTTCCTTTGCCTTCAATGTTACTTTGCATCTCTCTGATTTTGCAGCCAGGGATGCTGCTGCCTGCCCACAAGTGCCCCTGCTGAGAGTTGTGCACCCAGGGGAGCTCAAACAGCCCATCATTGTAAAGATGTTTTCTTGGGGGTGAGGGGGGAGTGTTAGTTCTGAAACTGTCTGGCTTTAGAAGGGCTCTTCTTGCTTAGACCCCAGGAAACAAAGTGCTGTTTATGTTTTTCTCATCCTGTTTCCTCTTCCCCTTCTCACTATAGCCCCCTTGGTTGCAGTGAATTGAAGAAGGGGAGCAGGGGAAAAGCAGCTGTGGGGAGATGGATAGAAGGGGGCAGGTTGGTTACAGGGAAATTACCTAGAGCCTGCACTGAAATTGGTTTAAATCACAGTCAGCCCCTCCCCTTGGAGGGAGTGGGGTAATTTCCTCCTATGCTATTAACCAGACTGGGCCCCTGGGAGGTCTGGCTTTTATAGGAGGAGGAGGTCCCTGCTGCTAACAAATAGGAGCTGTGAACTCCCAGAGATCAGGGCCAGAAGGGGCAGTTCTCAGCCAGTGTAGCACACAGTGACTCCTGCAGTGGAGTGGGTAATCTCCATGCTCAGCTGGGGCCCTGTCAGTCCCAGTGACTTGCTGCACTGAACTGCTCCACAGCTCTGGTAACATCCAAGGAGCCCAGCCAGACTGTCCCCTTTCAGCCTTCTCACGGCTTTTCACTGTTGCCAGTGGAATTCCTAGTGCTGCCTGTTATTGGGGCTGCCCAACTCTTCTCGTTATAATACTCTGTTTTCAGTTGCTTATAACTTTGTCAAACATTAACCATTTGGGCTGTAATTTTCCAGTTTGGGAGTCTCGGGCTGGAATGTTTTGGGAAATTCCAGCCCAAATGGTTCAACTGTTTATGAGAATAAGCCTAGGCTGCTGCAGAAGAAAGGCCCATAACTGTCTCAGTAGCTGGAGAAACAGGAAGGGCAGAGTACAGTGCCCAGGACAGCAGTGCTCTGCTGCAGGGGAATAAAGCCTGAACCTGTGGCATCAGGAGCAGACTATGGGATGGTGTTTCTATGTCTGACAAAAATGTGTACAGGACTGGCCAGAACAGGAGGAGCAGCCTACAGCCTTGGTCTCTCAGGGCTAGTGGAGGTTCACTGCAAAGAGAATGACTGCTTGTGTACACACATTTCAGGGTTGTCTGAAGGTTTGCGTCCCAGTGCTCAATGGCGCAGGCCATAGGAATCCCTCCGATGCTACAGTTTAATAGTCTACTTTGCCATGATGCACATAAGTGGACCTTAATTAGGATCAAGGCAACATACAAGCAGAGTTCCCAGGTTCTAGCAGAGATACACCTGTCTAGCTCATGGTAAAGACATGACATGACTTCCTACTCAAGCAGATCTACAGAAAGTATGAAGCACCATCTAACTCAGCGTTTCTCAAATGAGGACCACCCGGGGCTTTTCGTGCGGCCACAGCCTCCTGGGTGCGGGAGGGGGACAAAGCAATGGCCCCTCCCCCAGAGCTCTCAACAGGGCCCTGTTCCCCTCTGGAGCCACAAACACTGATGGAGCAGGCAGGCAGTGGAGCTTGGGCTTCAGACCTGAGGTGGCAGGCAGCAAGCTCCAGCTGTGTGGTGGTGGGCTCCATCCCCTGGCCCCAGGCTTTGAGCCCTCACCCCGACTATGGCCCCAGGCTCACCCACCCCACAACCTTCTGCCTCCTCTGGCCTTAGGCTCCAGCTGTGTGGCAGTGGGCTCTGACCCCCCAGCCACCGCGTTTCGGACTCCAGCTGTGAACCCATGCCATCCCCCAGCACTGTGGCAGTGACTGCCAGCCCCAAGCTCACCTCTCACCCCCCGCTGCCTACCCACCCACCTGTGTTCCTTCTGAGCTGCATGGTCACACTAAAGCCCAGGAGTGATTCAAGTGCAGCACACTTGATTTGCAGAGCCGCACACATCCAGCAGCCTGTGTTCAGGTGCCCCTCTCCCTGCTGCTTTGCAGCCACATTGCTTTTGCAGCTGCTCCCAGGACCCTCCCGCTGGCTGTGCAGAGCGGGATGGGGAGGAGGGAGACGCTGATGTCAGGGTGTCCCCCTTCCCCTGCACCCCATCTCCACGGACCAGGATAGAAGAGACAGGGCTCAGGACTCAAAGCAGGAGAGAGTTACTGTGACCTGAAGGAGCCTTTGGGCGGTGAGTGAGTGCCTTAAAGAGACAGCACGCTGTCTCTTAGAGACTTCCCCAGTAGACAGCTCGCTCGCTCTCTCTCTCTCTCTCTCTCTCTCTCTCTCTCTCACACACACACACACACACACTCTCTGTCTCTCCCTCTCCACAGAGAGGGGTGGGGAGGACAGGGCTCAGGAGCAGGAAAGCTTTCAATGAGTGCCTTAAAGAGACAGCGCACGGCGTCTCTCAGAAACTTCCTAGCAGCCAGCACACACACACATTCTCTGTGTGTGTGTGTCTCTCTCTCTCTCTCACACACACACACACACACACACACACACACAAACACAGTCTTTCACACGCACCTCCCAACACATACTTGTATTATTGTTACTTCTTGCACATATATTCTCTGTAATTTTATTTTTTCAACGTGTGCTATTTTAGTTTTTTGACTGGTCTATGCATTTCATAATTTTTATTTCTCTCTTACACTTAAATTTAATTCTTTGAGTAGTGAGTTCTAACATGCTTAACCTGTCCTGGCTGGAGTAATTATTCCTATGGAAACTTTTAAAATATATATATTATATCTAGGTTTTTTGTTTCTACTGATGGCACACACTCACACACTACCTCAGTGCACATAAAATGTATTCCGCACACGGAGGGAAAAAATTAGAGGGAACATTGATTGCTACCCACCTTCCCATCCAGGGCTTAATTTGTCCCCCAGCCTGCCAGGGCTGAGTAAGTCTGTTGTGAAAAAGGATATTTGTATGTTTATTAATATCACTTTTCACTGCCTCCCAGCTAGCTAACAAGTCCGCTGCTGTGAAAAGTGATAGTAACAAAATACAAATATCATTTATTACAGAACAGATTTACTAGCTAGCAAGTCTTTAAAAAAATAAGCAACCAAAAAAAGCAAAAGAAACAACAAAAATGGACAAGAACATGCAAAAACACATTTGTTTTTATTCTGTTTAGGTCCAGTAAAGAACAGAGAAAACTGTACATTATTTTTATTATTGACTCTGTGAAAAAACTCTATATGAATAAATTACGATTTGGACATGTATATATGCATATTTATTTGTTTTTCCTAAAGTTAATTGAATATTTTAGGAAAAATTGTCAGAGCGACCACCGGCAACAGTTGGTGTCCACACTGTGAAACCACCAAAAATTTCTTGTGAGAACCCCTGATCTAACTGGACCTCAATCGGGAACAGTAAACAGCAGCAATATACACTTTTGCTTGTCAGAATCATGTGACTCATCCAGTACAGGGTGGACAAGGTTTCCAGAGCATTATTCCTTGATTAATGTGAGAGGTATCACGGCTGTATCATATCAGAGCAACAGCAGGAAAGCCCTTCACATGCTGACAAACATCTTCCAGCTGAAACCGCCACCCACACAACTGGAGAACACTGCCAGTTTCCCAACACTGCTGACCCAGATGGCCTAACCATGCAGACACGCTGTACACTCACACCCATAAGACTCAGTTGAGCAAGGCACCATTCACTGTAAAAGCACTTAAGCATATGCTTAAAGTTAAGCCTCAGTGCTTTCCTGAGTAGGGAAGGGCGCAAGCATGTGTTTACAGGTGATCCTGAATCAGGGCCTCATGCAGACCTAGTCACCTCAATCACAGAGCAGAGCCCTTTTCCACATCCTGGGCAGATGTCCAGTCTCACACTGCTCTGCATCCAGCATTCAGACACTGGCATAGGACAGCCCCACCCAGCACACGAGAGATTCTCTCTGCATTAAGAGGATCAATTGTGTCAAAGTACATCAGGGGAGTCAGTACATCAGTCACACTGGCTTACTCCTCCTCAACTGTTCCTCCTCAGCCGGCCCCGCTTACTCCTCCTCAACTGTTCCTCCTCAGCTGGCCCCGCCTCCCCTCCTGTTCCTCTCGCCTGGCCACCTCACTGTATCCCCTTGTCTGGCCCCTCCTCCCTTCCCATTCCATAGATTCGTGGATTGTAGGGCTGGAAAAGCCACCTAGTCCGACCTCCTGCATAACACAAGCTAGAGTGAATTAACTGCTTTTTGAACTATGGGTGTCGTTTATTATGGAGAAAGGGGGCAGTTGTCCCCAGACTTTGGTTTGCCCTCCCCACCTTTTCATAGGTCTATAGGCTCTATTATGTCCTCCACTTTGTGCTCTGCCCTGACTTGACTCTTAACCCTTCACCTTTTTTATTTATCTAGTTTAGATCCCTCCTCCACCCTCCAGAATTTTTCTGAGCTGACACCCTGCTTTGAACTAGAGCAGACCTTATAGAAAAAACATCCAATCTTGATTTTATAATTGTCAGTGACGGAGACTCCTCCAAGACTCTTGGTAAACTGTTCCAGTGGCCAATTACCCTCACTGTTCAATGTCTTCCAGCCATTGGATCTAGTTACAGTTTTGTCTGCTAGACCGAACAACCCTCTATTACCGTAAAAGCAGCAAAGAGTCCTGTGGCACCTTATAGACTAACAGACATATTGGAGCATGAGCTTTCATGGGTGAATACCCACTTCGTAGGATGCATTACCTCTATTACCAAATTTCTGTTCTCCAGGCAGGTACTTACAGACTGTGATCAAGTCACCCCTTAACTTTTTCTTTGTTAAACTAAATAGATACACTCAAGGAGCTCAGTCAGCATAAGGCATGTTTTCCTGACCTTTAATCATGCTTGTGGCTCTTCTCTGATCCCTCTCCAATTTATCAACATCCTTCTTGAATTGTGGGCACCAGAGCAGGACACAGGATTCCAGCAGTGATCGCACCAGTGTCAAATACAGAAGTAAAATAACATCTCTGCTGCTCCTCGAGATTCCAGTTTATACATCCAAGCATTGCATTAGCCCTTTTGGCCACAGCGTTGCACTCGGAGCTCATGTTCAGCTGATTATCCACCATAACCCCATGTCCTTTTCCAGGATACAGTCCCCCGTCCTGTAACACAGTGGGCATAGTACCATGCTCCCTGCTTTGGGCTCAGATAGTGCCAGCTAGGAATTCGGCAATGATTGTACAAATGGTGCATCCACTGGTCAGGTTCTTTCTTATTTCACTGTGACTTTCAAGGTAGCAGGAAAATAAAAGAGAAACCAGAAATAGTTCAAGCTTACCTGGATTTGCCCCCAAAAAGATCCACAGTATCTAGGGACGTGCCCAAGTTTGAATCCAAACATCAGCACCCAGCCAAGTCACCTTCTGCCTCAGACAGATGTGTTCTTCCCACACACATTCCTTCCATCAGCTTATGTATGCAAGAACTTCTGAATGCCTCACAAGGCAATGGTTTTTGCAATCCAAACCAGCCTGGGGACATTTATTTCCTGATATTCCAGCAGAACAACTGAGTTTTTAGTTGACTCTTCACACTGGAGAGAATATACAGGCTGCTTGGGGTGCAGAAATGCAGCCAGTAACCTAAGCCAGATAGCAAACTGGACACATTTGTGTCTCAGGAGCCAGCAGGCATGTGCAACACTTCGCAGAGACAGAACAGCTGCCTACAGTCCTGAACAGTGTCCACTGCCAGACACTGCTGGAGGCACCACCCCAGCCTACACCTCACTTGGCTTACCGCCAGCCAGTCAGCCATGAGCAAGTGGGTGTAAAAAGCAGGGATTCCTGCTCTTCCCAGCTGGGAGTGAACTTGGGCGTTGTCAAACACCTTTTCCAGTTCACAATTTCAACAGTGCTTGTGAGAGGCTGCACCTTAAAGAAACTAGTAGCTTCCTGAAGTCTCATTTCACTTTGTGTCAGAGGGGGCAGAATCAGCACTTGACATCTAAAGCCAGACAGAACCAGAACATGCAGACTGGAGGGCCCAGATCGGCAGGGCCGGTGCAACCATTTAGGCGACCTAGGCAGTCGCCTAGGGAACTGGGATTTGGGGGGCGCCATTTTCTTCGGCAGCGACCACGGCAGCCAGATCTTCGGCTGCCCCGGTCACCGCCAGCATTTAGGCAAAGAGAGCTGGGGCAGGGGAGCGCAGGGAGGGCCTCCTGCAGCAAGTAAGGGGGAGGGGGGCGGCACACAAGGGAACTCCCCACCCCAGCTCACCCCTGCCCCGCCTCCTCCCTGAGCACACCATGGCTGCTTCACTTCTCCCGCCTCCCAGGCTTGCGGCGCCAATCCGCTTAGGCGCTGCAAGCCTGGGAGGCGGGAGAAGTGAAGCAGCCACGGTATGCTCAGGGTGCTCGTGCACGGAGCAGGGGTGAGCTGGGTGCCGGGGGGAGAGCCTCAGGGCGGAGGGTGGGGGGTAGGGAGCTGCCGCAAGAGGGACACCTCAGGGCAGAAGGGGGGAGATGGGGCGGGGGCAGCGTCTCTGGGCGGGGGCACGGGAGGGCGCAAGGTGGAAGTTTCGCCTAGGGCGCGAAACATCCTTGCACCCGCCCTGCACATCGGAACCATAGAGCCCGCTGGTGCAGCGTGGAACCAGTGCAGGGAGCAGCTCTTCTGGTTCAGTTTAGATGGGGAGAAAATGACGTGAGCAAATCTGCAATTGTGATTTTTTCCATAACATCAGAAATGAAGCACCTGGCCAGAGACCGATCTCACCTGAGTCCTCTTTCCATCTTTGCATTCCTCTAGCACCCCCACCACAGCTATACTAGGCCACAGAGAAGCCACAGAAGAGCCAATATAGGCCCCTCTTCCAGTGGAGGCTGTGGGGACTGGCATGGGACTAAGAATGCAGGGAGGGACTGAGCCTGGGGCTGGAGAGACGGAGTGTGAGGCTGAGGGGACTGAGTGAGCGTGTGGCTGGGGGGACTGACCGTGGGATGGGATCCTCTCTCCCTTACTTGAGCTTCCACATGAAACACTGGGTATAACAAATCAGGGTGCCTCTAAATGTCACACAAGGGAGACGCTGCGTGTTTGGATCAAGCTCAAGGTAGCTGGACTTTGTACAGAACTGGCCACCCTACAGCAGCTCCTGCTGCAGCAACAAATGAGCCTTCCACTTTGGAAAACTGAACCATAACAGGATCCCATCGGACCAGCTCCTCAGACACTGCACAGACAGGACCCAGGGGGAGTTCTGGCCGCAGAATGGTGGCGAGATGGGGCCCCATAGTTCCAAGGTCCAACAGATCCGATCCAGGAGTTAGTCCGGGTCAGCCTTTGAGGGGTGGCACCAGGAATGCCCATGAGACTGCTGGCTGTACTGGCGAGGGCCTGTCCCTTCCCAAGGAGCTGTTCCAATCCCTACAGAAAATTACAGATCTTTTCATAAAGCTTTTTCTAAATATGAATGTGTTGTAGCAGTTCTCGTTCTTTCCGGTTAAGTGCCTGACTCCTCACATTCCATGCTACAGACAATGAGCATTCCAGCAGGCTGACACTCCCCCATCCCCTGCCAGAGCACAGCCACTGGGACATATGGGTAACATTGACAGACAATCACAAACGTTGCCAGGACGCTAAGCCTGAATGGGAGAACAGGAACCTTGTTTGTGCTGGAACTGGCTGACAGGATAATATTCGCTTTCCCAATGGGCAGGTTCTGCCATGTTTTGAAGGCTGAAAAGAGCTGTACTATAATTTGCCTATGAAACCAGAATTACCTTCCCCAAAAGTGACACCATATCTTTGTCAAGTTCTCATTTCCTCAGAGACTAAGTGCCGACAGCAAGGAGTTATGTAAGCAGAGTCAGGATAAGCACTACCCTGACATCAGGTGGTGAATTATGAGGAGTGTGGAAAGGAATTTCAGGTATTTGCATTGGCACACCCACCCCACCTAGCATAGCCCACGGCAGCTTGGGATGGTTATTTTGACAGCTCTGGGATCCCCCATTTCTTTGTTATTGGGGCAGGAGGAATAAAGTGTTGTCACCCTGATTACGTGAATGAGGAACTATGAGACTGCTTTATGATAGAGATGTCTCAATATCAATTAAGTAGCACTTGCTAGACAAGGGACATGGGTGCCAAAACCCATTGAAAGGAGAGAGATTGGGGACTGGTGTGTGTACCTGATGGTATGGGCCCCTTTTGAGGGCCTGGAACACCAATTGCACATCCTCCCCTCTCCACTGTCAAAGAGTAGAGCTAATTTTGATTCCATTAGGAGTCTATCTAGAGGCTGCTGAGCTGAATTCATGTTGGGCCAGTGGTGCACCAGCACCGAGGCTCCCCTACTACAAGCTGAAATCACTAAAAGAGCTAAGCTTACTGAGCTGAGATCACTGAGTGCTGTGTTAACTAGTGGGGGAGCCTGAAACTCTATCGCTAAGCAGCTGGCAGAGGGGATCAGTTTGCAGCATATTGGATCAGCCCATGGAACAGTGAGCGGAGTGGAGCAGTTTGTGGGGACAGCTGGAGTAGCTCACGGGTCGGCTGGAAAAGCGGCACAGCTGGTGTAGTGGAGCTGGTCGTGGTGAAGGCTGCAGCAGAACTCCACGGAGAGGCAGAGCAGTTGGCCCTGACCCACGTAAGGTGCCCCTTAACACCCTGTGTGTGCCCCCCCCCAGGCTTGGGGGGGGGGCAAAAACTCTGCAGATAAACTTTTGAACTCTGAGGTGGCACTAACCAGAGACTTTTGGGTTGTTGGACTTTGGAGTGATTGGACTTAAGACCCTAAGGGGGAAAGGCCATTGCCAAACGTACTTGGAGGTGGGTTTTTGCTTATGGTTTGTGTTATAATCCTGTTTGTGGTGTTTCTCCAATGTGATGCCGCATTGTTTCCCTCCTTTATTAAAAGGATTTTGCTACACTCAGACTCCGTGCTTGCAAGTGGGGAAGTATTGCCTCCTAGAGGCGCCCGGGGCGGGTGGTATGTAATTGTCCCATGTCACTGGGTGGGGGCTCGAGCCAATTTTGCATTGTGTTATTGAAACGGAACCCATGGATACTGAACCCGGCCCTTGTTGCTGCCAACTCAGAGGGGCAGAAGGGTTACAGTTAGATGAAAGCCAGGCAAAGCCCTGGCTATTGGCATGTGTGAGGGAGATGCATAGACGTCACCACTCCATGATAGCTAAGCAGGAAGTGCCCAATGTGCCAGGCCAGAGAAACAGCTTGGAAGGCACAGAACTCGCTACTGGAGGCTGGGCAATGCAAGGCACAGACACTCAGACAAACAGCACTGGCCACAGAATGCCCTTTCTTTTCAGATGAGAGAAAGGGAGAAGAGCAATGTAAAATGTAAGGTCAGGCCAGGATATTCAGGGGCTGGGGTCTGCTAAGGGGCCCCTCAGAAAGGGGCTTCCAGGGCTCAGCACCGCCACTTAAGTGGGGAGGGGGTGAAGAGAGCTGCTCCATGCAGGATTCTTGCCCGGCAGACTAGGGGTTTTAGGTATGGGAGGGGCCTGCCTGCCCTGAGCTGTGGAGTTCTTTCTGTATGAAGTGTGTGTGCATGTACAGGTAGGTGTGAGTCTGTATGTCTACATGTATGTGAAGGGGTGCATGTACATGGGCATGTGTGTGTGTGTACAGGCATGTACAGAGTGAGGGGAGAGAATGAACTGTAAGCAGGGGCCAGGCAGCATGAATTGATAATGAGAGGTAGAAGCCCCCTCCTCAATACCCTCAGCAGCCTGGATAGCACCCCCATCTTCACCTGAGCTGATAGGTCAGGGGTGGGAAAACTTTTTGGTCCGAGGGCCACAACTGGGAGGGGAAATTGCATGCAGGGCCATGAATGCAGGGCTGGGGCAGGGGCTTGTGATGCGTGAGGGAGTGCGGGGTGTGGGATGGGGCGCGGTGTTCAGGAAGGTGCTCAGGGCAGTGGGTTGGGGTGCAGGATACAGGAAGGGTTCGGGGTCTAGGCCCCAGCCCGGCACTGCTTACCTCAAGTGGCTCTGAGGTGACCATGGTGCACAGCAGGGCTAAGGCAGGCTCCTTGCCTGCCCTGGCCCTGTGCCACACCGCTCCCGGAAGTGGCCAGCACGTCTGGCAGTGGCTCCTGGGGGTGGGGTGGGATGGGGCAGGTGGTTCCGCCATGCACTGCCCTCACCTGCAGGTACCACTCCAGAAGCTCCCATTGGTGGGTTCCACATTCCTGGCCAATGGGAGCTGCAGAGGGCAGTGCCTGCAGGTGAGGGCAGCACATGGAGCCCTCAACCCCCGCCCCTCCTCCAGGGGCCATAGGGACGTGGTGCCGACCGCTTCTGGGAGCAGTGCAGGGCCAGGGCAGGCAGGGAGCCTACCTTCGCCCTGCTGCCCCATAGGGCTGGCAATCCCATAGGCCAGATTAAAAGCCCTGATTGGTCAGATCTGGCCCGCAGTTAGCCCTCTCCTTTGATAGGTGAAAGACACACAGAGAAAATAGCATACTGCAACATACATCACAGATCATCATGGGTTTTAAATGCAGAAGTGTAAAACGTGTTTTTCTCACTGCCTGAAATGAAATAAGCCAATCTTCAGTGTGTACCAGCCCTCCCACCCTGGCCATTGCCAGATTGCAAAATGGACTTCTCTGCTGTGTTGCACCATGGGGCTAGGTTCTTCTCTTTCAGGAGAGTTCTGGGCAGGGAGTCTTTGGTTTTCATCAGCTCGGTGTGGAAGGGGATGCTGAATGCTCTGAGGTCAGGCCCAGGAAGGTCAAAGCTGTGTCACAGAGTCACCAGGTGATGCTCTGGAACTACTCCATATGAAGCCAGTCAGGATTCTGGGGGAGCATGCCTCCTCTCTCTGAGCATACTGTCGCCAGGGCAAGAAGCTTATGCAGCTTTGACCTTCCTGGGTTTGACCTCAGAGCATTCAGTATCCCCTTCCACACCGTATGTTTCCCACAGCGAGTCTGCCCTGGCAGGGCTCCTGGGGAAGCCAGAGGGCCCTGCACCCCAGCTTCGCAATCAGATGTGACTCTCAGCCAGCCAGTAAAACAGAAGGTGTATTAGCTCACAGGAACACAGTGCAGAACAGAGCTTGCTATCACAGAAATCAGTGACTTTCAGCCAAGTCCATCCTGGGGAATCCTGGGCCAGAAGCCCTGGACTCCCCCTATTCCAGTCCCCCCAAGAAGAATGCCAGCTTCCAGCAACCTGACCTCAGGACCCACCCCGCCTCCCCTTTGCTCCTCCTCGTCTTTGTCTCGCTTTCCGGGAAAAGAGTCATGTGGTCATCACCTGGTTGCATCCCCCTCTTGGGTCTCAGGTTACAAAGGGCATCGGTCATAGCATATGTACAGGCAGCTGGAGCAGCCTCACCTACCTCAGAGGTCTCAGCCAAAGTCACATACCCTTATTTCCACCACCGAGGTATTGGTGCAGCACACAGGGAAACTGAGGCACACACAGTATTCATGCAAAACAGTACAACTCACATAGGCTCAACAGTAAGACTCACTTACAAGATAACAAGGGAAAATCCCCACTTTGTCACACCCTTCCAGTCCTATGATTTCATGAGGTCGGAGCTAAGGTTTTGCAGAGTGCTGTGACTGCATTTGGGGTGATGGGCCAGCAGCAAGGAATGCTGGAGACTTTTCTTTTTATTTCCATGCTTTTAAGGTTCTGGGTGGCAGGGAGAGGCTGTCCTGATGCAATCTGAGCTGGCACAAAATCAAGTTTTTCATTGTATTAATTAGCATAAACTTTGTGTCAGAGCTCAGTGTCTGGAGAAGGGCAACACTAAGGAGAGACGGGCAGGGCAGGGCAGGCACTCTCACACCTGGCTGAGTTGTGGCTACTCTTGTTGCTGGGATTTACTGGGCAGGGAACCTCAAAACTAGCCCCTCTGCACTCTCAGGTCAGGGCTGCAGTGCTCACACATGGGTTCCCAACCCCCCTACTCTCTCACACAGAGACTCAGTTCCAAGCCTCTATAACCCTCTGATGTTGGTAATTCAGTCACACGATTTGCCACATTCCCCCATGTGACAGAACAGACTCTCTGACTCTGGGGATGATGCACTTTGCTGCAATCCATGGTGTGATGTTTCACTCCATATTCTTTATAAAAATATGCTTATGACATGAATATGACATAACTGAGATATACTTTATGCAAGATGGATCTTGTAAGGTATCATTGGAAAGGTTATGGTTTACTGAATGTAATTATCCAATTTGTATTCATGTATCATTTCTGTATCTAACTTTAGAAATATGGACAATGTAACAATTACAACTCTGTGTGTATTGGGAAGACACCCACCAGATGACAGGCCATCAAATTTGATGAGCCATCCTGAAGGAACAACAAAAACACGAAGATACTAATCTCTCTCCCTCCTGGGAGGCGTGTAACTGTGACACTACAGTAAAGTGGTCTTGTCACCTGCTGCTAAGCATTACCTGGGACTTCTTGTAACTTTCCACTGGAAAGGAACGGGGGGGGGACAAATTTGGGAAGCAAAGGATTCCTGCCTTATGTAAATCCTGTTTAAGGGTGGGGAGGAAGGCGAACAGGACTCCTCCTCTCCATAGCCTGTCTGACCAAGAAGGAAGACTGATAAAGCCACATGAATGGAAGGTGCGGGCAAAGGGGGGGATGTCCAGACTCAGACAGGGGTCCAGTCGGAAAAGAAATATAACTGGAACTCTGAACCACAGAAACTTTGCAACCTGCCTAAAATATTATTTAGGGTAAGAAATTACATTTTGTATCCTGTTTCTTAAGTGTAGTGAGCTTAGCTTGAGTATTTTGTTTTATTTGCTCAGTAATCTGCTTTGTTCTCGCTCTTATATTCACTTAAAATTCACTTTTTGTAGTTAATAAACATATTGCTTGTTCATAGTAAAATACAGTTTATGTAATTTCTAATGGGGGGGGAGGCAGGCAAATTTGTGTGTTTATCTCCCTCCACATTGAGGGAGCAGGCGAATTTCATAAAACCTTTGGGTTTGTGCTGTTTAAAGAAAGTGGGAACATGGGGGAAGGGAGTGCTGGGGGAGCCCTCTCACAGAATGGCCCTACCTGTGTGTGTGCGCTGCAAGAGGCCAGAAAGCCTATTCCAGCAAAGCAGTATGAGGGAACCCAGGCTGACTGAGCAGGGGAGGCTCAGTTAAACCCTAGCACATCAAGTGGCATCCCAGAAGGGGGGTCCAACCCGTCACACATGGATTCTGGCCTCACTTCTCCTAGCAGGGTTCATGTTCCTGTTCCCAGCTTTAATTACTGACCAAGACCCCATACCCCTGCCCCATACTCCTGCGTATCTTTCATCCAATTCACAAATAAAGTAACAGAAAGGCAGCACAAGATAACTGCCGATAGAAGAACGTAGGTCCCAAAATCACATCTCATTCACATCACATTGCATTTCAGAATAAATGCACCAAATCTGTGCTTAGCTATGCAGGCACACTCCACCTCTGTCACTAATAGCTGTGTAACTAACTGGCAAATGTAGCATGTCCTCTAGTGGCCACAGATACCAGACTACTGCTCATTTAGCTCAAGTAGCAAAAGTCTGTGCTGGGGATTTGAAGCTTCTAGATTTAAACCCCGTTGAAAACCCACTGAGGAAAAAATATGTGATCATGTAATTAAACACTGTTTTAAAGTACATAGTATAAAGGGCCCAATGAAGGCTCTGAGAGCTACCTTCAATCTGGCATCCCCTAACTTTAAAGCGCTTGAGTTTGCAATCTAAATAATGGTTGGTTTGCTAGTTTTTTTTAGGGAAAAGGATTGGGTTTTGGTGGTCGTGGTGATATATAATATACTATACAATGGGTCCACAATTCTGCACTCTCTTATGACTTTTTAAATCCATAGTCTACAAGAATGAAAGCAGGGTAGAATTTGACTATGACCTTCTTAATTGAAAATACAGCCTGTTTTCTGCTGTGATCAACAAGGCAATCTTCTCTGAAGTTTCCCATACATACTAGACTGAAATGCACGGAGCACTGGATAAGATGAGCCAAGCTGTTGCCAAATTTTCCACATGTTCATGAAAGGACAAATCATGCAAGTATGTTGCATATTTGTATAACAAACAATGCTGTGTTCCTAATTTTGCAAAGGGAATAAATAAAAGATTGTGTTTTATCTGCAGCATATCAAACATGTTCCTTAGTTTGTAAAACAACAGCCCTTCATAAGAGCCTTTTGCTGATTTTGCAAAAGAGGAAGGCAGGATTTTCTGAAGTGGAACAGCATGTCATCCATCAGTCCTGGAATTCTACCTGCTGCCTGTCCTAGAGATACCAAAGTACGTAGGCAGCCAGCACCAGTGAAGGAGCACAGCCAATGGACCAAGCGATTTCAGTTCCCTGGCCTCCAGGATTTCAGACTGTCTTTGTGTGTTTTTAACTTCTTTTTCCTTCTTTCCCTAGATCATTTCTCACCCTCTCTATTCAATAGTCACTAGAAGAGCTGCCTGTACTTGAATTTGGATGAACCCCATCAGATGGTGGCCCACCACAGCCTCTGCTCTGATGCCAGAGTGGCAGAGTCTGACTGTTGATGTGCCCAGCTACTGGCCCCTATCCCAGCAGTGTGTGAATAGGGAGCTGCTCTTTCTGACAGCCAGGTCCTCACCCACCCTGGGTCTCAGGAGGGAGGACCATGGCACAGAGGGCAGGGGGACGAGGGCCTTGCAACAGCAAGGGGAGGGAGACAAGGGCTCCACAGCAGGGGGGGAAAGGGGGACGAGGGCTCCACAGCAAGGGAGGGCAGTGGAACGAGAGCCCTGCGGCAGGAGAGGGCCAGGGCACAACGGCTCCACGACAAGGGAGGGCAGCAGAACAAGGGCCTCGCAGCAGGGGAGGGCAGGAGGATAAGGAGGGAGGTCAGGGGGACAACGGTCCTGCGGCGGGGGAGAGGGCAGGAAGACAAGGGCCTGCAGCAGGGAAGGGCAGGTGAACGAGGTCCCTGCAGTGGTGGAGGGCAGGACAAGGGTCCCACGTCAGAGGAGAGCAGGAGGACGAGGGTCCCACAGTAGGGGAAGGCAGAAGGACAAGGGTCCCACGGCAAGGGAAGGCAGGAGGACGAGGGCAGGGAGACGAGGGTGCCACCGCAGCACCCATGGGGAAAAATAGGTGGGTGCTCCGCACCCACCGGCAGCCAAGCTCCCCCCGCCCCACCCCCTCCTCACCTCCTACTCCCCTGAGCACACCAGATCCCACTCCTCCCCCTCCCAATGCTTCCTGCCCACCGTCTAACAGCTGTTTGGCAGCACTTAGGACTTTCCGGGAGGGGGAGGAGTGAGTATGCGGCGTGCTTAGGGGAGGATGCGGTAAAGACGCAGGGCAGGGTCAGGAACATGGGGGAAGGGAGTGGAATTGGGGTGGAGTGAGGGTGGTGAAGGGGCAGTCAGGGGCGGGGGGGGTCGAGCACCCACGAGTCAGAGAGGAAGTCGGTGCTTTTGCAAGGGTCCCAAGGCAGGGGAGCATGGGGGGATGAGAGCTCTGTGGCTGGGGAGAGCAGGAGGACAAAGGCCGCATGGTGGGGGAGGGCAGAAAGATGAGGTCCTTGTGGCTGGGGAGGGCAGGAATATGAGGGCCCCATGGTGGAGGAGTGCAGAAAGACGAGGGTCCCAAGACAGGGGACCACGGAGGGATGAGGGCCTTGTGGCAGGGAAGAGGGCAGGAAGACGAGAGCCTGCAGGGAGGAGGGACAGAGGGATGAGGGCCCTGAGGGGGAAGGCGGGAGGACGAGTGCCTTGGGGCGCGGGAGGACAGGAGGACTAGGGCCCAAAGGCAGGGGAGGGCAGAAAGACAAGGGTACTGTGGCAGCGGTGGGCAGGAGAATGAGGGCCCCGCAGCAGGGGACAGCAGGAGGATGAGGGCCCTGCAGCTGGGAAGGGCAGGAGGACAAGGGCCCCACGACAGGGGAGGGCAAGGAGACAAGGGTGCCACAGCAAGGGAGGGCATGACGAGGGCCCTGCGGTGGGGAGAGTAGCAGGACTAGGGCCCAAAGGAATGAAAGGGCAGGAGGATTAGGGCCCCATAGCAGGGGAGGGCGGGGAGATGAGGGTGCCACGGCAGGGGAGGGCATGACAAGGGCCCTGCGTAAGAGGAGGAGGCGTTAGTGGGACTAGGGCCCAAAGGCAGGGGAGGGCAAGAGAACAAGGGCCCCACAGTGGGAGAGGGCAGGAGGACAACTGCCCCATGACAGGGGAGGGCAGGAGGATTAGGGCCTTGTGGGGGGTTGGGGGGAGGATAGGGGGAAGAGGGCCCCAAGGCAGGGGAGGACAGAAGGACATGGGCCCCAGGCAGGGGGAGGGCAAGAGGACGAGGGCCCCATAGCAGTAGAGGGCAAGAGGATTAGGGTCCTGTGGTGGGGAAAGGAAGGGGGACAAGGCCCTTGCAGAGGGGAGGGCAGGGGAGATGAGGGCCCCGCAATGGGGGAGTGCAGGAGTATGAGGGCCCTATGGGGGTGGAGGTCAGAGGGACGAGGGCCCCATGGCAGGGGAGGGCAGGAGACAAAGGCCCCACGGCAGGGGAGGGCAGGAGACAAAGGTCCCATGGCAGGGGAGGGCAGAAGGACGAGGGCCCTGTGGCTGGAGAGGGCAGGATCATGAGGGCCTCATGGCGGGGGAGGGCAGAAGGACAAGGTCTCCATGGCAGGGGAGCTTGGGGGGATGAGGGCCCTGTGGCAGGACAGAAGGCAGGAGGACGAGGGCCCTATGGTGGGAGAGGGCAAGAGGACGACTGCACCATGGCAGAAGAGGGCAGAAAGATGTGGGCCCCAGGGAAGGGGAAGGAAGAAGGACAAGGGCCCAACAGCACTGGAGGGCAAGATGATTAGGGTCCTGAAGCAGGGGAGGGAAGGAGGACGAGGGCCCTGCAGGGTGGGGTGGGCAGGGAGATGAGGGCATCATGGCAGGGAAGGGCAGGAGGATGAGGGAACCACATCAGGGGAGGGCAGGGGGACGAGGGTCCCGCAGGGGGGAGGGCAGGGGATCAGGAGTCACATGCTACCTGTGACCCCTAGCCCTACTGCCCCACTGCAGGGCAGAAGCCCCGAGCTCCCCCACAGTTTGCTAGGTGGAGAATGGAGAGGGGGTCCTCCACGAGCCTCACTTTAACTGTAAAAGAGCCACATGCAGCTCATGAGCCATGGTTTGGCCACCCCATTCCATGGCTTATCACTAGCGCTGGCAGCAGCAGACATGGAGTGCAGTTAAAGAACCCCTAGAATCAGGGCTGGCGCATCCCATTAGGCGACCTAGGTGGTCGCCTAGGGCGCTGACATTTGGGGGGCGGCGACTGTGGCGGCTGGATGTTCAGCCGCTGAGGTCAATGGTGGTGTTTCAGGAGCGGGACCTTCCGCCACCTCCGTTGGGGGCACCATTTTGGGGGTGAGACGTTCCGCCGCCTAGGGCACTAAAAAGGATGCCAGCGCTCCTGCCCAGAATACCCTACAGCTATCAGCACTCAGCTGTTTTGGGAGTCACACAGCCTGGAAACAGGATCCCCACTCTCCCCACCCTCTTCATCCCACCCTCAGCACCTCAGAGCCCAGGCATAGGTGCTGGAACAATTTTTATAGTTTGGCGGGGGGAGGGGGCCGAGACCCATTGAACCAAACTGTAAACCCTCTATATGATGGAAACCACCTCTAGCCAGGAGGTGCTGCCACACCCCCAGCACCTCTCGTTTCAGCACCTATCAGCCCCGGGCTCAATAAAGCCACGTTCTATTCGCACCCATGCGAGGGAAGTTTGAGCATTGGCCTGCTAAACCCAGGGTTGTGAGTTCAATTCTTGAGGGGGCCATTTAGGGATGTGGGGCAAAAACCTGACAGGGGATTGGTCCTGCTTTGAGCAGGGGGTTGAACTAGATGATCTCCTGAGGTCCCTTCCAACCGGATATTCTATGATTCTGTGCTTACAACTGGCCTTAGCAATGCTCTGCACTTCACCACTGCTGCTTGGGGAATCCTCCAGTCACGGGCCGTGCATGGACTGTAAATGTCACGCCTCCT
This sequence comes from Gopherus flavomarginatus, assembly GCF_025201925.1. NCBI lineage: Eukaryota > Metazoa > Chordata > Testudines > Testudinidae > Gopherus > Gopherus flavomarginatus. The sequence continues at coordinate 26,185,279 of NC_066628.1, forward strand.
CCTGAACTGATGGGGCAACTTATGAGGAACGATGAATGACAGTAGGAGGACTTGTGGCAGAGCAGGTACCAGGAGCCATATCTCTGATGTGACAATAGATCCCTGCCTCAGACACCAGCTGACAGGACCTCAGAAACAGTGGCTTTAGAGATGCTTAGTTATGCTGCCTGGAAAATAGGGCTACTTCTGCCTCCCCTTTGTCAGTACTTTGAGATCTCCAGTGGAGAAAGTGCTGTGTGAGGGTTGGCCATGAGTTTGTGTCAGCCTGACGGTGCACACAGAAGAATGGAGAGGTTACAGGCAGCTGGATATGCAGGGTGAGCTGGCCCTGTGAGGTGTGCCCTGGGTTCCACTACCCCATCAGACACTTCCTTGCTGTACAGCCTTGGGAAGCTACTTTTCCACCCCATTTCACCATCTGGAAAAGTAGGCCACTGGCTCTGCCCTAGCTCTGTGTGGAGCTTGTCAGGAATGCTGGGATGGTGCCTTGTAAAGATACAGCTCTGGGGACAGCTCTGATTTTTATCGTCTGCCCCTGCAGCTTGGAGGGCCAGACCACTGCATGGGGCAGGAGCAAAGTCCGCTCATTCTCTACCAGCATCTCTGGCTATGTGTAACGCCGACAGACCGCAGTCGTTGGCGGGTGGGATCGAGCCTGGGACCTCGGGAGCTAAATGCATGAGCCTCTACTGCATGAGCTAACAGCCATGGCTGTTAGCTAAGGCTGTAGAGCAGACTCATTAATCTCTCTCTCTGAGTGGTCTCGGTGCCACTAGAGGGGACAGAACACCACACCCAGGCGGTGTGTCGGTTACACATGCAGAGAGCCTGGACAGATGTGGGGCGGGGGGGATGTTTGGCACAAACATCTTAGAGTGAAGAGAAAAGCTAATTTTAAAAGGAAATGAAAAAGGCAGTCCCCAAAACAGCAATCCAGAGCACAGGCCCTCTTGGGAGGAGGTGGCAGATTGAGTGGCCTAAGCACCATGTTTGAAAAATACATTCTCTTTCTGATGCCAGTGGCTCAAATCTAGACAGATTTGGCTCAGATCAAGAAAGATGAATGGGTTCTTGTCAGTTTATTCTGTGCTTATCCCAAGCTATTTCACAGCCCTTGGAGCCACTGATTCAGGCTGTCCACGGACCTCTTGCATTGACACACACTCAATTCAGGTTAGGAATGGGGTCTTTTTGCAAGTTTAAGAATTAGGGTAAAATTTTCAAAAGTGCTCAAGTGACACAGGAGCTGAAGTTCCACTGACATCCAGTAAGACTGGCTCCTAAATGCCTAAGGGCCTTTGGAAAAGAGGACTTTGGCTCCTAAATCACGTAACCACTTTCGGAAGTTTTAACCCACAGACGTTTTTCATTTATAGGTCAGAACAAACTTGCAACATTCAAACTCTAAGTGACTACACACGATCAGTGGTTCTACATCCATATTATCCCTCTGCCTATAAAGCACCAATTACCACATCACATGGGCTCTGTAAAAGCCAAGACACATAGATTGCCATTATCACTACCTTATGCAATGGAACACTTTGAACTTGGAATCATGCAGACATTTTTGTTAGCTGATGGAAAAAATAGCTTTCAGTTTAAAACTATAATGGCCATTTCTGAAATCAGTCATGCACCAGTCTGAATTCTGTACACCAGGGAAGTACCATGGAACTAAAGACGGCCTCTTACAGCACACACTGCGGGGTCAGAGTTAAGGTGGCACAGACATCCCTCACTTTGGCACTTCGGAGTGAGTGCTTAACCGTGCTTCCTTGGAGTTCCTCTTGATGTCGCTGGAATTTGTCAATTAAATTTATTTGTACCATTCACATCCTTTTGTTCTTTGCATTGTTTCCCTGAAAACTAGTGTGGACCACCACTGGCAGCCCAGAGGTGAATTCAAAATGCTCAGAAACAGCCCTGTGAGACCCTTCATTACAGCAGAACCAAAGTACTATAAGCTTGAATGGGGCTTACCATTGGTGAAGGTGTTCACATAGTACCTGTGTCCCTGAGGAGACATGTAGCTCTGCCAGCCGGGAGGCAGAGGGCAATTCAGTGAATCTTCTCCTGGCTGAGATGTGACCTTCCTGGGTTTCTGCTGGGAAGAAGACAAGGATCCTGTTAAGTTGGATTTCAGATAAGGCAAAGTCTTAACAGAGATGGATACAGAAAGTGGGCCTACAGTCTGGAGGTCTCGGGGCAGGAGTGAGACAGACAAACACAGCTAATAATTGCCAGTTCTACTCCCCTATTCTCTGCCCATCCGCAGCCTGTAAAGAGTGCCCTGGATTCCAACAAGATTGTGCAGCACCCCTCATCTCCTGGAAACGTTTCCTGGAAAGGCACAGAATGTGAGGGTCTGCTGTGCGTCTTGTATCAACTCTTCATGCTGATGCAACATGCTGTGCAGTGCACATGACTTTGGGAGGAGTCTGGGAGGAGGAGGCTCTCTGGGGAGGAAAAAATAGCTTTCAGTTTAAAACTATAATGGCCATCTCTGAACAGCAAGGTGCAAAGCAAGCCAGGCTGTGAGAGGGAAAGTCCCTGCCTAGGTCACTAGGGTCTATCTACACAGCAAAGAAAAACCCATGGTTGGCCTTTGCCACCGGACTAGGGCTGTGGGGCTGTTTAATTGCTGTGTAGACTTCTGGGCTTGGGATGGAGCCTGAGCTCTTGGACCCTCCCACCCTACAGGGTCTTAGAGCCCACAAGTCCACACAGCAATGAAACTGCCCCACAGCCTGAGCCCTGCGAGCCCAAGTTGGCTGGCACAGGCCACCTGCAGGTTTTCTTTGCTGTGTGGACAGATCTCACTGTATTCTCCTGGGGCTCCAGCTCTGCTGTCAACAGTGGCACAAGCAAGAACTGAGGAAAAGTCTGCCAAGCAGCCCAGGAAAAGGTGGGCTAGCCATGGAGCCAGCGCAGGAACCTGAACCCACAGGGATGCTGTGCTGCTCACACTACTGAAGGCTTAGGCAGGACTCATGGGAGGAGCCTGGGAGGCTGGGCTTGGCAGCAGGGCCGGCCTTAGAGAAAATGGTGCCCTGGGCGAACTTGTATTTTGGTGTCCCCATCACCCTTGGCCCCCATAGGTTCCCTAGGCTTTCCCCTCCCCTCTCCTACCCCCAACCTCAACACTTTCAGGCCCTGTTGCCTTCCCTTAGTCCTCAATCTGTATTGGAAGAGCTTCCAGAGCTCAGTCCTGGCACCAGTTAAGCACTGGCAGGGTGGACTGATAGTGGCAGCTGCTGGCTGGGCACCCAGCTCTGAAGGCAACGCCATTGGCAGCAGCAGCGCAGAGGTAAGGATGGCATGGTACATGGTGTATTGCCAAGCCTACTTCTGCTATTGCCACCCTTACTTCTGCGCTGCTGCTGCAACTGGTGGTGCCTGGCACTCAGCCTGTGGCTCAAGGTGGGCTTCGTACTGTCACACAGGGGTTGCATCTTGCCAGAGCCCACTGCCTTCCTGCAGCCCTGTAACTGCTCCTGGCTCACCGGGGCACCATTTCAGATTTTGAGGGGTGGGAGGCAACTTTAACCATGATTCCAGGGACTACTTAGGTTCCTGAAAACTATAGGTTTTTTTGCAGATAACAATGTAGGAATTAGCTGACAGGAGCATTGTATTTAATTGTTATCTAAAGAAAGAAAAAATATATACAAACACCATTTAAAGCCACATTTTAATTTTTTTATGTAAATTTAGAACAATCAGGAGAGAATACAGCAAAATATTCCCAATCCCAAACCTAGACAGATCAATTCTGCGGCTTTAACACAGATATCAGAAACACAAGTTTGATACTTTGTACGCTATCTTTAGTAGAGAAAAATAAAAATAAATAAAATCTTCTTAAAATTGGCTTACTTTCCCTAACAGAGACACCTGTTACTGCCATTATCTACTCTATTTCAGTCAGGTTTTTTTCATCCCACTAAAAATGTATTTACTTAATTTTAACATACGTGAGTAAGGGTTTTTACTCTTTTATTAAGAAAGGGAATTTATTTTTCTAATTATTTTTGCATTTATGTTTACCGATCACAATCATGTGCGTGAAACTCAAATTTGACTCCACCATTGCTATTAGTATCACACTTGGAATTGCATTTATTTTCATACAACTTATAAGTTATTTCACAGATATAACCAAAAATACAATTTGAAAATAAGCGACCTTCATCTGCCCAGTGTCTAAAGTTGTGTGTTTAGCTTATGATTTTTAAACTGACACTGCTAAGGTCAGTACAAGCTAAATTTACAATCTAGGAGGATACTATTATTTGATTGTACCACTTTAAATAATAAATGACAAAGCACAATATGATAATAAAAGTAATAACGATAATTACTCCAGCCAGTACAGGTTAGGCATTTTAGAACTGACTACTCAAAGAATTAAATTTAAGCATAAGAGAGAAATAAAACTATTTCTCAGTCAAAAAACTAAAATAACATCAATGTAATCCTTAATGGTCTTTGAAAGAATAAAATTACAGAGACTATATGTGTCTTGCACATTTCAGTAGGAAGTACCAAGAACAACAACAACAATACAAGCGTGTGTGTTGGGGGAATGTGAGAGTGAGAGAGAGAGAGAGAGAGAGAGAGGGCACTGTCACTTTAAGTCAGGGAAGGGCAAACTACAGCCTGCGGGCCAGATCCAGCCCACAAGCCGTTTTAAGATGACCCCTAAGCTGCACTAAGCTGCTCAGCCCCACTCTAGCCGGGGCGCTGGGTCGAGGGCCACACCCCTGAGCCTCTTCCTACGCCCCAACCCCTTGCCCCCGCCCTGATCCCCCTCCCACTCTCCAAACCCCTCAATCCCAGTCCGGAGCACCCTCCTGCACCCCAAACCTCTCATCCCCAGCCCCACTCCAGAGCCTGCAATGCCAGCCAGAGCCCTCACCCCCCGCACCCTTGCCCCAGCCCTGATCCGCCTCCTTCCCTCCGAACCCCTCAGTCCCAACCCAGAGCACCCTCCTACACCCCAAACTCCTCATCCAGAGCAGCACCCAGAGTCCACTCCTTCTCCCGCACCCCAACCCCAATTTTGTAAGCATTCATGGCCCTCCATACAATTTCTATTCCCTGATGTGGCCAGGGCCGGCTCCAGGGGTTTTGCCACCCCAAGTGGCGGAAGAAAAAAAAAGCCGCGATCGCGATCGGCGGCAGCTCCACCACGCAGCTTTCTTCTTCGGTGGCAATTCGGCCACAGCTCCTTCGCTCCAAAAGGGAACAAGGGACCTACCGCCGAACTGCCACCAAATGGCCTGACGTGCCGCCCCTTCCCCTTGGCCACCCCAAGCACCTGCTTGCTGAGCTGGTGCCTGGAGCCGGCCCAGAATGTGACCCTCAGGCCAAAAAGTCTGCCCACCCCTGCTTTAAGCACAGCACTCGGTAGTCTGAAGGCTTGCTCGGTCCGGCAGCAGCTGGTAGCAGCTCCCACTATTAACCCAGAGGAGCGCAGCAGCACACGCCCAGATTCCTGTCTCCCCACCCCAGCTCATCGGAGACCGGGTACACAGGCAGGGGGATGGGGACTCCCCACCATCAGCCCCCCACCCTCTGCACAGCACACAGGAGGCTCTCAGGAGCAGGTTGGCCAGGGACAGCTCCAAGCAGGGGGAGGGGACAGGAGCAGCAGTGGCAGCAGACAGCTGAAGAGCAATGGGAGAGAGCAAGAGGGACAGGACTCCCCTGCTCTGGAAGTGCCCCCTCAGGAAGGCATGTTTTGGGCATCACCCAGCCTGCCCACCTCCACAGTTGGCCCTACCTGGCCCAGCAGGCCCTGAGTGGCAGCCCCTTATAGGCCATTGATTGACTGATAGAAGGGCTTAAACCAGGAAGTAACAGCTCCAGCCCCTGCTCGCAAAGGACCCGAGACTCTGGCTTCCAGCTCTGGTTTGTCCTTGGCTTTGTTCTGCAACTGCTGCCTGCAAGCTGGCATCTGACCCCGAGCTCCTGGTGACCTGATCCTGCCCGGCTCTCCATTCGCCCTCTGGCCCGTCTGAGACTCTGACCTGCCGGTACCTGACTCGGCCCGACTCCTGCTCGAAAGTCTGACCGCCCTTGTCCCGGTTGTGCCAGCCACCATGTCACATCAAGGCACTACTGAGAGCTAGTACCATAACCTAGATCACCAGGCATAACAACGCATGTAGAGGACTTAGCCCCATGCTATGGTGCATGGTGTTTAGCTGTTCCTGCCCAGACATCGCTAACACCAGAGCTATATGCCACTAGACCTGTTCAGTCTGAAGTCTGCATTCACACAAGGTTCAGGTTCCAAAGCCAAGCACTCAGATCTCAGGATATGTGAGGCTATTAAGGGGCCATGCCCCCTCTGCTCAGCCCCCAGGCATGTGCATCCAGAGACAGTCTATTCAAGGCCTGATTCACTCTCCAGGAAAGCCCTCTGGGTAGTGTCCAGTGAATCAGATAGCTCAATTTTTATTTAATCTTTCCTCTCCAGTGAGTGGACCCCGCCTCACTGATCCTACATCCTCCAGCCTGCAGCGATGCAAGCTCTGCTGGTGGGCCTCACATTTGATCTCATTCACAGGACCTCCAGGAATACGAACTGCACGCATCCACTGAAGTGGGTTTTAGCCCACAAAAGCTTATGCTCAAATAAATGTGTTAGTCTCTAAGGTGCAACAAGTACTCCTGTTCTTTTTGCTGATACAGACTAACATGGCTACCCCTCCGAAACACAGGTACATGTGGTTTAGCTGCTAGAGGGCAATGTGGAAATACACTGTGCTAGTGGGTGACACTGTCTTCTGAACGCCTGTGTGGCAAAGTGGAATGGAGTAAGTGCAGCTCTGCTCTCTGCAGGACCTGGGCTCTGGTCTCAGCACTGGTAGAGCTAACTCTTTGTAGCTCTCCTTTCAAGGAGATGGGCGAATGAGCCTGACCTCTATGGCATGACACCAAGCTCACAAAGATGGCTTTAAGCACAGAAATGTTAACACCAGTCAGTGAAAGAGCTGGGACTAGAGCTCACAGTTACTGGACTTGCAGATTAATGCACCCGATATCAGGCATGGTGTGGGGGTTTGCATCCTAAACCTAGGCCAGGGAACTACCAGATCAAGCCCTTCCCTCTCTCAGCACAAAATGTCATGTGCCCTTTGCCCCTACCCACAAGGGCAAGTAAAAACAGAGTCGCTTGGCCAGGGCCAGCAGGCTGTGGCCTTGAGGGGTTGTGTTCTCTTATAGTCTTGTGTGATAGCTCTCAGCCCCCAGGGCTCATAACAAACCTGCAACTGTGAGAGAGGGGATGAGGAGAGACACATCACCCCCCTCTGCTCCCTGTCACACAATACAGCAACCTGTGGAACAGACTGACCAGGAACAAATTGCCAGACAAATGCCTTTCTTTTTCTGATGGCATTCCCAAACGAAAGGGGCGGGAACGCTGTCCGGGTGACAGCATGAGCTAGGAGAGCCCTGGACACAGGGCCTTCCGGACTCCTGCTGGAGAGATTATAGCACACTACCTTGTATGCACGGCTGCAGGTGGCGATTCAAAGGCCCAGGATCAGGGACACAGGAACAGGACCTTGCTAATGGCAAAGGCATCACTCGGGTGTTGTACAGCTAGGTCCCAAGACCCGCCCTTGCTCACACGGTGCTCATCGCTTTAACAGCATTTCTGTGGAGCCCTGTGCCCACCCCTACAGCCAGGCTGCTGCACTCGCTCTTGCACTTCTTCCCTTCTGTCTCCTTTGCTGACACAGTCCTGTTCCTCCCTCTTCCACCTGCCCCCTTTTCCAGTCATTGTGAGGGGAGGAAAACTGGATGACTTCTGCCTGGGAAGGTGTGCATGTCCCTTTAAGAGACGGGAACACCGTCCTAGAAGGTCTGGGGCAGACAAAAAAAATGAAATAATGATGACCTGTGGGAGAGAAAGGAAGGTTGAACCAATAGAGGGGAAGAGTGTGGAGGCTGGGGGAGGAGAGAACGGCCGACTCTTAGGAAGGCCCCCAAATCAGAGGCCAGACTCTGCACCACGCTCGGCCCTCTGGCTAGCCTTGCATGCGGAGCATCATGCAGGACGTCTCCCGCAGGTGGGTGCCTGGCTGGGAGATGAACTCTTTCAAAGGTCTGGCTCCAGTTGGAGCTGCCAAGCACTCCTGGAAACCTGGCCCTGGGCTCTTGTGAAAATCTGGCTCCAGGGCCCAGGCCAGGGGGATAGGGGATCTGGCCACTGATGTGCTGGGTGACCTTGTGTGTATCACTTCCCCTTCCTGGGCCATCTGTAATGGGGCCAGTACATTCAGCTGCCTTTTGGGATGCACTTGGAGAGCCATGGCTGCTGAGTGCTCAGCACTGTCATTGTCACTGCAGTGTTGCCAGCCTGAAGCATTTGAAAATCATTAGACCCCAAAACCATGATATTTTAAAACAACAGCGGTGGGGTTTCTATTTGCCATGGATGTTGGAGGGATTAAAGTTTTCTCTACAACCACGAGGGCTGGAAACTTACTTTTCACTCAGACAAAAGCTGAGATTCTCGGGGGCTCCTGTGATTTCAGGAGCTGGGGCCTTCACTGAAACATCAAACAGCACAAGACTCAGGCTAGAACGGAGAGAGTTGGCCACACTCGTATCCACTGTTGTGTACTGGCGGCAGCGTGGTGCCCAGGGTGGCTGGCCAGAGCTGGTCAGGGGCATTATACCAAAGTCTCATCCGGGAGACAGGAAGCCTGGATCAGATCTCCTCCCAGGGTAACTCCATGGGCCAGAGAGCTTCTGGTCAAGGTCGCTGTGAGCTGAGCATATAGCAGAGGGCTGGGCAGCTCCAGCTGTGGTATTTGGGATGACCTGAAATTGCAGAGAACTGACTGATCCAGGGAGGAGGGCAGTAATTAGGCTGTGTGCACAGGCAGAGTGCTCAGCCAGGCTCTGCAGCAAGGACACCTGCCATGCCACCGCACAGTTCGTTCTTCAAACGGCAGCCAACAGTCACTCTCTGCAGCAGTGAAACAGCCTGAACACTGCTCTCTACTTCATGGATCCAGCAATCTGATAGGCATCGCTTTTAGTCTGCACTCATCAGCCTTATACCCATGACTGAGGAGGAGAAAAGCCCTAATACTAAAGCCAAGGATAGGAAACCAAGAGGGCTCAGACCCAGCCTGAACACATTCTGACAGGTCAGCTGGAAATCCTCCGTGACCCCTATGTGCTCCCACAGCCTTCCACGGCGCAATACAGGCCCAGGCAGCAGTTTTGAAGGAACAGACTTCAGCTCCCTCCCGCATAGCTGGGCTGACTCTGTAGGGCAAACAGGAGCAATATGAGTCATTCGTATCCCTAAACCTGTTGCTGTGACTGACATGGGCAGGAGGCAGCTCCCCAGTTCCCTTGCAAGGTGGAGTGCACGTTGGAGTTCTGAGAAATGTGCACTATCTTTACTGCAGGCTAAAAATAAAAACCATTTCAGTTTGAATTAACTTAATAGTCAAAGCACTCAAGAGAGCCCCAAGGGCCTTAGCCTTCTTTTTCCAGGCATTCTGGTCTCCTTCGAGCTGGCCCATCATTACCGTGCGTGATGCTTTGGGGGATCAGTCCAGACCAGAAGGGGATTGTGTTCCCTGTATCCTTAGGTGCTTCTATGCTGTGCAGCTTTGGCTCAGCGCCCTGATGCCAGCAGCCTGCTCACAGCACAAGAGCCTCAACCTGGCTTCCACCAGCCTGGTTACTCCTCGCAGGGTGACACCTAGGCATGGCCCAATATCTAAATAAGTACTTTGCCTCAGTCTTTAATAAGGCTAATGGGGAGCTTAGGGGTAATGGAAGGATGACAAACGGGAATGAGGATATGGAGGTAGAAGCCATACTTGAACAGCTTAATGGGACAAAATCGGAGGGCCCGGACAATCTTCATCCGAGAATATTAAAGGAACTGGGGCATGAAATTGCAAGCCCGTTAGTGAGAATTTTTAATGAATCAGTAAACTCAGGGGTTGTACCGTACGACTGGAGAATTGCTAACGTAGTTCCTATCTTTAAGAAAGGGAGAAAGAGTGATCCGAGTAACTATAGGCCTGTTAGTTTGACATCTGTAGTATGTAAGGTCTTGGAAAAAAATTTGAAGGAGAAAGTAGTTAAGGACATTGAGGTCAATGGTAATTGGGACAAAGTACAACATGGTTTTACTAAAGGTAGATCGTGCCAAACCAACCTGATCTCCTTCTTTGAGAAGGTGACAGACTATTTAGACAAAGGAAATGCAGTAGACCTAATTTACCTCAATTTCAGTAAGGCATTTGACACAGTTCCACATGCGGAATTATTAGTCAAATTGGAAAAGATGGGGATCAATATGAGAATTGAAAGGTGGATAAGGAACTGGTTAAAGGGAAGACAACAACGGGTCATACTGAAGGGTGAACTGTCAGGCTGGAAGGAGGTTACTAGTGGAGTTCCTCAAGGATCGGTTCTGGGACCAATCTTATTTAACCTTTTTATTACTGACCTTGGCACAAAAAGCGGGAATATGCTAATAAAGTTCGCGGATGACACGAAGCTGGGGGGGTATTGCTAACACGGAGAAGGACCGGGATATCATACAGGAAGATCTGGACGACCTTGTAAACTGGAGTAATAGTAATAGGATGAAATTTAATAGTGAAAAGTGCAAGGTCATGCACTTAGGGATTAATAATAAGAACTTTAGATATAGATTGGGGACGCATCAGTTGGAAGCAACAGAGGAGGAGAAGGACCTTGGGGTATTGGTAGATCACAGGATGACTATGAGCCGCCAATGTGATATGGCCGTTAAAAAAGCTAATGCAGTTTTAGGATGCATGAGGCGAGGTATTTCCAGCAAGATAAGGAAGTGTTAGTACCGTTATATAAGGCACTGGTGAGACCCCATCTGGAATACTGTGTGCAGTTCTGGTCTCCCATGTTTAAGAAGGATGAATTCAAACTGGAACAGGTTCAGAGACAGGCTACTAGGATGATCCAAGGAATGGAAAACCTGTCATATGAAAGGAGACTCAAAGAGCTTGGCTTGTTTAGTCTAGCCAAAAGAAGGCTGAGGGGGGATATGCTTGCTCTTTATAAATATATCAGAGGGATTAATATTAGGGAGGGAGAGGAATTATTTAAGCTTAGTACCAATGTAGATACAAGAATGAATGGGTATAAACTGGACACTAGGAAGTTTAGACTTGAAATTAGATGAAGGTTTCTAACCATTAGAGGAGTGAAGTTCTGGAACAGCCTTCCAAGGGGAGTAGTGGGGGCAAAAGACATATCTGGCTTTAAGATTAAGCTTGATAAGTTTATGGAAGGGATGGTATGATGGGAGAGCCTAATTTTGGCAATTGATCTTTGATTATCACCAGATAGGTATGCCCAGTGGTTGGTGATGGGATGTTGGATGGGATGGGATCTGACTTACTGCAGAGAATTCTTTTCTGAGTGCTGGCTGGTGAGTCTTTCCCACATGCTCAGGGTTTAGCTGATCGTCATATTTGGGGTCAGGAGGGAATTTTCCTCCAGGGCAGATTGGCAGAGGCCCTGGAGGTTCTTCGCCTTCCCCTGCAGTGTGGGGCGTGGGTCACTTGCTGGTGGATTCTCTGCAGCATGAGGTCTTCAAACCACAATTTGAAGACTTCAATAACTCAGGCATAGGTTAGGGGTTTGTTATAGAAGTGGATGGGTAGGGTTCTGTGGCCTGCTTTGTGCAGGGGGTCGGACTAGATGATCACATTGGTCCCTTCTGACCCTAGAATCTATGAATCTATAAACAGCACTTCAATCCTGAGACTCCCCAAAACTGTCTCCTCTGCACTGCTCAGCCCCTCTCCCTGCAGCACTCTTAAAACCTTACCAAGTTCTCTGCTCCTTTCAAGAGATGGGACACAGCACCCGCCTGGTAGTTTGGCTGACGATCTTACCCTTCCATTTGATAAACTGCACTGAGATGGTTGTGTAAGAAAACAAGATTTAGTTTATTACCAAAGAGCAGATGTTTCAGGGATTCCAAACAGAAGCAATTGGATAGAAATGATTACAAACAAATGAAAGTAAAAATACGCTTATAAGACTCAACCCTAACTTAACAAAGTAAAGTAATTTTCCCACCACATTTGTTCTTCCAGATGGCTGGCCAGTCCTTAGCCAGGGTCCAACACAGAGCCCAAAACGCTGCCTTTCTTTGTCCCCTTAGGTGAAGGATGCCAACGTGCCTTTTTCTATCTGCCTGTTATCCTGAAAGTTTATCTTTGTTTTCAAAGCCAGGCAGTCCTGCTGGGGGAATCAGGGAGTTCACACCTTGTGAATTTTTGCAGTCCCCTCCCCAACCCGGATAGTTAAGCAACTGCCTCCCCAGTTTGCTAATTTGATTATGATACAACTCTACCTCGATATAATGCAACCCGATATAACATAAATTCAGATATAAGGTGGTAAAGCAGTGCTGGGGGTGGGGGCTGCGCACTCCGGTGGATCAAAGCAAGTTCGATATAATGCAGTTTCACCTATAATATGGCTAAAGATTTTTTGGCTCCCGAGGACAGCGTAGAGGTGTATTTACCTTTTATGTAAATATACTTGTATATTCTCTCTTTGCTGAATTTACACTGGAGACACAGCCAAGCAGGTGGAACCACATTCATTTGTCCAGGGTGAGGTGACTTAAGCCCTACCTGCCAACTACATTTTAAGAACATATTTCCAGGGCATATTTATAATTTTTCACGTATCACCTGTGCATGCACCACACAATAATAATAATGACCAGTATGTCGCCAGTGTACACACGACACCTTCCACGATGCCTTCTAAACACAGGTTATGACACCAGTGAGCTTGAGTCTGCTGAGCTGGTCAGGCCAGCTGAGGCTGACTGTTAGTACCGGAATGCCATGGCCTTCAGGCTTTGGGGTGCTTTTAGGGCCACATCTTGTGACCAAATGTGTTGGGGCAGTCCCTGTCCTGCCACATTACCAAGATTTGAGGCTCCCCACAGCAGGGCCAGTTCTTGTGATATTTGATGTTTTCCTTAAAGCCCCAGCTCACTACAAGAGAATCTTCCATTTTAGAACATCTATTTCTAACCTCTCTGGTTGTGAAGAAAAGCCAGGAAAAATGATCCAAGCGGGACCCAAACGCTCAAAAGCGAGAGGAGAATAAACCCCCCAACACTGATTATTTTGAAAATTCCCTATATTTTATGCCAGTATTAGGGGGCCCGACTGCTGATTTCTAGCCATTTGGGGCTGGTGATACTGTTCCTAGGTCTCTCTCAGCAGGCTGAATATTGACGGCTATGGGACCATCCCGGAGGTCTGCTGAGCAGCCTGAGGGGAAATGAAAGTCTCTGCCATGGCTCACTAGCTTTGCTGGGGTGCAGTTAGCACTGGCCCTCCCTTTCCCATTAACTACTGGCCAGCCAGTGACAAGACATCTCTTGTCCCCAAGCCCTCTCCACTCTGGCCGGGAGTGTCACTGTAAATGGGGGATGGGTGTGCTCTGGAAAAGAAAAAAGGAGCTCCCAGCACAGGTGGGCAGCAGCACAAACGTAATGAGCCCCCGATGTTCCCATTTGGAAAAGCTCAGCTGCTGGACAGGAGGCCACCAGCAGCACCAAGTTCTTGCCTATTGAGAGTTACAGCAAACTCTTTGGCATAATTAATGGTGATGTTTCAAAGGAAATCAATGACACACAATTTGTCTGACAAGCCAGGATTTTTCTCCTAGACGGAGGACTCCCACGTGGGCTCTGGGGCTGTGAGGCACCATTGTATCAGCTGTGCAAGGGGGTGAGGTGAGGGACACTCTCCTGTGACACCCTCCTGATTGCAGCATGAGCAGGTTTTGAAGCAGTCTAGCATTCAGCTGTTTGCACAATGAGAGCGTCTCCACTTCAGGCCGCTCTGGAAAGCAGCACATGGCTGGAGAGCTGGTTACTAGATCTGCGCAGACCGACTGGTGGCTGGGAGGCGGCAAGTTCATGCCCCACTAGTATCTGCTGCCTGCACACATCATGGAGCCCGTCACAAATGCAAGGAATGCCAAGGAGTTCCCTGGCTGGGGGGCTTTTGAGTAGATCTTAAAATACAAGGTACTGTGGGGCCACTAAAAATTAAAGAGGCTTTGGCACTGTGACATTACACCCCATATTCTTCATAGAAATATGGTTATGATATAAATATGACATAAGATATACTTTATGCAAGATGGCTCATGTAAGATATCACTGGAAAGGTTATGATTTACCAAATGTGATTATCCCATTTGTATGCATGTATCGTTTCTGTACCTGAAGTTAGGAATATTGACTATATAACAATTACAACTGTGCGTACTTGGGGAAACGCCCACCAGACAGTAAGCAATCAGCCATAATGGGCCATTAGAAAAAGACAATGAGTCTCTGAAGATGTGGATCTCCCATCTGTCTAGAGTTCCTTCCTATGGACATTGCAAATAAACCTGGTTTCATAGATGCTTTGACACTGCAAGGTCAGGTGATAAGATCATCTGATACAAAATACCACCTTGGACACTGCTGGTACTTTTCCTCAATAGGGGGATGGGGATCAGACAAAGGCTTCCCATCTTAGGTAAATCCTTTTTAAGACTTGGGAGGGGGCCAATCTGGTCTCTGCTCCATTTCCTACCCAAGAAGAAAGACTGCTGAAAGTACCTGAGGGGGTCAAAGGAATTAACCTGAGGGGAAAGACTGGATCCAAACTGAGACAGGGTCTGGTCTGCAAGAAGAAATAACTGGAACTCTAGCTACAAAAACTCTTCAACTGGTCTAAAATAACATTTAGGGTGAGAAATTACTTCTTGAAACTAGTCTCTATAAGATCTTAAGCTTAGTGTGCGTGTTTTGTTTTATTTGCTCAGTAAACTGCTTTGTTCTGTTTGCTATCCCTTATAATCACTTAAAATCTGCCTTTTATAGTTAATACATTTGTTTTATTTATTATTAAACCCAGTTTGTGCAATTTCTAATTGCGGGGGGGGCAAGACGTTGTGCATATTTCTTTTCACATTGAGGGAGAGGGTGAATTTTTAGGAGCTTGCACTATGCAGATCTTTCTATACAGCGCAAGACAGTATTATTTTGGGTTTATTCCCCAAAAGAGGTGTACACAAGAATGCTTCGTGAATCCCCTCACACAGAGCTGACTTCAGTCTGTGTCTGCAGCTGGGTGTGGCCCTACCTGTGTGTGTGCTGCAAGAGGATGGAGAGCCTAATTCAGCAAAATAGGGAGAGGGAATCCAGGCTAGTGGAGCAGGAGGGCACAGTACATCAGGTGTCATCCCAGAGGGCGGGGGGGCGGTCTAACCCATCACAGCCACCAAGTCCCAGTTTGCCCAGCTCCCTAGGCAAAGCTTCCTTGCCCGCACTGTCGGTGCAGTGTGTGATCACCCCCATAGGTGGCTGCTGCCTTTTGGTGGTGCTCCACATAGTGAGCTAAGCTGTTTGCTTTGCTCTGACTGCCAGCTGAGGAGCCAGCTGATAAGCAGTATGCTCAGCTGACTCTCCTCCTAGGACCCCCTCGAAAGCCATGCTTTGCTCACCCTCACCAGCTCTCTCATTCATCACCAGAGCCACCACTCCGTGTTATATCTTCCAAACAAAAATGCCTATTCCTACTTTGAACGGTTTCCCAGCCATGACTCAGAGAGGGCTCCTCATCTCCACTTTCTATCAATCTTGGTTTTCAAATGCTGCAATGTCACTGCTCCTATGCTTGGCCTTGCGACAGTCTGGTGGCTGGAAGGACACTGCTGCTCATGAGCAGCCTGCAGGAGACAGGCTTCCAAATGGGCTATGGTCAGCATGTCTTGTTTGACATGAGCTGATTCCTGTTTTGACAAATATTCCACTAGCTGGGCTCTGTTCTGCCAGGTTCACTGTTTCTGTAACTGGAATCACACCTGCTGTGGGCTTCAGGCAGCCACAGCAAGAGTTCCTGCAGCTCCAGCTGACAAGGAATTATCCCCCCACACTGATTCTCAGGATCAGTGGAAGGCCTAGGAGAGTCTCCTTTCCTAGTACCTCCCCCAGGAGGCTCTGACTGCATTTAGACTTCCAGCTGAGCCATGAGGAGCACTGCCAGGTGCAGCCCAGGCCCTTTGAGTAGCTCTCCTCCTAGTTAAAGCCAACCCACCTCCACCTCTCACTTACCATTTCGGAGCTAGTGGCTCCCCAGTGGGAAT
The DNA here is from genome assembly GCF_025201925.1 of Gopherus flavomarginatus. Lineage (NCBI taxonomy): Eukaryota > Metazoa > Chordata > Testudines > Testudinidae > Gopherus > Gopherus flavomarginatus. The sequence goes on from NC_066628.1 coordinate 26,201,497, forward strand.
CTTCTCCAAGACAGGGCTGGCCGCAGCTCTGCATTGCTCAGGGGCCAAGCAGAGAAAGGACACAAAACCTCGTTGTTAGATGAAGTCAGCTCACTGCCTGCTCGCTCTGGATGTGGAAAGCTTCCATGACATGGCTGAATCCCCAAGCAAGAGTGGGGCCTGCTTCCAGGGCCCTGTGAAAAGCTCTGAGCACTGCTTTATTCTTGGCTGAGAATCCAAAGGATTCACTCCAGACAGCCCAAATGCAAAGCTTCTGGGAGCATGAGAGCGGATATGTGGTGGTAGAGCACAATGGCCACATCTGTGCCACTGACCAGTTGCTTTCCTTGCACAGGCCAAGCGAACAAGTGCTGCTTTGTCAGTCACTATGGCCTTCTGGGTCCCTTCCCCTCTGGTCCTGCTGGGGAACTGTCTCAGCCCAGTCCCATGTACAATGCCTGGCCTGCTGGAATGTAACGTTGCAAAAGAAAAGAGCCCTGCTGGAGCAGCTCTGCCCTCCCTGCTGCCAGACTGGAGTAAGTGCTGTGTGCTATCAGCATGACAGCTCCGCTTCCAGGCCCCACACTAGATCAGGGACTCCTTGTTCTGGGCACTGTGCAGACACACCCCTCTCTCTCTGAATAGAGACAGAGAGGAAGAATCACTGTCACCAGTACAGAGACAGAGTAAGTGACTTGGCAGCCTTCCTCCCATCTCATGGGAAGGGGAGGTAAGAAAGTGCTGCTGGACATGTTCCCCCTGGCTGCTCCTTCACAAGGCAACAGCATCTTGGCCTTTCCCCTGCCTCACTGGGAGCGACTGGCATATCCATTAAAGTTCAGCCAAGGTCTCATTCCTGAGGGTGTCAAAGAATCATAGAAGATTAGAGATGGAAAAAACCTCGGGAGGTCATGTAGTCCAACCCCCCTGCTCAAAGCAGGACCAACACCAAATAAATCATCCCAGCCAAGGCTTTGTCAAGCCGGACCTAAAAAACCTCTAAGGATGAAGATTCCACCACCTCCCTAGGTAACCCATTCCAGTGCTTCACCACCCTCCTAGTGAAATAGTTTTTCCTGATGTCCAATCTAGACCACCCCCACTGCAACTTGAGACCATTGCTCTTTGTTCTGTCATCTACCACAACTGAGAACAGCCGAGTGCAGTTCTCTTTGGAACCCCCCTTTACGTAGTTGAAGGCTATTATCAAATCCCCCCTCACTCTTCTCTTCTGCAGACTAAATAAGACCAGTTCCCTTAGCCTCTCATCGTAAGTCATGTGCCTCAGCCCCTAATCATTTTTGTTGCCCTCAGTTGGACTCTCTTCAACTTGTCCACATCCTTTCTGCAGTGAGGGGGCCCAAAACTGGACGCAATACTGCAGATGTGGCCTCACCAGTGCCAAATAGAGAGGAATATTCACTTCCCTCAATCTGCTGGCAATGCTCCTACTAATGCAGCCCAATATGCTGTTAGCCTTCTTGGCAACAAGGGCACACTATTGACTCAAATCCAGCTTCTTGTCCACTGTAATCCACAGGTCCTTTTCTGCAGAACTGCTGCTTAGCCAGTCGGTCCCCAGCCTGTAGCAGTGCATAGGATTCTTCAGTCCTTAGTGCAGGACTCTGTACTTGTCCATGTTGAACCTCATCAGATTTCTTTTGGCCCAATCCTCCAATTTGTCTAGGTCACTCTGGACCCTATCCCTATCGTCCAGTGTATCTATCTCTCCCCACATCTTAGTGTCATTCACAAACTTGCTGAGAGTGCAATCCATCCCATCATCCAGATTATTAATGAAGATATTGAACAAAACCTCCCCAGAGGCCTTGGTGGCAGCAACGCCCCCCAAAAGGCAAAACCACCTGTGCTGCCAACCAGAGACTGCAGCCTGGCAAGCAGTTTCCCAACGCCATTCCGCTGCCAGGCCTTGGAGTGGGACACCTCACCCTGCCCCTGCCTACTGTTGAGACAATGCGTCCCTGTGCCAGAGATCGTAGATTTTTTGCAGCAGTACTCCATCAGGGGAGGGACGCACACAGGAGCTGTCTTGTGCAGCCATTGGTGCCTCCTGTAGCATGTGCACCCCCAACCATCCTCTCAGTTCCTTCTCTACCACAGAGCTTGACTGTGTAACTCCAAAGTAGAGGGGAGGAGGGTGGGTAGTGGAGCACCCACAGGGACACACATCTTGAAGAACCATCGTTACTGCACAAAGTGAGTCAATTCTTCTTCAAGTAGTAGTAGTATCCCTGTGGGTGCTCCACTCTGGGTGCTTGAAGAGCAGTATCCCACCAGGGGTGGCAGGGGTTCGGAGTTATGTATAAGTGTGTGATGAGAGCACTGTGAGGCCAATGATAGAATCTGAGACAAGGCCTTGGGTGATAGCATAATGCTTTGTGAAAGTGAGCTCTGATGTCCAGGTTGCAGCTCTACAAATGTCTATTAAGGGGACATTGTTCAAGAATGCAATCGATGTCGCCATGGCTTGTATTGAGTGGGATCTGATGCCCACAGGGGGTCTTTTGTTATGTAGGTGGTAGCAAGTTTGAATACAGGAAGAGATTCATTTGGAGAGTCTCTGGGTCGATATTGTAGAGCCCTTGGAGCACTCTGCTGTAGAGACAAATAGTCTCGGTGACCTGTTAAATGGTTTAGTTCTGTCCAAGTGGAAGGCTACAGCCCGTCTGACACCTAGCATGTGTAACGTTGCTTCTCGAGAATCCTTATGTAGCTTGGGATGGAAGGCAGGTAAGCATATGGTTTGGTTAATATGAAAAGGGGAAGACACTTTGGGCAAGAATTTTGGGTGAGGACATAATATGATTTTGTCTTTGGTAAATACCGTGTACAGTGGTTCAGCCATCAATGCTCCTATTTCGCTGACATGTCTTGCAGACATGGCTGCCACTGGGAATGCGACTGTCATTGACATATGAAGGAGGGAGCAGGTTGCTAGAGGTTTTAAGGGTGGTCTTGTGTGTCATTTGAACACAAGATTGAGATCTCATGGCCATGTAAGTTGGCGTGCTTCTGGGTACATGTTCTGTATACCAGCAAGAAAGCACGGTGTAATCAGGTGAGTGAATATTGAATCTCCTTCTATCTGTTCATGGAGGGCTGTGACGCAGTCAGGTGTACTTTAATAGAACTTATGGTTTACCCCATTTTCTTCAGTTCTAGTAGGTAGTCTAGGATCATAGATAGAGGCGCCTTGGTGGCAGCCAGCTGTTTTTGCTGACACCAAAGGGAGAATCTTCTCCACTTGTGGCAGTAAGTATTTCTAGTGGTGAGGCAACAGCTATTTAGTAATACCTGTTTTACTTTCTCCGAGCAGTTCAATTCTCCATGTTGGAACCACACAGGAGCCATGCTTTGAGATGCAGCTTCGCTGGGTTTGGATGGAGTGTCAGACCCTTGTTCTGGGACAGGAGGTCCGTCCGTAAGGGCAGCGGTTGTGGGGCACAGACTGCTAGGTGTGACAGGTACAGAAACCAAGTCTCTCTGGGCCATGTGGGGACAATGAGAATGATGTATGCTCTGTCGAGTCATATCTTGCGGATGACCGGTGGGATCAGTGGTATTGGCGGGAAGATGTACATGAGCCATGTATTCCACGGGATGAGGAAGTTGTCCCCTAATGACTCCAGCCCCAGGCCTGCCCTGGAGCAAAAGAGTGGACATTTGTAGTTTATTGCTGAGGCGAACAAGTTGATTACTGGGTGACCCCATTTTTGGAATATCATGCTGAGAACACTGTTGTGGATTTCTCACTCATGTTCCTGTGAGAAGTACTTGTTGAGGTTGTCAGCTGTAATGTTTTGGCATCCCAGTAGGCATGATGCTGTGATGTTTATATTATTGCGGATGCACAAGCTCCAAAAGTTCATGGCTTCTGTGCATAGCAAGGAAGTGGCGGCATGCATTGTGTACTGCACGGAGTTCCAGAAGATTGACATGTAGTCAGGTTTCCATCATGGACTACTTGCCTTGTACATTGTGATGACCCAAGTGAGAGCCCCAACTGATCAGAAGGCATCTGTTGTAATAGTCACTGATGGGGGGGTCTTGTTGAAAGGAATTCCTGAGCATACATTCCTTGGTTATGTCCACCACTGTAGGGAGAGGATAACTTTTGATGGTAGTGTCGCACGTCTGTTGAGAGAGTGTTTGCTGGGTGCATAGACCGTGCTCAACCAGTGCTGCAGACAGCGCATATGGAGTCCGGCATTCTTTACTACGAAAGTCGTAGCTGCCATATGTCCCAGAATCTGAAGGCATGTCCTCACTGAAGTTTGTGGGCTGATGGTCACTGTGGAAATAAGATTTGTCAATGTAGTGAATCTGTGGTTTGGTAATATTGTCTTGGCTTGTAAGGTGTCTAGGTTGGCTCCGATAAACTCCAGTCACTGGGTTAGTTCCAGGGTGGATTTATTTTCATTTATCTGTAGACCTAGCTAGTGAAACAGGTCTATCGTGGTCTTCAGCATGCATGCCGTTTCTTGTCAACTGACACCTTTGCGTAGGCAATTGTTTAAATACGGGAAGATTATGACTCCTTTGCATCGTAAATATGCTGCTACTACCGCGAGTGTTTTTGAGACTATGTGGGGAGCGGTGGATAGTCTGAAGGGAAAGATCCAGTACTGGTAGTGGTTGGGTCCTACTGTGAATCGCAGGAACCATCTGGGGGGCAGGATGTATGGTAATATGGAAGTATGCATCTTGGAGGCTGAGGCTGCAAACCAGCCCCCCCATCTAGCGCTGGGATTATTGAGGCCAAAGTGACTATTTTGAACCTGTGGTTACATACGAACCTGTTGAGTTTTCAGAGATCTAAGAGTGGTCTCCATCCCTCTCCTTTCTTCTCTGTCAGGAAATATTTGGAGTAAAAACCCTTCCCTTGGTATTGGTGTGGTACTGGTTCTACAGCACTCAGCAGTAGGAGATAGTCTACTTCCTGTTGCAGAAGGTGCTCATGAGATGGGTTCCTGAGGAGGGATGGGGAAGGGGGAGGGTGGGGGGATGGTTGTGAAAGGGATGGTGTGGCCAGAGTGTACCATCTCCAATATCCATTGATCTGTGGTTATCGCAGCCCAGGCACTGTAAAATGGGTGTATGCAATGACCAAAGTTGTGGGATGGAGTATCTGTTGGTGCTACAGGTGTCGGGAGGTCGTGCATACCCTGAACCAATTCTTCAAAACTGTGGCTTAGATGTAGATGGATGGTTGGACGAGGCCTAGTTATGTGGAGCTTGTCGTCTCTATGCCCATTGTTTGAGTCTGTTCTGAGTGAAGTATCGTGGTGGTTGACAGTTAAACGAGGTGTCTCGTGACCTCTGGTATGGTGTAAAGCGTGGGCATTTGTCAGGTGGTGGGTGTATGCCTAGCGTATGCCGCATCACTCAGGAGTCCTTCATGGTATGGAACACGTCGTCTGTTTGAGATGAGAATAGTTTCTCCCTATCGAAGGGAAGGTCCTCCACTTTTAGCTGTAGTTCTTCTGGAATTCCCAAAGCTTACTACCATGATGTTCTTCTCATAACCACAGCTGTTGCAGTTGTTCAGGCAGCTGTGTCCACTACATCCATTGAGGCTTGCAGTGCTGTGCGAGCTATTATCTGATCTTCATTAATAATGGCGTTGAGTTGAGGATGTTTGTGCTCAGGGAGGTCTTCCATGAGCTCTTGTATTTTACTATAGTTAGAGTAGTAATTTGCTAGTAGAGCAGAATAGTTGGCAGCTCTGAGCATAAGGGTGACTGATGAATAAACTTTATGCCCAAAGAGGTCCAGTCACTTGTTTTCTTTATCCTGTGGTGTGGAGCGGAAATGAGGCTGTTTACTGCACTGATTGGCAGCCTCTGCTACCAGAGAACAGGCTTGAGGGTGTGAAAACAAAAATTCCATGCCTTTGGCTGGAAAGAAGTATTTCCTGTCAGCCCTTTTGTTGGTGGTTGGTGCCGATGCTGGTGTTTGCCATATGGCCTCGGCAGGCTCCATTATAGCCTCATCCCTGGGGACGGCGATCTTGGCCAATGACAGCAGCTGTAAGATTTTTAACAACTTATGTTGTTTCTCCTGCATCTCATGTTAGGCAATTTCTTGGCTGTTTGCTACAATTTTGAAGAATTCTTGGAACGGTTTCAGGTCATCTGGTACTATCAGAGTATATGGAGTCACCGCTTCCTCTAGTGTGGAAGATGAGTGTGGGGCAGGTTGTGAATCACCCAGGTCTTCCTGTGATAGTCTCTCTTCCTCTTCTAGATCTGTCTCAGGGGGGTCAGAGGTTTCTCTGAGTGGTAAGGATGGATGTTCTCTGAATCCTCTTCTGGCTGGGGAATATGGGTTCTGGTATGTGGCCCAAGGACCCCATTGTGGCCATTGCATGGGGTAAGGCGATAGCAGGTAAGGCCAGTGCTGTGCATACCAGGACTGTAAATGCTCAGAGGGATTAGCGCTTAGGCTTCATAGTGGTCTCATTTGTGATGGCGATGAACATTGAGAGGAGAAGCAGTTGTGCTGCACATCTCCTTCCTCACCACTATGCATGGAGATCGGTGCAGGAGATGAAGGATTGTACTCTGCTATGTAGCTCGGGGAGTGATCGGTGCCAAGTAGTGGTGACTGCAGTGCAGAAGAAACCGCCATGTCAGCATGATGTAGGAGTTGCGCTGGTCCCGCCTTGGGGTTGCAGTTGACTGTTGGAGCGCTGACTAGTGCCGGATTCGGCTTGTTCGCCAGCATCAAACCTGGAGTCAGTGCCAGTGGTGGCAGCATTGATCGCAGTGCCGCTGCCTGTGTTGCACTCAGTGGTGTAGCCAGGTGGAGGGAAGAGGGAGAGCAGAAAAAAAAAGGCACCACCCACTGCGGCGCTTTTACTAACGGGGGGCAGCACTCTGGGTATTCGGCGGCACCTCGGCAGCGAGACCTTCACTTGCTCCATGGGTCTTCGGCAGCATTTTGGCGATGAAGCTTCAGTGTCACCGAAGATACCCGAAGGGAGTGAAGGTCCTGCCGCCAAAGACTCGGAGCGCCGCCTCGTCAGGAAGAGCGCCGCAGTGGGTGGGGCCTTTTTTTTTTCGCTCCTGGATGAGTAAAATTAAAAAGGTGCCACTTGTGCTTGGTGAGGGAGCGGCCACTCCCTCGCTATCCTCCTAGCTATGCTCCTGGTTGCTCTTCACACCGGGGTGGTGGGTGCTGTGGAAGAGACTTGACGTCTCGACTCCGGTGCCACGCGTCGGCAGAGGTCCACTGAGGGACAGTGCCAGAGGAGCCCGGTGCCTCATAAGTACTCTCTCTGGATGAGTGGAGCACTGAGGGTGAATACTTTGCTAGGGAAGCTCTCTTTTTGTGAGAGTCCCTTGTTGGAGAGGTCAAAGCTTCCTGATAGTTTTGGAAGTCGGAGCCTTATCGCGTAGGGATCTTGGTTTATGGGATCCCTGGAGGACATCTCTTGTGGATGTTGGAAAGATTTCTCCATCAGAAGCATTTTCAAATGGAGATCCCTATCACGTCTTGCTCTTGACTTCAATTTGTTGCAATGTATGCATTTCTGGGAGATATGAGTTTCTCCCAGGCAGCAGATGCAGGATGCGTGGCCATCAGAGACTGCCATCGGTTCACAGCAGGAGTCACACTTTTTAAACCCTGTTGAGCCCGACATGACTTCAGTTAAGCCTCTCCCCCCCTCTCAATAGATGAGGGTAGGAGTTAATTGCAGTGGTAAATTGTAGAATTATTCCTAAACTGAGAACTAAGTAATTTTTTAAGAAAAACCTCTAAGAGGAACTAATGAATCTATGGAACCATGTATAGACTAAGACTAATGAAACTATGTAACTAAGTATAGACTAATAAGAAGTTCCTGTGTAACTTGTAACTTCCGCTCCCCCCCACCCCTCCCCGCCCAATGTATCAAAGACAGCACTGCCGTGGAGCTCCGTCTGCAGCCAAGGGCAGTTGAGAAGGAACAGAGGGGACGGTCGGGGTGCGCGCACTACAGGAGGCGCCAACAGCTGCATGAGACAGCTCCTGAGCGTGCCCCTCCCCAGACCGAGTACTGCTGCAAAAAATCTCCGATCTGTGGCGCAGGGATGCACCAACACCTAAAGTAGAGCACTCACAGGGACGCCACTCAAAGAAGAACCTGTTTTACGTAAAACAGTGTGTTTTGGTTGAAGCGCTTGGGAAGTCTGCTCAGGAACAAAAACTGGTGCATGTTCTCTCCACAGTGAGGGAGGGGAAACCTGGATTATAAATGTACACTGCTCAGGCGTCTGACCAGGGCAAGATGGTACAGTTCTGGGGTGCAAGGCCGGGGAGCTGGGGGAAACTGGCTGGAGCCTCCCCACTGTTTGTTTATGAGTGGCTGGGAGAAGCATTCATGTAACTCAGTTGGGTGTGTCCTTGCCTGTGGATGCCTGTGTAAATGCAGGATCTGACAGAAGTTTGTTGCTTAGCAACAACATCACAGTGTGAGAGGGAGCCCAGGTTGGTGGCAAAGAGGGCTCAGCAGTACCTCATTTCAGGTTGCAACCTGAGAAAATCCATCACACTGTGTCAAACCACTGGAACAGAGTGCAGGGAGTGAACAGGGGAGCCTGCACCCTGATCACTTAACTGCCAATCTGTGCCCCGGAGGAAGCTGATTGGGGTAATTAGCTAACCAGGCTGGGTGGGATAAATAGTCCATCAGCCCACGTCAGATAAAGAGGCACAGGAAGGAAGTGCCTGGGGGGAGAGAGAGGAACAGGGCTAGCTGCACCAAGTCACACAGTCGTCTCAGGGAATGGAGACCTCCATTCCCCCAAGCTCGTGCAGTGCCTAAAGCACAGAGGATATTGTAATAGGCTGCTGCACAGGGACTATAGTGGTATTGGTGGAGAGAACTCAAAATCAGTGGCATTGTCATTTTACAACTTGTGCAGTCAGCACAGTTTCTGCAGGGCAAGAAGACAAGGGCGAAGGCGCTCCCTGTAACACAACCCTTCAGTCAGAGACAATCGCCACTTTGTGTGGAGGCGTCCATATGCTGGAAACATCACGTGCCAGAGAAATTTCAGGGGAATGGTTATTTCTTGCCAGGAAGCATGAGGAACCAACTTTGCTTAAAACATCCTGCTTGTGAAATACTGAGCAGAGGCGGAAGTGGCATATCACGGACAAGCTGTGGGTGGGGCAGGGGGAGGGGGAGGCTGGCAGGCCTGGGTTAGGCAGGCAGAATGTGCTGTTCTGCTTCATGCTGCCAAGCCTCCCACCAACACTGGCACATCCACACACCCAGTGCAGTGCCGCCAAGGGCTGGGCAGAAGTAAGGAGTCCTGGCTGTGCAGCTTCCCATAGCCAAGAAGTAACATGTTTGCCTTGGATGTACTATGCACAAGGGCAGTACTATGGACAAGGGAGTATCCCCGACTCTCACATCGTGAATTGCAAACAGTCCCAGGAGAGGCAAGGATGATCCATAACAACACAATAAAATCACACATGAAGGCAGGAGCTGCAGGTCTAGACCTTCAAGGATTAGTCCTGCACAGGATCCTTTCCCACTAGTTGGTTTTTGCACTCAAAGCAGGGATTCACCCTCTCGGTATGTACAAAGCACTCAGTGTCTCCTTCCCCAACATGCAGCACTTACTCTGAGCACAGAATGGATTAAAGTTAATCTGTTAATTAGCTGAGGAGTTAAGATTCATTGCAAAATAGGCACTTAAAGAACTGTAATGCCCTGTATCACCCCTTATCTTTTCACAGAGGGAATTCTTCATGTGTTTCTCTGATGGAGATTTTATGTGCCACCTCTGCTGACAGAGACACTCTGTTATGAAAAATAATGGCCAAAAATTACCATTAATCCTAAATATTTCTTCTCAGCCACTACTCCTTGTACCAGATCTACCCCACAGGGAGAGCAGGAGGGTGGGGAAGACGAGGCAAGAGGTCAGCAGGGGATGCAGCAGACAAAAGGCTCAGAAGAATGGAGGGGGGCATGGTCAGTGGGAATTTCCAGGGGATGTGCAGGGAAACATCAAGCACAAGAGGACGGAGGAAGTAGGGGGCACACTCATGCAATTTGCAATGCACTGGCTGTTTTACACAGCTCCCCAGTAGCATGTGGCAGTCTGCACACACCGGTGAAGCTGAGCCGAGAGGGGAACCTTTCAAAACAATTTCAGGTTGAGAGTTCATCTTTTCAGATCACTATCAAATGTACTAAAGCCATGACCGCCGATTTAAAGCTGCCCACCCCACCTTTCTGCAGCCCTATGTGTGTGTGTGTGCACGTGCTGAATGCCCTCCTCACAGAGTAGTTTTCCATGGGACCCTATCCCATTCAGTGCACAGGAGTAGTTCTTCGTATCCTCGGCCCAAGGGAGACAGTCCACCAGCAGGGCAGTAGGGCCCAGGCAGTGCTCTCCTTCCCTAAACCAGGCAGGATTGAGGAAGAATGAATTCCAGAGAGGAGTCAGCCCCAGAGACCAAAGACACAAAAGGCAGGAGGAAAAGGCACAGAAGCAGCCTCACTCAGTAGGTGCCTCAGCAGGGACCACTCGACACTGATGATACCACTTGCTGCACCCTGGCCATTCTCTGCCCTGTGCTGATTTACTGTTTGGTCCAGCCCCCTCACACCACTTCACTCACAGTCTCTTCACCTCAGCCTGCCTCCCTCTTCCTGCTCTCCTCCATCTCCCCTGCCCTGTCGCACTCCCCAGCTCTTCCCGCCAATGTCCCCTCCTTCTTCTCTTGTCTCCATTTAGCTGATCCCCTTCCAGCAATACTCTACCCAAACAAATGTAAATGGCAGGACCACAGTATTTGTCATCTGCAAGGTTGGGACCTTTAGATCTGCTGCACAGACCTCACCACTTGAGCTACTGAGTAACTGGTAGCAGTAATAGGCTGTTTTCCTCTCTGTGAACCAACCACTTGAGGGGGAAGTGACATATATTTTGCTAGTGGGATTCACAGTATTTGCTAACAGCAGAGAATGTTGGACTCAAGGATCCTCTCCCCTCCTCTGAACTGCATGTTGTCACCACAGGACAGAGTTATGTCAGTCTGGGTGCCTTACGTGCATTTCTGGACTTTATCACTGTTTGGGTTTCATACTTTGAATGTCCTGGGTTCATAACACCTGTGTTTGGGTGATGACATCATCCCTGTAAATGTATTCCGCCCTAAATGACTGCTGCGCACTCCCAACCCTAAGTCTTCCTGTACAAAGATTTTGTTGAGGAATTTTTTTAGTGCTGTCAATTACTCTCTCCTGATTATTTCTGAATCCCAAATTGAAATGACAATCTCTCCTTCCCCTGCATGTAATTTTTGTCCTGCTTCTAGGTTAAGCTAATACAGAGAGTCAAACAAATCAGCTTAAGCTAATACAGAGAGACAAACAAATATGCCAAATGACATAAACAAGTCCACATGAAAGCAGCTCTGAGCTTATTAAAGCGTATAAATGACTAGGATCGACTAGGGGGAAAGAAATGATTTCCCCTGTTCGGCATACATTCTGGATGTGACCATAAAGGACAAAGACAGGAGTTCAACTGACAGCGCCTGGCCCTGACTGCTCTGCCTGATGCCAGTATACAGTCAGTGCAAAGCGCACCTCCCAGGAGAGAGGGGAATTTGAGGCTGGGACTGCACCCCCTGGAAATGCAACATGCACAGGTGCTTTCTAGGGGGTGGGGGGAAAGCAGCAATGGCTTTCAGATACTTTTGTGCCTGGAGGAGTCCGGTTGAGAGCCAACATAAAACAGTAGATTCTAAATTACACATATTTACATAAATAGGCATTAATTTTCAGCCACATTGCCTATTTGCCCTATTCACACCCACTTCATGCATTCATTGCATACATCTCAACTAGCATTGTTAAAGACTGCATCATAATTCATTATTATTATTTATCTGTGTTACTGTAGCACTTAGGAAGCCAGGTCAGGTAGCAGGGTCCTGCTGAGCTCGGTGCTGCACAGAAACAGGACACAAATATGGTCCCTGCCCCAGATTGCTGCCAAGAGACACGAGATGGAGCCAGAACGGCAGGGGAGTACAAGACATAACGAGACATGGCTGGTTAACATGACCAGCAACCTGGCTGGTGTAAAGCTTTGGTCCATATGCACATGGGTCAGGGCTGAACTAAGGCTGTCTGAACACAGAGTAAGAGCCAGCTCCTGCCCTGAAGATTCAGTCTAAACAGACAGACAAGAGAGGGACAGGAACAGAGAGGCGAAGCGACCTCCTACAGTCACCCAGCAGGCCAGCTGATAGATGTAAACTAGTAAGTTAGTTGAAAAGGTATCAGAAGATGGCACTCGAGAGTATGCAGCATTGTTCCTGAGCTTTGCAACACCAAAACAACTAGCGGTTGTGTACCCTGAAACCCTGGCTGAGGCACATGGGGAGGAGGGAGATGCGGCAGTTGACCTAATATGGCTTTTTCACCTCTCATTTGTATGATTTTTCAAGGCCTTTTTATTATGATGGTTTCCAGTTCTTCTATGGCAGGAGAATTATTGACAGGATAATTGACGAGAATTAGAAATCACTGTCTAGAAGTGCCTACACAAGGAGAAAATTGTCTAGCCAGCAAAGTAAGAGCAAGAGCCAATGGCTGGAAGCTGAGACTAGAGACATTTGAGGTGGGAGCAAAGGCACAAATTGTTGATTGTGAGGGTAATTAACCCCTGGAACAACTTACCCAGGGCCCTGGTGGATCCTCCATCTCTCGGAGTCTGTAAATCAAGGCTGTCTGTCTCTTTCTAACAGCTCTGCTCTGACTCAGCCACAAGTTATTGGCTGGATGCAGGAGTCACTGGGCAAGGTTCTGTGTTCTGCAGGAGGTCAGTCAGGTTGAGTCCCTTCTGGCCTTAAAATCTCCGGCTATGACAGTGTGGCAGAGCTGGGAGAAGAATAAACACTCCGCCTCTTCCTCTCATGCATGAGAGTGACAAGTGTCTCCTGCAGGGGAATACCCGAATGCATTGGCCCATTAAGGAACTAACTGTCTGCAGCATGTCATTGCAAGAAACAAGGGATTTTAAAGTTGTAAGAGCAGGAAAGACATGTAACTGCAGGGACTCCTCCTACTCCCCTCTGCACTTGCAGAACTGAAAAAGGGCTAAAGTATCATTTGAAAAAAGTTCTTTTGAAACTTCCAACCCTGAGCCCTTAAGCTTCTACCCTGGGAGTGTTTGCAGGGAACTACATGCCCACAGCGAGACCAGGGAGGCAACAGGACATCTAATGACAATCACCCCACGCCTGATTTGCCATCCCTGACAAGCCCTCTCTCCCCTAAGCCAAGTGTTGTCTGTCAGGACATGTAGGCAGGCCCCTGCCACTCCAGGAGCTAAGATCACAGCATGTCACAGCGAAAGAGGCAGCAAATGTGGGAGAGATCCCAGCGGGAAACAGAGAAGTCAGCAGAGTTCCTTTGAGAGACAGGAAGAGCTGGAAGGTGGTGGGGGGGGGCTAACTACTTTCACAGAAACCTTGCACCAGAGCTCCCACAGCCACATAACCTGAGACCAGACTCCGAACTAGGGAGACCCAGGCAGAAGCATTCCATTATGGCCAATATACCAGGACGAGAAATCAAGTAACTTCTCAGAGCAGATTGACAATTAGCCTCCAGTGGCATCACACATCCACCCACCCCCAATACAGGTATCTGAACCTCAGCAAGAGAAGACAATTAATAGAGTCTTATAGATTCCAAGGCCTGGAGAGACCACTGTGACTGTGTAGTCTGACCTCCTGTCTACCAGGCCAGAGAACTGGCCCAGAGTCACTCCTTTTGAACAAGAGCATCACTTGCAGAGCAGAAGCCGCAGCGCTGAGGCCTGTGCTGCCACCCCTCACTCCCAGCACTTTGGCTGCGCTGTATGTGGGCAGCCCTGCAGCAGAGCCAGCGTGCATGCGGGGCAGCTGGCTCAGCAGGCTCCCTGCAGAACTTGCCCTTCCTCTCAGACTTCCACCCAACCCAGGAATTATTTGCAGGGTCTTGTTATAGTTACTCTTCCCTGGAGGTTTGCCAGTACCCAGAGAAGCCAGAATTGCTCAGTGCATTCGGCAGAGTTTCACAGCCTGGCTGCCAGCCTGAGCCCTCTCTAGCCATGACAAGGTGGAGGTGTCTCGCACAGCAAAAGCTGACTGCGGGAACTCGTGCTGCACGTGGCCCCTGAGCCCTTCCAAGCTGAGTGACCCTGTGAGATGAGTTCAGCTTGCTCAACAGAGAAAAATTGTTTCCCATTTTCAAACGACAGGAAAACCCACATTAAAAGGAGGGATCCTAGAGAGGAAACATCTGTGTAACTCACCAGAGTCGCAGTAGCTCACATCACATGCTGGCAAAGTCAGGGCTGGAGCTTTGCCAGAGAAACACAATTCGAGTTAGCACATCCAACCCCCACTCCTATGTGCTCGGTGCCAGCTGATGTCACATGTTCACAGCTGAGCTAGGAAAGGGCACTAGTGACATTTGCACAGGACACTAAATTAAGAGCAACTTTGACCCTCAGTGGGGACCGAGAAGCAGTACAAAGTGACCCCCAGCAGCAGTGTCACTCTAAGATTCCAGCTGGACAAATGCCGCTGATCCTTCAGGGGTAACAGACCCCACACCCCTACTGCATGGGAGGGACGAAGCTCGGAGGCAGCAACAGGGATCCTGAGGACCTAATTAGACATGAGTTTGCAATGTGATAGGGCACCAGCATAAACAGATATTTAAAGTGAACACACACAGGCATCCAGGGGAGAAAGACAGGTTCGTCCCTCTGTACAGGGCTGAGGTGCAAATGCACCTGCAACCATGGGGTCTGTTCTGGGCAACTGACACTGGGAAAACAATGACCAGCTGGGAGCAGTTCCGAGCAAGGCAGCAGATGCGGAGAGCAGCCTGGAGAAACAGATTCAAGTCCCTGGCTCCTATTGTCCCAGGCAGCCTGGTGTGCTAACAAGGGGAGATGTAAAGCTTAGGGCATGAGACAAATATCTGCAGGTGTAACTCAGGAAGGAGATGGGTTGTGTAATGGGCACAAGGGGTAGGATTAGAAGTAACAAGAACCATCCTCTGGCATGTGTTTCTAGTCCCTCCCAGCTGAGGAGCTGTAAGGACTTGACATCATTCACAACCCCCCAACACAGGTCACTGCAGCTATCTAGTGGAGCCTGGGCTCTGAAACTCGGCAGAAATGTCTACACTGCTATTTTTAGCCCTGTAGCACATAAGAACAGAAGAATGGCCATACCGAGTCAGACCAAAGGTCCATCTAGCCCAGTATCTGTCTACCGACAGTGGCCAATACCAGGTGCCCCAGAGGGAGTGAACCTAACAGGCAATGATCAAGTGATCTCTCTCCTGCCATCCATCTCCACCCTCTGACAAATAGAGGCTAGGGACACCATTCCTTATCCATCCTGGCTAATAGCCATTTATGGACTTAACCACATGAATTTATCCAGTTCTCTTTTAAACGTTGTTATAGTCCCAGCCTTCACAACCTCCTCAGGTAAGGAGTTCCACAAGTTGACTGTGCGCTGCGTGAAGAAGAACTTCCTTTTATTTGTTTTAAACCTGCTGCCTATTAATTTCATTTGGTGACCCCTAGTTCTTGTATTATGGGAATAAGTAAATAACTTTTCCTTATCCACTTTCTCCACATTACTCATGATTTCCTCTCGTGAGCCCCAGGCAGCTGAGCCAGGCTCCGAGGCCTGCTGCCACAGGGCTATGGCTGCAGAATAGATGGACCCTGTGATCTCCCAGGCTCAAGGGGGCTGTTTGGCTGGTTTGAAATAGTCCGACTATGGCTGAGCCAGCAGCACAAGCCAGGCCTGCAGCTCCCACTGTGCCATCTGCCCAGTGACAGGGCAAAGTTAGGGAAGGGGACACGCTGGCTATGTCACTTCCATGCTGGAGCTGTTAGGCATGAAAGGAAATGCCCTAAGAAAGGGAGAGAGGCCCCATCCCAGTTGCTAGAGCTAATCAAATGGAATTGGATAACACACCAGACATCGTCCTGTCCTGCAGGGACCAATCTTGCTTTGCCCCCACACAACAGACAGGGTGAGCCAGCCGTTCCCTCACTGATCACTGTGGCTGGAGTTCTCATAAGCCAACAGCACAGCACAGGGTGTGCAGGAATGCTGGGGCAGGCATGAAGGCAACTGTGTGCAGAGGTGGGTGTGGGAACAATAAAGGGGCAGAGATGAGCACAGGGATGTCAGCAGTCAACACAGGGCAGCAGTGATGAAGAGATGGGGGTGGTGGTGCCAGGAGTGGGGCACTGGAAGAGCAGAGAAAAGTGGGGGGACGGCTGGGTGTGGATGTGGCAGTAGCAGAGGCGAAGGCAGGCACATGGGCAGCAGAGCCAGGACTGGGGCAGCAGAGAGGCTGGCGGTGGCTGGAGGCAGAGTATTTTCACACCTCCAGCACAGTGGAAGAAATGCTGTGAAGGTAGGAGGAAGCAGACCCCAGCAGCGGAGCCAAAGGAAGCAGAGAGCGAAAGAGGAGCCCTGCCCCAGCACTGCCTGACTGCCAGAGCCTTCTCTCACCGTTGGGGGACCTGCTGAAACCCACCCTCAGGGAGCAGTGTTCTCAGCCACCAGCAGAGCAAAGGGCAGAGAACCTCCAGCCACACAGGCAGGGCCTGACCACATTGAGATCGCACGCTCAGGTTCCATACTCAAGGAGGGTGGGGTGCGTTGCTATGCAATGCCCATGCTGGGTGCAGGGAAACAGAGATACTCACACTGGTACCCACAGCAGGCATGCAGTGGGAGCCCAAGATCCTGCCAACTTTCAGATGCAGGTGAGGAAAGATCAGATGCCTTTGGGTGACCCAAAGCAAAGCTAAAAGTGGGTCACCTCACCAAATCAGTGAGCGAGGGGTCAGGGAGGAAGGAGAAAGAGGAGCCCTAGCAACACTGGCAAATGCTCTACTCCTCCGCAGGATCCCTGATGCCAGTGCCAGCTGGACAGCGCCAGTGGCCAGGGGAGCAGGCTCTTCTCAGGGCTCAGCCAAAAAAGGGAAACGTTCAATGGTTGAAAAATACAAGGAATAGCCATTTCGCTGCTGCCCACTCCAGAGGCCACATGGCCCTGGGACGTTTGTTGCGCGGACTCAGAGCATAACATGCGAATGCAATTAACAGGGTCTCAGCTGTGCCCATCTCAATATTTTCCTCCATTCTGCATTTCTGCTTTTCCCCTGATTGTTCTTACACAATATTTGGCCCCTTGTCTCAGATACACTGTGTGAAAGCAGGTTTATATTTAGAAAGTGGAGCAGGTCATGTGAGCTTTCCAGCACATCCTCTCAGTTGTTATGGCAACCAACACAACTCCTAGTTAGTATGATTCTTGGGCTGGCACTGGCCTGCCCACTGTGTCCCTTGGCATGCTGGCTGCAGCATGGTACCACAGGGTCAGAGATGCCAGAGCCACAGACAGACCTGGTGCTGCATCCAAGTTTCACGTGCTGCAAGACCCTGTAAAACCCCTTGCCTAATTTCCACTCCCCATCCCTCCACCAGCCTCTGGAAGAGAAATTGTAGCCCCCACTCCCACGCTAGACATTAGGTCATCCCCAAGCCTGTTCCCCTCAGCCTCCAGGCCAACCTCATAGACGCTCCAGTCCCTCGCCCCAGGTCACAGAGCAACCAAGGCCCCAGTCCCTCGACCCAGGCCAGACTCACAGAGCAACAAAGGCTCCAGTCCCTCGCTCCAGGCCAGGCTCACAGTGCGATGGAGGCCCCGGTCCCTTGCCCCAGTCCAGGTTCAAAGAGTGATGGAGGCCCTAGTCCCTCGTCCCAGGCCAGGCCCACAGTGCAATGGAGGTCCCAGTCCCTTGCGCCAGGCCAGGCTCACAGAGCAACAAAGGCTCTGGTCCCTAGTCCCAGGCCAGGCCCACAGTGCAATGGAGGTAGGGTTGCCAACTTTCTAATCACACAAAACTGAACATCCTAGCTCCACCGCTTCCCTGAGGCCCAGCCCCCCACTCACTACATTCCCCTTCCCTCGGTGGCTCGCTCTCCCCCACCCTCACTCACTTTCACTGGGCTGGGAAAGGAGGCTCGGCTGTGGGTGAGGGCTCTAAATGGGGGTGTGGGCTCTGGGGTGAGACCAGAAATGAGGGGTTCTGGGTGCGAGAGGGAGCTCTGGGCTGAGGTAAGGAGTTGGGGTGCGTGGGTGAGGGCTCTGGGTGGGGTTGGGGGTGTAGGAAGGGGCTCCAGGCTGGGGCGTGGGGCCAATGAATTTGGAGTGCAGGAGGGGACTGCGGGTTGAGGCAAGGGGTTGGGGTAGAGCAAGAGGTGAGGGCTGTGGGTGGGGGTGCAGGGTTCTGGGTTTGGGGGGGCTCAGGGGTGGGGTGCAGGAGGGGGTATGGGCTCTGGGCTGAGGAGAGCACTCCTGCTGACAAAGCCTCATTCACACTGCCACTTGCGTCGACAAAACTTTTGTCTTTCGCAGGGGAGCTTTTTAAGTACCCATGACAGACAAAAGTTTTGTCGACAACTTTGCAGTGTAGACATGCCCCTCATTTAACAACAGGCTACGTAAAAAGCACTAGCAAAGTCAGTGCAAACTAAAATTTCATACAACGTGTTTATACTGCTCTGTATACTGTACCCTGAAAAGCAAGTACAATATTTATATTCCAAATGATTTATTTGATAATTATATGGTAAAAAGGAGAAAGTCAGCAATTTTTCAGTAACTGTGACACTTTTGTATTTTTATGTCTGATTTTGTAAGCAAGTAGTTCTGAAGCAAGGTGAAAATTGGGGGTACATAAGACAAATCAGACTCCTGAAAGGGGTACAGTAGTCTGGAAAGGTTGAGTGTCACTGTTGGAATCACTCTTCAGTGAGAGAAACAACAAGCAGGCTCATTTGCCCCCTTTTGCTTTCCCTTCCTGTATTCAGGGACTCAAACATCCTTTATGCTCATATCCGACCCCAAGCCTCTTGGAAGGGTTCCAGGCCAAACCTGTTTCCTGTGATGACAATCTGCATGGGGGCTACTGCCTGGGGAGGGATGAGCTGGTGTTTGCACTGGAAAGCACTGCAGGGGGACAGTCAGTGTGTAGAACTGGGGGGAATGTTTGTGAGGTTTAGTTAGGAAATGATGGGGAGCTGAGATACAAGCCCATGTGCCACATGCACCCTACTCAGCAGGTGTTTGGTTGACACAGGTCAACTGGTGTGATGTTAGCTCCCCAAGTTAGCTGCACCCTGCGCAGTCTACAGCTAGGCAAAAAACTGTCAGTGAAAAAGGCCTGTTCAGTGAAAAACAGTTTCAGCTTGGCTGGTTTGATGTGAATTGCTCTGACTTATTGTTCTGAATGGGCATTCTGTTCCCAACTTTAGCTGATTGGGAAAAAAGTGAATTCCCTGAAAACAACCCAAAATGAAATAAAAAAGCAGAAAAAAATTGGTTGTGGACAAACAAAATTATTTGGTTTTCATTTCAGCAAGAAAACTGGACTCACCATCAGGTCAAAACAAACAATTTCTGGACAAATTTTTTGGTTTGGCCCCGAACCAAAAAGTCAGTGATTTGCTCAGCTCTAGTGCACACAGTCTCACATTTATGAGCCTCTGTGGGCTGGGGGGTGGGGGGCAGAGCTAGGGAAGGATCCAGATGAGCTGAGCTAATGGGATAGAAAATTACAGTTTGAGCCCCCAGAGTGCACCAACCTAGGCCCCCCAGCACTCTCACAGCGGCACTGTTCACACCAGACTGCCCCACCGCCACCCCGCAGCGCTCACACAGCGACACTGTTCACACCACCTTGGGCCCCCAGCGCTCACACAGCAGCACTGTCCACACCAGCCTGCCCCCTCCCCTCCACAGCACTCACACAGCGGGTGCCGTTCGCAAACCCCTCCCTCGAACATGCACAGTGGGTGTTGTTCACAGCCTCCCACTCCTGAATATGCACAGCAGGTGACATTTGCACCAGCCTGGGCCCCCAGCGCTCATGCAGCAGGCACCGTTCACATCAGCCTGGCCCCCCTACAATGCATGCACAGCGGGCACAGTTCACACAAGCCTGGCCCCCTCAACGCATGCACAGTGGGCACAGTTCACACCAGCCTGCCCCTCCCCCCCCCCCCCCCCCCCCGAATATGCACAGCAGGCACCATTCACACCAGCCTGCCCCTCCCCAACACATGCACAGCAGGCATCATTCACACCAGCCTGCCCCCCCATGCATGCACAGCAGGCACCGTTTACACCAGCTTGCCCCCCCAATGCATGCACAGAGGGCACAATTCACACCAGCCTCCCCCCCCCAACATGCACAGCAGGCACCATTCACACCAGCCTGCCCCTCACACAAACACAATGCATGCACAGCAGGCACCATTCACACCAGCTTGGACTCCCCCGAGCACGCACAGCAGGCACTGTTCAGAAGTTTTTCATGTTTGGAAAGTTTTCACCAGTTGCAGAGACATTTTCATTGTGCCCACTGCACAGTGTGCACATGCTCAGCTCCAGTGCTTCTCCCTGGCAGCCTTCAACCCGCTGCACACAGGAAGGACAGCGATCAGCTGGAAGTAGCACTTGGGCCCCAGGCACAGAGGGGAGGCTGGGGCAGCTCCCAGTGCCTCTGCAGCTCTGTCTGGTTTGTGGCACAGCCTGAGGGGGCGGCAGCTCTCTCTGCTGAATGGAGGTTGGACGAGACTGCTTGAACAGAATTAAATCACCACGAGCAGGGCCCAGGCTAGAGTCCCATCAATTGGAGGGTGGGTAATCTGAAACCCCTGGATGTTGCTATTTAAAAAATAACCTTCCAGGAGCCCCAGGGCTAGTCAGGCCCCTTGAAAATGTTGCATTTTAAGTGTAAAAAACCAACATTTGGCTACTGGGTCAGCATTTTGCTGTGATTTATAATTCATATAGTCTCCTGTTCCACTGCTTAACACTGGAACTTTGTACATATTTTGGCCTTTCTGACAGTAATTGGGCCTCCCCCAGAAGATTGTTCAGGAAGCAAATGTCTCCTTTGCCGTCCTGTTAGCAGTGGGCCTGCCTGTGAGGAAGGAGCTGGCTTTTAATGCACACCTTCCCACACAGTGCAGTCCCGTTCCATCCTGGAACTCTGCCAGCCCTCCCATGGCACAGCCACCCTCCCATAGTGCCTGAGAGGTTTCCTATGTCCTTCAGTTGTCTGTAAACCTCTCCCCTCCACAAAGAGTCCCCTGCCTCCACACAACTAGAAGACAGGCTTTCTCCCCATTCATCTGGTCTTCCATGCAACATGGATTTCTCCCTGTCTCAATGGGTGTTTATATAGCAACCAGTTTGTACAATATATCAGTGGAGGCCCTGAGTGCACCCTGTGCACTGCACTGTACTGTTATTTTCCTCAGCTCTTGGAAAATGAGGCGGATTTAGAAAAGCTGTTCTGTGCTCCATCACGCCCCCCAGAGCAGCAGGGTCTGAGGACCAGGGCCAGATGATCCCAGCACAAGCTGATAGTAGGACAACTCCGTGATTCACTGCCCAGTCCCCCTGTGCCACCACTTGGCTTATCACATGGCCAAGTGACTAGACCTTTGTCCATAGAGACAGGAGAGGGCTAGGGCTGAACATCACCAGTCCCACACTTTCCTGACCACCTTGGTTTCTGGCACACTTAAGCTGCCTGCTTTTAAATATCACTGTGAAGAAAGCTGTGAAAGAGTGTAGGGCCGAGGGGAACATCCGCAGGACAGTGAGCAGTAAGTGAGCAGTAAGGGGCAAGGGAGGCCATGCCCCATGGCCACATCTGACTGAGTGTGAAGCTGCTGCTAACTGTCTCACAGATGGAGCAGCCCCAGCACTGGCAGGCCATCGAGACAGGCTCTGCCTCAGACTGGCACCTGCAAATGGGCTAATAGCCTGGAGCAGCCCGCGAGGGGGCCTGTGCCGGAATCCACTGCTGCCTGTGGGGAACTCAGGGCCTTGCCTAGGAGGGGCCAAGGCCCCCAGGTCCTGGAAGAAGGTCCTGGTAGAGGTGTGAGGGGCAGGGCCCACCACCCCAGCTCTGAGCGGGATGCCATTCAGGTATGTTCACTCTGGGTGGGCTCAGGGCCCACAGTGCAAACTGGCCCAAGATGTCGCTCTGCAAAGCCATCCCCTAGACTGCAGGGGGATGGTCCCAGCTCCCGTCTCTGACATCACCACCTGGTACAAGCCAGAGCACTTGGGCCAGTCTCTAAGGGGCTTTGTTGTGCTCTCCTACAGCGGAGAATAGGCCTGTTGTTGAGCAGTCCTGGTGCTGCATGAGTCACCCCCGCATGCATGCAGGCACAGGGCCTAGCTCAGGCCAGCTGCAGAGCTGTGCTGAATGTGGGGTGCAGAGATCTGCTGCCAGGCAGCTAGTGTCACAAACCTCCAGTCCCAGCAGCGGAGCAATGGCATGGCCAGAAGGGAGACACTTGGGCTGCACAGTAGGTGGCCAGATGATCACTATGGCTGGGGCAGGCTGCTGGCTCCTGGCTGCTCTACTTGGGGTAGCTGCCAGAACTAGCGCTGTCAGTAAGATGAGGAAAATGAGTTCCAGAGCCAGAATTGGGTCTGGCTCCATCAATCACAAGCAGCAAGAGACTCCTCATGGGTGCACATCAGTACCCTCTTTGGTACAGTCTTGCTGTTGCCCCGGAGCATGCTGAGACAGGACCAGTCCTTGCAGATGCCATGGCCCTAGCCCTCAGAGATCCAGGCCTCTAGCCAAAGGGGACTGGCCCTCAATCGCATATTGCAATCACCCCAGCCCCATCACTTTAGCACCTGGCCAAAGCAGGATCAGCCCTTGTAGTCGTGCTCCTGTCAACCCATGTGGGCCCAGCCCTGGCCCTGCTCTTCCCCAGCATTCTCCATTATCCCCACCCTGTCACGTCTGCCCCTCCTGTCTCCCAAGGGCTGTGTTCCATCCAAGAGGCTTCCTTCCCCAGGCCCCCAGTGACCTGTGCTGCCCCCTAGTTTTGTCTGGGTTCTCCTACCAGCCCTGTCACCGCAGTACAGGAGCACTTTCCAGGAGTGCCCGGCCAGGGTGACTTATCTCCCTGGGGAGGGCTGCATGTGCGGGGAGGGGGTTGTATGAATGATATGTGCTCTGCTCTGCCCTGTCTGCCCAGGCTCTATACAGGATTGCTCCCCACAGGACTCAAGCTCTGCATCCTCCTTGCCCCAGATGTATCCACTCCACACATACACACACTGGGGGCTCGCTCCTTACCATCCCCCCCCCACAGGGTACTCTGTTTTGTACCCCCACCATCCTTCAGAGCCCTCCAAGCACCCTGTGCAGGCCCCACTGCCCTGCTTCCTTCATCTCCAGTCTTCCGCACTACTGGCTCTGCGGGCTCAGCCCTGCTCACTGCAGCCTCCTACAGGAGAGAAGCTGGGCTCTATGCAGCGCCTGCTCTCTGCTGGCCAAAACTGAAGAGCAGAGAGCAGGACTCCATCCTTAAAGGCAGGGGCGGGAAAGGGGGGGGGGGGCTGTTGAAGAGATGCCAGCCTTGGTCTGACACTTTGAGGAATGTTTATGAAAAAAGTTAAGGAGGTTGGTTGGAACTCACTCTTCTCCTCATCTTTCCCAGCGGGACCAAGACCCTCTCCCCTCCTTGTCTATGGCTGGGGGGCCTGGAACTCCTAGGTCCCCACTTCACTGGGGGTGGGGGTCACAAGAGCAAGCAGGGAGAGACGAGTGTTGGCCCTAGGAAAGTTGACCTCCTAGCCACCTAGGGCCCTTCTTTACTGTGACCTAGGAATCTCTTGCTGCCAACTGGCAGAGGGCATAAGGGATGCATGAAGGTTACTAGAATATCTAGGTATGATATTTACATGCTAGTTCACCCAGGAGTGTTATGCGAGGTCTCTACAGAAAAAGCAGTTACCTACCTTTTATAACTGTTGTTCTTCGAGATGTACTGCTCATGTCCTTTCCATTCTAAGTGCGTGCGCGTCCACGTGCACAGCTGTCGGAGATTTTTGCCTTAGCTCATGCATCGGTATATTAGGCCCCACCAGCCCTAGGCCCTCTCAGGGTCAGGAGGGCAGGTAATGGAATGGACATGAGCAACACATCTTGAAGAATAACAGTTACTAAAGGTAGGTAACTGGTCTCCCACCCGCCCCCCAGCGCCTCTCCCCCAGCTGGCGGTACTGCTGATCACTCCTCCCCCTCCCTCCCAGCGCTTCCTGCCTGCCACAAACAGCTGTTTCACTGCATGAAGGTCGGCTCAGGGAGGGAGGGGAAGGAACAGGGAAGCGGCAGGCTTGGGGGAAGGGGAAGAAAGAGTCAGGGCAGGGGCAGAGCAGGAGGAGGAAGAAACTGGGTGGGAGCATGTGTGGAAGGGGTGGAGTGGGGGCAGGGCGGGGGAGGATTGGGGCAGAGCAGCAGCAGGGTTTTGGGGAAATGGATGGAGTAGGGGTGGGGCCTCAGTGGAGGGGGGAGCACCCCCCGGGTAGAGGGGAAGTCAGTGCCTATGAGCGGTGATCCATGATGAAATCCTCTGGGTGGACACCGGACAACATTTCATCCTGACTGCCACTGTGACAAAATCTGTGTCAACTTGCGGAATGGCTTGGTCCTTTGGACGTAAAAGACTAGTGGTCTCCTGATGTCCAGAGGGTGCAATCTATACTCCTCCTCAGATTTATGAGGCTTTGGGAAGAAGACAGGCAAGAACATGTCCTGGCTCGTGTGAAACAACCTTTGGCAGGAAAGTCATAGGCTCCCTTTTGCTTTCGGAATCAGGAAGTAGCAGGAGTAGAACCCTCTCCCCCTCCTTTTCCAAGGGACCTCCTCCACTGCACCCAGTTGCAGGAGGCTGTCAACCTTCTGAATGAGGAGTTGCTCATGAGAAGAGTCCCTGAAGAGGGATGGGGAAGGAGGGTAGGAGAGGGGTGTAGTTGAGAATTGCAAGGTGTAGCCTAGAGATACAATTTCTAGCACCCAACTGTCCGAGCTGACTAGCAACAAGCCAAAACGGTAGGGACGAAGATGGTTAAGGAAAGAATGAGGTGGGATCCAGGATTTCAACTGCAGTATTGCTCTTGAGCGCACCATCAAAACAAGTGCTTCTGGCCCCCATGATGCTTTGCTGGGCCAGGTTGCGCAGGTGAACCAGAGGAGGAAGGGCGGCGATGACTAAAACTCATGTCCCTATCCCGTCTTCTTGCAGACCTTTGATGAGGCTGCCAGGGTCCTGGCAGTGTGGGGCGGACAGCACTGCTTCCTCACCAACTGAGGCCCAGCGAGCAGACGGTAGCCTGAGTGTCCTTCAACCCATCAAACTGGAGGTCCTGGATTGAGGACTGCATCTCCTGGAACAGGGCCATGGTCTGAAGCCAGGAACTGCACATCATGACCACTGCTGAAGTGACCACCCTAGCCACCAAATCAGCTGCATTCCATGCCATTTTGAGGGAGCATCTTGCCGCTGTAGTACTTTCCTCAACAAAGGCCCCGAACTCCTGGGCCAAGTCCTGGGGCAGGGAATCCTTGAACTTAACAGAGGAAGCCCCATAAATTGAAGTTATACCTCCCCAGAAGAGCTTGGTGGTTTGTGACCCTAAACTGAAGGCTGGCCGTGGAATGCATTTTCCTTCCAAAAAGGTCCAGCCTCTTGGCCTCTTTATTTCCACAAGTCTGGGTCCCCTACAGCTCCCTGGAGTTGGTGGGGGATCCCTCGGGGAGCTATGAGGCCCCATAGGAGAGCCACCCCTGTGGGGCTCCGTAGTGAGCGGGCAGCCCAAACAGCATCCTTTGCCTGGTGCCCATGGTCTTTCTTGCTCAGTGCTGGATCACACTTCTTCAATTTCTTCTTGGACACCAGCGAAGGGGAGCAATACTGGGTAGAGCCTGGTGCCAGGAGTGCACCAAGACTGAAGTACTGGGAGTCAGATCGGGCTGGTACGACTTCGAAGCCGGGCAGAGAGCAGCCTCCATGAGGAGGGCCCTTAAGTGAAAGTTGAGCTCTTTTTGTGTTCTGGGATGAAAATTCTTACAGATGCAACACTTCTCTTTTACATGTGATTCCTCCAGGCACTTGAGGCAGTGCTATGGGGGTCCCTGACAGGCACAAGCCTGTTACAGTCGGAGCAGGGCTAAAAACTCAGAGATTGGGGCATGTCCCTGCCGGGACCCTAACTTACTAACTACAGTGCTTAACAACTGACTAACTACTGAAAACAAACTATTTGCAAACATTAGAATCACAATTCAAAGGAGAAAACCACTGACCCCCTGGTAGGCAAAGAAAAGAGGTGCTCCAACCAACCACCACAAGCAGTAAGAAGAAACTGAGAGGGTTTAGGGCTGGCTGTGCCTAATATACCGACACACGAGCATGGCACTCCAGAGGGTGCAACTGCCGACTCTATGTATGCTGCTAAGGCAAAAATATCTGACAACTCTGCACGTGGGTGTGCAAACACCTAGAATGGAATTGACATGAGCAAGCACTTGAAGAAGAAAGCTGGTGTCACACTGGTCATCAATATCACTGAGAAATGTATGTACAGATACTGTGTAAAGAGCTATGTATATAGACTGAAAACATGTTCTTAGGGTATGCAGCAGGGGTTAGCCACCAGGAAAGGTGAAAGGAGGTTTCTCTCCAGGCCCGAGATGTTTATCCATTTATCTGTTTACTGTTCAGTGAGTATGGTCTGGTTCTCAATAGGCAACCATTAACATTCTAAGTCAAATGGTAATGAAGAGCTTGCAGGGACTTCAGAAAGACAGTAACAGGGGTAAGAGATGAGGGAGGAAGAAACTATCTTGAGGTGCACATCAAAGGTTTGATCTGGTGTATTTGGGGGGCAGACACTCTGGCATCCTTCACTTAAGAAGTAAAGGAACAGCGAGGTTGCTTCATGAAAGATTCTCAAACTGGCTTTGTTGAAAAAGCTGGAGAAAGATTTGAGTGAGAAACTTTTCTAGACAGAGGATAACTTATTAGTTAAGTTTAGTCTCTAGAAAGCATGTTATGATTTTGTTTGAGATGTCACCATTTGTTTCCAATATTCTCACTAACATTTGAATCTGTTCTCTGATAATACAGTTAATGCCTGTGTTCAACACAGATCTTTTAAAATGTTGTTTGTAAAGCAAAGAGCTGGTTCTCAGCTGAATCTTACAAACTGCTGTGTCCTACTTCTTTGGGAATAGTGGACCTCAGAGTTCTGAGAGTGCTGGGTGGAACAGGGAATGTGCACTCCAAAGAGATGCTGGGAGGTTGGTGCGCACCAGTTACTAATCTCTACAGTAAGGCCTGGGCTTGTGTTGCCAGAGGTTCGTGGTTTCGGGAGCTGATCCATCGTAGGCACAGACAAGACTTCCTCATATTAAAAACAGGTGATAGTGAGGTGCCTTAACGCTGGGTCCTCCTGGGAAGTGTCACAATTACCCTGGCCAGCCCTGGGCCTGGATATCCTTACTGGAATGATCCTCCTCCAGCACTCCCTCCTGCTTCTCCTCCCGTGCAGACTGCAGAGCAAAGGTCTGCTAGGAGTCAAGCCACGGTGATTCTCAGTGGGGTTTGGGGTGCTGGATTCCTCACTCAACCCACAGCCTCTGTGTTTTGCTCTAACTGCCACAGGTGGACCCTGTTGGTGCACTCTAGTGCATTAATGTAGTCCAGCAGGCACTGGGGCAATTAGAGTACAACACACAGCCTAGGGCTTGAGTAGGGAATCCAGTAGTGCCTCAACCCATGTAAAGTCACCATGGCCTGCCTGCTCTCAGACCACCATTGCACAGTCTGTGCTGTGCCATACGTGCGGCGGCGAAGAAAAGTCCCTGTGGCTGCAGCACTATTTGCTGTGTTCATTGGATACAACTGGTAGGTCTCTCTCACAAACACACACAGTGCTGCAAAATTAGTAGATTTAAACCTGAAGTAGTAATTTCATAATTACATGTAAAAATATTTGTCCTTGTACACAATCAAATCTCCCCTTCTGGTGAATGAGTTATGTCCAAACACTCCTCTCCCATCCTCCGCAAACTTCCTCCCATGTGCCTAATGTCACACACACATCAGGCACTCAGATACTACTTGGCGAGAGAAAGAGGTTGGCCTTGTAGTTAAGACGCTTGCCTCATAACACAGAAAACCTGAGTTCGATTCCTTCCCCCTTCCTGTGACCCCAGGTAAGTCATGCAGTCTTTCTGTCCCTTGGTAGCCTTTAAAGGGATTGGGGGGGAGGGGAAAGAGAGAATCACTCTTCCTTGTCTCTTTAGCCTGTCAACGCTTCATGGCAGGATTTGCTAGGAAGGATGTCCACACCCTACACACTGTGTAATAATCTTTGCACAAAGTATGCCCTGTGAGGTATCACCTGAAAACTCATAATTTGCTAGTCAGTATTGTCTTGCTTAAATACATGGGGCAACATTTTATGTGAAGTTACAAGATTCCACTGTATGGTGTTATAAACACATGTTCCAAACTGAGGCAGGCAAACAGGTCTGTCTGAGACAAAGGAATCGGTGCACTGCTCAATCTGCCTTTAACTAGTAAACAGAGTCACCAAGCAGGAATGGAAATAAAAAAGCTTCAACAGGTGAGGAAAAACAAGAGAGAACATCCTTTCCTAGCCTCTGTCTCCTGCGTCTCAGCTGGAAGTGTTTTCCAAGATGAGTAAATTGCCACTGCAAAAAGGAGGGACAAATACCCTAAGGCACCCCTCCTCTCTGTGCCTATTCATTCACTGCATGAGAAGGAACAAAGGAAGGAGCCGTTAAACAGAAGGAGGATCCCAGTATATGTTTTATCATTATTTTACTTGTCACCATTTCTGACTTTTATGCCTCATTACTTGTATTAACATAAATTCTCTCTCTTTATAGTTTAACTTGCTTTATCTAACCCAGTGTGTTTAAATTGAAACAGGTGTGATTATATTGTGTTATTCTGACAAATAAATATGCAGATTTTTGCAGATTTTGAAAATATTGTGAGCAGAATTTTTAATTTTTTGGTGCAGAATTTCCCCAGGAGCGAACAATGTATTCCTTCTGTGGCTCTTACATTCTGTGCTGCTGGATGATATAGAAGACAACACTCAAGTACACAGTAAGGGAGGTTGCCCCCAAGGGGTTGTGAGGTATACCTCTCTGGAAATGGCACATATCATTATTAACCTCTGTAAAGTCTCCAACTGCAGGTGGTCTTAACAAAACGAAACAGCAGGAATGTAGCCAAGTGTTCTTGCACAGGGCTTGTGGCCTTCCTGAAAGTTCAATCTGGTCAATATTCTCTCTTTGCTGTCCACATTAATGTAATGCCTCTTTTCAGAAGGGATCGAG
Source organism: Gopherus flavomarginatus (assembly GCF_025201925.1). Classification (NCBI taxonomy): domain Eukaryota; kingdom Metazoa; phylum Chordata; order Testudines; family Testudinidae; genus Gopherus; species Gopherus flavomarginatus. Next base: position 26,230,815 of record NC_066628.1, read on the forward strand.
GGCAGACTGAAGCTCTAAACACAAATGCTCAGCTGAGCGTGGGGACTTATGATGTTCAGCCCTGGACACCTGCCAGAAAAGTATTGTCATGACCCCAGGTTCCAGAGACCATTTCGAACTCAGCTATTTCCCAAAGCATCAGGGTTAGGTGCCGTAATTTGGGGAGCTTTTACAAGCAACTTGTGGGTCAGGAGATATTTGTGCTCCAACTCGTGTGTCATTCTGATTACCATCCAGCAGTTTTCCACTTGAGTTCTGATATGATTTAAGTGGCTGCCATTTGCTCTCATGGCTCATGCACGTTGTTTCCAAATTCTGTACACAAGCCAAAAATCATCTCTTTGGCTGAGATGCTGTAACATTCCGCTCAGAAGTACAAAAGGGAAGATAAAGAAAGTGGGAGGAATCAGAGTAAAAACAAAGTGCTACCCCAGAGAAAACAGATAACTGTACAGAACACTGATGGCAAGTTAACATTGTTCTGAGAAGAACGGCACAACTCAGCACAGCCACATACAAATGGTGCAATGGGTACTATATGCTAAGCATTTTGCAGAGGATCTGGCTTTTATCTCATTGCCAGTGGCTTGGGAAAATTCGCTGCCCATTCCAATATGACATTCTAAGTATTGCCCTATTTGTAGACATGTTGTACTTTGCAGCTTCCCAAACATGATGCCCACAGCTTTCAGAAACTTCTGCATGCCAACAGCCAATTACTACAAATCCTTACTCACCCACCTACCAGGCCCCCCAGTATTTTAGGGCTGCCTTTCTTTATTTTAAAATGCTTTATGTGATATTTTGAAGGGATAAGAACATAAGAACAGCCATGTCTTGACGGGAGTGTAGACAGAAGGGAGTTTTAGGCTTGAGCCTGAGTTCGTGCCCTGGGCTTACATTGCAGTGTAGACATGGCCAGCAGGACAGCTGGTTGTGACCCCAGGAGCCTGTGTGATGAGCAGCACAGGATGCTGAGAGCCTCACACTCCAGCACTCTGATCTCTGACTTGTCTCCTTGTGGAGTGTTATGCCAGGGCCTTCCTGTCCCGCCATAACAGCTACAGAATGATGGCACCATCTGTCTGTCGCAAGGACGAGGCTCGTTATGCAGGAGACGGAACTTTCCTGGTGACCAGCTTGTGAATCAGGAACTCGCTCCCAAAACACAATGAGGTGCTCACAGACCTCAAAGCAAGGTGCAGAGCCCACTTTAGCTCTTGGCCATTGTGATGCAGTAGGGACTGTCTGTGTGGGGAGTGGGAGAGCAGGGGAGGACTTTAGGGGATGGACGATGCCAGAGCCTGTAACCTGAGCTAGGTAAGGGAGGGGAAAGGTCAAACACCTTTGCCCGGGAAGGGGAACAAAGGAAGGGAGTGGCAGGAGGGAAGCAGTTTTGAGTTTGGGCTTGGGGCTGTGTGGGCGGAATTCAGGGTATCCTAGCTAGGATCCAAGCACCCTGAAAGCCCAGAAGGACTCGGTGGAGGGGTCCTGACTGTGCCTGCAAGCTCTGCTGTAACCTGTGTTCCTGTTGTCCAATAAACCTTCTGTTTTACTGGCTGGCTGAGAGTCACTGTGAGTCCCAGGAAGAGGGGTGCAGGGCCGGACTCCCCCACACTCCGTGACAACTGGTGGCAGCGGCGGGAGATACTGCACCCCGTGGACGGCGCTTCCTGCAGTAAGTGACTGGGGAGCAGTAAAACGAAGGGGTGGTTAACCCCTGGGAGTGTGTGCCCAGTGAGAAGGACTTTGCAGTAACAGGGTCCCCCGGGGGATTGCAGCGAGCGGTCCCAGGGGCGGAGGAGTCTGCAGCTCGACCCTGGCAGAGAGGTGGTGACCTCAAGAAGGGCTGGTGCACTAGGGGTCCCCCTGGAAACCGTGGGGAGCGGCGAGCACCCCGGCCTGTGAGTGGTCAGCAGGAAGATGTATGCCAAGCGGCGCAAGTGTGACCTGGTGGAGCTGTGCAAGCAGAGGGGGCTGCACCCAGGGAGGCTCAGCAAGGACCAGCTGATTGCACAGCTGGAGCAGGGAGACCGCATGAATGAACGGAGCCCTGTCTCTGAGGGAAGCAGCCGAGCAGATGCAGCGCAGGCACCAGTGTCTGTCCCCGCTGGGAGTGGTCAGCCGGCGGACGAGGGCTTCCCGAGACCCCCCCTTCCTAGGCGTAGAGGAAGGGCGGGAAGGAGCCCAGTGTATACTGAGGGCACCGTGACACCCCCGGCCAGCAGGGGATCTGCCCGGCGAAGCCCACCCCCCAGCAGGGGATCCTCCCGGCAACGCTCGGCATCCGTGGAGCGGATGCGGCTGGAATATGAAAGGGAGCTGAGACGGGAGGAGCTCGAGTTAAAGAGGCGAGAGCTGGAGGAGAAGGCGAAACAGCGTGAACATGAGGAGAACCAGCGTAAACATGAGGAGAACCAGCGTAAACATGAGGAGAACCAGCGTAAACATGAGGAGAACCAGCGCCAGCGTGAGTGGGAGGAGAAGGAGAAACAGCGTAAACATGAGCTGGACCTGGCCCGGCTGAGGAGCAGTGAGGCTCCAGCTGCGGTGAGTGAGGGGGGACCCAAGCCTACAAAGAGCTTTGATAAGCACTTGCTGCCCCGGCGTAAGGAGGGGGAGGACATAGATACCTTCCTGACGGCCTTTGAGAATGCCTGTGAGCTGCACAGGGTTGACCCTGCAGACAGGATCGCAGTTCTCACCCCCTTGCTGGACTCCACAGCCGTGGAGGTGTACAGCCGACTGAAAGGGGCGGAGGCAGGGGACTACGAACGGTTCAAACAGGCCCTGTTCCGCGAGTTTGGGCTGACTCCTGAGATGTACCGGAAAAAGTTCCGGAGCCAGCGTAAAACCCGTGAGGTCACATACCTACAACTGGTCAACCGGGCGCAGGGGTATGCTCGCAAGTGGACAGCTGGGGCCCAAACTAAAGAGGACCTGCTTGACCTATTCATACTGGAGCACCTGTACGAGCAGTGCCCGTCCGACCTGAGGCTGTGGTTGATGGACCAGAAGCCGGAGAACCCGCAGCACGCAGGCCAGCTGGCTGACCAATTTGTGGACAGTCGGGCAGGGGATGGCAGGGAGGAGTCTCGAAGGAGCAGGCCTGCCTCAACGCAGAGAGAGAGTCATCATGGGACCTCCCAAAAGGGGCCTATGGAGAACCCCCCCAAAAGGGGAACATCCAGCGGCAGGTCCCTCCGACCCACTCAAGGGGACCCACGAGATATGGGCTGCTATCGCTGTGGCCAACGAGGTCACATACGGGCCCAGTGCCCCAAGCTCAGGGACAGACCAAGCAGACCCAACCCGCAGAGGGTGGACTGGGTAAAAACCCAATCGGAGGAGGGGCTACATTCCCAGGAAAGGGGGGTTGGCAACATACCACCTGTGGATGCTCCCGGTTCCGGGTTTTTGGTTTACCGGGTGGGCGCGGGGCTGCCCCTCCGGAAGGAGTGCATTGTTTCCCTGGAAGTGGATGGGAGGAAGGTCACTGGGTACTGGGACACGGGCGCAGAGGTGACGCTGGCCCGGCCCGAGGTGGTGGCCTCAGATCGGATGGTGCCCGACACCTACCTGACCCTGATGGGCGTGGGCGGGACCCCATTCAAGGTACCCGTGGCAAGGGTACACCTGAAATGGGGGGCCAAGGAGGGCCCCAAGGATGTGGGGGTACACTAATATTTGCCCACTGACGTGTTAATGGGAGGGGACCTTGAGGACTGGCCTAGTAACACCCAGAGTGCCCTGGTCGTGACTCGTAGTCAGAGTCAGCAAATGGCACTGCTCCCCGACAACGGGGAAGGTACTCGACCTGAGGTGCAGGACCCTAACTCAGGGAGCGGGGAACGCCCAGGGGCACGGTGCAGAGAGGCTGCGGCCTCAGACCCAGCCAGCAAGAGAGAGCCGGTCCCCATTCCTGTCCCAGCTGCTGAGTTCCAGGCCGAGTTGCAGAAAGATCCCTCCTTGCGGAAGCACAGGGACCGGGCTGACCTTAGTGCGGTACAGACCATGAGGAGAGGTTGCAAGGAGAGGTTCCTGTGGGAGAAGGGGTTCCTGTACCGAGAATGGGCTCCCCCAGGGGAAGTAGAGTCATGGGGGATCAGGAGGCAGCTGGTGGTTCCCCAGAAGTTCCGTCACAAGCTGTTGTACCTGGCCCATGACATCCCTCTCGCAGGGCACCAGGGAATCTGGCGCACCAGGCAGAGGCTGCTACAGAACTTTTACTGGCCTGGGGTCTTTACCCATGTCCGACAATACTGCCAATCCTGTGACCCCTGCCAGAGGGTGGGGAAGGCCCGGGACAAGGGGAAAGCGGCTTTGAGGCCTTTACCCATCATAGAAGAACCTTTCCAGAAGGTGGCCATGGACATAGTGGGACCTCTCAGCAAGACGACCCGGTCAGGGAAGAAATACATCCTGGTGGTGGTGGATTTTGCCACTCACTACCCCGAGGCGGTGGCCTTGTCCTCTATCGAAGCAGACACAGTGGCAGATGCGCTGCTGACAATTTTCAGCCGGGTGGGGTTCCCCAAGGAGGTCTTAACGGACCAGGGGTCCAACTTCATGTCGGCCCTGCTCCGGTCCTTATGGCAGAAATGTGGGGTCCAGCACAACTGGGCCTCAGCGTATCACCCCCAGTCCAACGGGCTGGTAGAAAGGTTCAACGGGACGCTGAAGATGATGCTAAAAACATTTATGAACCAGCATCCGCAAGATTGGGACAAGTACTTACCTCACCTGCTGTTTGCGTACAGGGAGGTACCCCAGGAATCTACCGGGTTTTCACCTTTTGAACTGTTGTATGGAAGGCGGGTGAGGGGGCCCCTAGACCTGATGAGGGACGAATGGGAGGGGAAGGCCGCTCCCGAGGGAGAGTCAGTGGTGGAGTATGTCCTGACCTTCCGGGAAAGACTGGCCGAGCTCATGGGCCTGGCCAGGGAGAATCTGGCCCGAGCCCAGAGGAGGCAGAAGGTCTGGTATGACCGCACAGCACGAGCCCGTACCTTCGCCACCGGGGATCAGGTGATGGTTCTCATCCCCGTGAGGAGAAACAAACTCCAGGCCGCCTGGGAAGGGCCCTTCAAGGTTATCAAGCAACTGAATGAGGTAAACTATGTGGTGGAGCTGTCAAACCGGGCACATCACCGTCGGGTGTACCATGTGAACATGATGAAACCATACTATGACAGGGGGAATGTGGTGTTGGCCGTGTGTGGACATTGGGAGGGGCAGGGAGATGACCCCTTAGTGGATCTATTCCCTGGGACAAAAGCTGGTTCCCCCCTGGAGGCGATTCCCCTCTCTGAGCAACTGACCCCGGGCCAGCACGCTGAGATCAGAGCGGTGCTGCATCTATACCGACAGCTGTTTTCCAACCAGCCTGGACGCACTAATTTGACTGTCCACCGGGTGGAGACTGGGTCACATCCCCCTATAAGATGCTCCCCTTTTCGGGTCACTGGTAAAACTGCCCAGGATCTTGAAAGAGAGGTCAGGGACATGCTGGCTTTGGGGGTGATCCAGCCGTCTTCCAGCCCTTGGGCCTCGCCAGTGGTGCTAGTCCCCAAGAAGGATGGGTCAATCCGGTTCTGTGTGGACTATCGAAAGCTCAATGCCATCACCGTATCGGATGCCTACCCTATGCCCAGGCCTGACGAGCTCCTAGACAAGCTGGGAGGTGCTCGGTACCTCACCACTATGGATCTTACCAAAGGCTACTGGCAAGTGCCGCTGGACGCAGATGCCAGGCTGAAATCGGCCTTTATCACCCCTCTGGGGCTCTATGAGTTTCTGACCCTGCCCTTCGGCCTCAAGGGAGCGCCGGCCACCTTCCAGCGCCTGGTGGATCAGCTACTGAGGGGGATGGAGAGTTTTGCCGTGGCGTATATTGATGACATCTGCGTCTTCAGCCAGACCTGGGAGGACCACATGTCCCAGGTTAAACAAGTCCTAGACCGACTCCGAAAGGCTGGGTTAACAGTAAAGGCTGAGAAGTGCAAGGTGGGGATGGCTGAAGTATCTTACCTGGGCCATCGGGTGGGGAGCGGCTGCCTGAAGCCGGAACCAGCCAAGGTGGAGGTGATCAGAGACTGGCCTGCTCCCCAAACCAAAAAGCAGGTCCAGGCCTTTATTGGGATGGCGGGGTACTATCGAAGGTTCGTGCCCCACTTTAGTGCCATAGCCGGCCCCATCACTGAACTATGCAAAAAGGGGAAGCCAGACAAGGTGATCTGGACTGAGCAGTGCCAGGAGGCTTTCCGGGCGCTGAAGGAGGCTCTGGTTAGTGGCCCAGTTCTAGCAAACCCAAATTTTGACAAACCCTTTATGGTGTTCACTGATGCCTCAGATACGGGACTGGGGGCAGTGTTAATGCAGGAGGATGAAAAGGGGGAGAGACACCCCATCGTGTACCTGAGTAAGAAGCTGCTACCCCGGGAACAAAGCTACGCGGCCATCGAGAAGGAATGCCTGGCCATGGTGTGGGCCCTTAAGAAGCTAGAGCCATATCTCTTTGGGCGACACTTCACCGTGTACACCGACCACTCTCCCCTGACCTGGCTGCACCAGATGAAAGGAGCCAACGCCAAGCTCCTGAGGTGGAGCCTGCTCCTCCAGGACTATGACATGGACGTGGTCCATGTGAAGGGAAGTGCCAACCTGACAGCGGATGCGTTGTCCCGGAGAGGGGACCCTGAACTTCCCCAGGTCACTGGGCAGAGTGACCCCGCTCAGTTCAGTCTCGAAGGGGGGAGAGATGTGATGCAGTAGGGACTGTCTGTGTGGGGAGTGGGAGAGCAGGGGAGGACTTTAGGGGATGGACGATGCCAGAGCCTGTAACCTGAGCTAGGTAAGGGAGGGGAAAGGTCAAACACCTTTGCCCGGGAAGGGGAACAAAGGAAGGGAGTGGCAGGAGGGAAGCAGTTTTGAGTTTGGGCTTGGGGCTGTGTGGGCGGAATTCAGGGTATCCTAGCTAGGATCCAAGCACCCTGAAAGCCCAGAAGGACTCGGTGGAGGGGTCCTGACTGTGCCTGCAAGCTCTGCTGTAACCTGTGTTCCTGTTGTCCAATAAACCTTCTGTTTTACTGGCTGGCTGAGAGTCACTGTGAGTCCCAGGAAGAGGGGTGCAGGGCCGGACTCCCCCACACTCCGTGACAGCCATGTTGTTCTAGGCAGGGCTTGGGTCACTGCCTAATAAGGTTGCTTGCTACATCCCATTGTAAGATCCTGTTTTCAGTTGCTTATAACTTTGCCAAAGTAACTATTTGGACTGAAATATCCCATGCTGGGTACCTGCCTCGAGGCTGAATTTATTAGAAGACTTCAATTAAAATGTTTGAGCTGCTTCCAAAAACAAGGATAAAATGTTGTCTTGCCCATGTTAAATTCTGCTGACCTCTTCCCTTGGAAAGCTTTAGTGTCCCCAGGCTTTGGAGAAGGGATTTGGCAGGTGCGTGGCTATTGTGTTAGGGATGTGCTTTTTGCTGGCTCTGAGGAAAAAAGCCCGTTTGGCCTAGTTATAAAGCTTTGAAAATCACAGTCTGTACGTGATCAGTAGAAACTTCTTAGATTTTAGATTCTGCACTGAGCATGCTCCAGCCTGAGGCTGCGCAGGATTTTCTCTACAATTTCTATTCTGGGCTGCTGTGGGCCGGGCTGGGTTCAGGTGCTGTAACTGCGGCCTTGGATACTGTTTGTGGAACTACCTGTACAGCAGTTTCCTGAACTACAAACACTTGGTGTTTAGTGAGAGGCATGGCATTCTAATACTCCCGTTTGAAACTGGGTGTCATGGTTTAGCTCTAGTTACAGCCTTAACTCCAGCTTCACCAGTGTCCATTTCTTCCTAGTACCACTCTTCAAACACTACTATTCTTCCAAAGGACAGGAGAACTCAGATTCTCTATGATCACAGGAGCAGCACTCCATAAAGAGAGTAAAAAACTCACAGCTGCACGTGTGCTCTGTCAGCTCCCATTCATGTATATGGGGCCACAGAGTGAGTGCTGGTTAGCAGCAGATGCTCTCTCCAGGGACCCCACCCCCAAGGGAGGTGAAAGTGAAATATTTGGGTGTGGACATAGATGCATATTCCACGGGCCCAGAAAGACCCACTGGATCTGAGGACAGAAAGACCCACTAGGTTAGTGGGCTCTTCAGGACAAAGAAGATTCCTCTCCCCCCACACGCAAGCAGCTGTGTCTGGGCCTCCTGGACCACTAGGTCACTCTGCATCTGCAGAGTGTATAAGACACATGAGAGTCTCAGGGGCTCTTTGTACAGGGGAATGTATCCATTTATTTTAACTTATAAAAGCCAAAGCTGCCTCTCTGGTGCCAGATAAAGGGACACTGATAGCGTACAGATCTGTGCATTGTATCATTTTACAGCAATAAAAATGAAAATTTAAGTATCACATTTGTCTGAAAATGCTTTACCTATGCGTGTTTCAAGCCGCAACTGATTCCTCTGACTGAAAAAAATTGGGGAGAAAATGTCCCTCTCTTTTTCCTGTTTGCTTTGTGCATTTGACAGCACTTTGTTTCCAGTCAGTTTTATTGGTTCCCTGCATAGTCATTTTCCCTCTTTGTGTATGTGTATCTTTCACACAGAAACAGGGGAAAGAAAATCTCATTTTAAAGTGTAAGAAAACAGAATTGTAGTACTCTGGCAGGTGTCAAACCGGAAGTTACTTTCACTATTTTTTTAAATTGTTTAGATTTCAAGTTGATTTCAAGTTTAATGGGCAACAGGTTTAAAACAAATAAAAGGAAGTTCTTTTTGACACAGCACACAGTCAACCTGTGGAACTCCTTACCTGAGGAGGTTGTGAAGGCTAGGACTATAACAGGGTTTAAAAGAGAACTAGATACATTCATAGAGGTTAAGTTCATTAATGGCTATTAGCCAGGATGGGTAAGGAATGGTGTCCCTAGCCTCTGTTTGTCAGAGGGTGGAGATGGATGGCAGGAGAGAGATCACTTGATCATTGCCTGCTAGGTTCACTCGCTCTGGGGCACCTGGCATTGGCCTCTGTTGCTAACTCTGGGCTTGGTCCCAGGACTCCACGGGGATGCAGATCAAAGCCTCAGTCAAACCTAGACCCAGGGTTCAAACCCTACTGCTCTGCAGTGGAGATGCAGCCCCCCTGGATTCTGAGGGAACGTCTACACTACAGTAAAACATCCATGGAAGACATGTGTCAGCTGACTTGGGCTGCAGGGGAATAAAACTGCCGTAGATGTTTGGGCCCAAGATGGAGGCCAGGCTCTGGGAACCTCCAGAGCCTGGGGTCCAGCCCGAGTACCTACACTGCAATTTTATAGCCCCACAGTCTGAATCAGCTGACACAGGCCAGCCATGGGTGTTTTATTGCAGTGGAGACATTCCCTGGGAGGCCACCAAAAATATCCTACAATGCAATGGCCAACTTTCTGTGTTCTCTGGACAATCAGGTTTGATGGACGATCACGTTTTCCCACGCTGCACCATGAACAAAGAGCTAGAGTGGCAAGTCTGAGATATGAGTGGTTGGACTCAGGCCCGCACAATGCAGTATAGACACTGGAGCCCCAGTTTGGGGCCCAGGGTTCAACAATTCCTAACCTGGGGTTACAAATGAGTGCAGATGCTCAAACTAATGGTTAACAAACCCAAGGTCAGCTAACTCGTGTTCTACTAACCCTGGGCTTACATTGCAGTGTGGACAGACCCTCTGTAGATACAGAGAGTTACAGTCATCAAGCCTGGAGATCTCCAACATGTGGATCTCTGCGGCCAAAGACTGAATCTACCAAAAGGGAACACCGTTTCCTTGCCAGCTGTAGATGGGAAGAGCACAGTTTGCAGCAGTTGCTATTCAGCATCCAGAAGGAGTGAGGAGTTCCGGAGCACAGAGAGCCTGCAGATTGACTTCCTAATCTCAGGGCAGCTGCCCTCAGTGGATAGTGATGATGGTTTGGAAATGCTTCCCTCTCCCCACTAACATCTCAGTCTTACCAATTTTCAGCTAGGTTAGCTGCTGGTCTTAGCCAAGCCCTTGGATGGGCAGGAGATGGTGCTGTTTGGGTGAGGCAAGATGTCATTTACACCTTGTTGGCTGTTACATCGTCACCTTCCTCCATCAGTTTAAACGGACATTGAATGAGGTGGGCCCTGCGGTGGAGGATCAGCTGCCATTTATGACTCCCGGGGAAAGGACTGACACCAGCACAATCCCACTGACCCCTGGCACCTCTAAGGAGACACAGAGGACACCATGGTTAATGGTACCAGCACTGAAGAGCAGCCCAGCAGCAAGAGCATGGCCACAAGGAGATCAGGCATCAGTGCTGCCAACCTGATCTCAGATCCATTCCCGGCTGATGGAGGGCGGCAGGGTGCTGGCAGTGAGGGGGAGAGGTGAAGGCTCTTTGGGCTCTGTGTGGCGGTATTTCTCTCTGTCTTGTATCTGGCCAGCCCTGAGTGGGAGCATCACATCCAGAAAACATGATGGGGCAGGAGAGTGAAAACAAAGGGGCTGAGGCCACCCCAGCTAGACAGTGGGGACAGTGCTGTCCTTCAGAAACAAAGAACTGCTCCTCCCTCTCCCAAGCTCTGCTTGCTCACAGCAGATGTGAAGCATTACTACATGTGCTCTGCTGGGCCGTTAGAGCACAGCTCCATGCGGTGCGGTTTGGATAAGTCCAAGAGCAGGACTGGCATAAGACAGGTGCAATAAGCACATGACAGGCTCCCAGAATTGTATCTGATGGTGGCAGAATCTAAGCTGCATTTCTTAAAAAAAAAATTAAAAAAAAAAAAAAGAAGACATTTCTAGCTCTTGTAGTTGTCAAGAAGAGAGTTTGAAAGTGACAGGTATAAGTGATGCAGCAATGGCTGCCCAAGTCTGCAGAGAGCTCCCTACGCAGGGAGAAGCAGCAGCTACTGCAACCAGGGAGGAAGCTGCCTGACCCACCCCCACCTCCAGAGCAGACCAGGCCCTGGTTGTTTTGGGAAAAGCTAGGGCTGGTCAGCAGGGAACTGGGAAACATGCAGTGCTCTCTGGGGCTGGCTCCCCGTCAGGGGCTCAGATGCCCCCCGGTTCTATTCTCTTCCCCTCTGGCCTTTTGGCACCAGGAGTCAAATTAGGAAAAAACTAGCCCCCCTCCCAAATCCCACCCACTTATGGCACCAGACTTTGCTGCCACTCCCAACAGAGCATGCAGATCATGACAGTGTGTGCAACCAGGCAGGCTCTGATCCACACCAGAACAGCTCAAGTTCACATTCAAATCATCATCACTGAGCATGTGAATTAACATTTTGCTGAGATGAACTAGGCCATTCACAGCTCTCTGAACTAGTGCTTCACGATCTCTGCACATTCCGCAAGGCCTCATTCGGCTGCTTCCACGGGGGTCACATTGTTAAGTTTTTCTTTATCTTATGAAAAGTGAAAGGCTTCTTAAAAATAAGATTCTGGAGCAGAAGATGGCAGCCTCAGAAAAAGACTTCCTTGGTCACCATGGCAGCATAAGCGGCCTCTGTCAAGTCCTGGGCTGATATATTCACAGGGATGAGATTTAACCTACCTTTTATTGGGAACCTTAATTACTGAGGTCTCAGATGTCTAATTTCAGATCCAGAAACACCCAGAGGTTTGCATGTTTATAACTCAGGCTCCCAGGGCCCCACCTGTGTCCAACAAGCCCCCTTCTTCTCCTGACTCCCCCTACCTACAGTTGTCTTTATGGAGAGGCATGATGGGCAGGAGCCCTTCTCTCTCAAGGACAAAAAGGGAGGGAGAACCTGGTTAGTAGGTGGGTTCTCAGCATACGGGCAAGTGCCTGAAGTGATCTCCAGAATTTAAAAAAAAATAATGCTTATTATGATGTTCTATGATTGTCTGTATTACAGTAGTGCCTAAGGGCCCAGTCACAGACCTAGGCCCCACTATGCTAGGCATTGTACATACACATTCTGCCAACCCTACCCCACCCAGAGACAGGCCATGTAATCAAAGATGAGTGAGGCTCTGTGGCTTCTGATTGAGATTAACATGGTAAAGGTGACAGGGAGCCAAAAAGGCAGAGGTTAAGTTGCTGCTGCAACCTTACTTAGCTTTTAAAGTTAAAAACACACACACAGCAGTACAAAAATGTTGCTTTAAAGTACAGTCATAACTATAGCAAAGTTTTGGCTGGGAATATTCACTTATGCAATTCAGGTTTGAAGTAACTTTTGAGGCTCTAGGTCTTTCTGCACCCTTTTATCATAGAAGATTAGGGTTGGAAGAGACCTCAGGAGGTCATCTAGTCAAATCCTCTGCTCAAAGCCGGACCAACACCAACTAAATCATCAGGCCTTTGTCAAGCCAGGCCATAAAACCCTCTAAGGATGGAGATTCCACCACCTCAGTAGGTAACCCATTCCAGTGTTTCACCACCCTCCTAGTGAAATAGTTTTTCCTAATATCCAACCTAGACCTCCTCCACTGCAACTTGAGACCACTGCTTCTTGTTCCGTCCTCTACTACAACTGAGAACAGCCGAACTCCATCCTCTTTGGAACCTCCCTCCAGGTAGTTGAAAGCTGCTATCAAATCCCCCCTCACTCTTCTCTTCTGCAGATTAAATATGCCCAATTCTCCCATCTGCTTCTCCTCATAAGTCATGTGCCCCAGCCCCCTAATCATTTTTGTTGCCCTCCACTGGACTTTCCAATTTGTCCACATCCTTTCTGTAGTGGGGGGCCCAAAACTGGATGCAATACTCCAGATGTGGCCTCACCAGTGCCAAACAGAGGGGAATAATCACTTCCCTCGATTGGTTGGCAATGTTGCTATTAATGCAGCCCAACAGACTGTTAGCCTTCTTGGCAACAAAGGCACACTGCTGACTCATATCCAGCTTCTCGTCCACTGTAAAAAGCAGAATTTTACTACAAGACTGAGCAAGTGGCTCTAATACTGATTATAATCAGCAATCCTGGTGGTGAGAAATTAGGAAGGTAATCAGAATGACCTGACTTTTAAGGTCAATATTTTACAGCTTGCTATGGTTACAAATAGTTTGGAAGAACAATATAAATAATTACAGGAACCAGAAACTTGCATTGGCCTAGTACCAACGCTCAGAAATAATGGTCTACAGACTACAAATATTTGTAGAATGTGTGTGAAATTAAGAAAACATTTGTAACATGAAAAGAGTTTAGTCCCAAATCATGAATATAGGAATATATAAATGGTGACTATTTTTAAAATCAGAATTTCCATACTTTCAAAGGTTTGAGTTTCTACGTCCAACATTAATTTTGAATTTCCTGGGTTTCATTTTGGTGGGGGGGATGTGTGTTTTAATTTCATTGCTTCTAGTGCTCTTGGAAAATAATCTGCACTCAAACCACTGATGTATGCTTGCAACCTTAAAAAGGCCAGGTCTATGCTAGACGCTTTTACTGGTATAATAGTGTTGGCTGGGGTGTGATTTCTTAAACTAATTTTTTCTACCAATGAAAGCCCTAAAGAAAGCACAGTTATACTGGCAAAATGTTCTTTTGCTGGCATTGCTTATTTCATTGGGGGACTAATATAAGCTAAAACAGTAAAAGCATTTTTTTTTGCCAGGATAAGCTACATTGCCACTACGAGTTTGCCAGTATAGCTATACCTGTATATGGTCATACTTTTTCTAATGCAGACTAGGCCAAAGTTAATTGTGTGGGAATGTTTACACTTTAACAGTAAAATAATATTCAGGGTCAGAGTAAAGTACACATGGTACTAATCTTTTAAAGAGAAAATCAGTGCTAGCATTTATGTCTTGTAAATCTGATCTCAGTCTGTAAATCTGATCGCAATCTCTTGTCCACACAGGAAATTAAGCCCAATTAACAAAATGTGTTAATGTGAAGTACACTAGTTAAAGCACATTAAGCATCAAATTAAGGCCACTTTGCTTCTGAATGAGATTGTTCACAAAGAAGTTTAATAAAGAAAAAAACACCTCCCCTGAGTGATATAATTTTTGGGGGCATAAGTGGTGGTGTGCACACTGCTATGTTGGTGAGTGAGCTTCTCTCGCTGACAGAGGTCCTGCCACTTGTTAGGAGTGGTTTAATTATGTTGATGGGAGAACTCTCTCCCGTCAGAATAGAGCGACTACACAAGAGATCTTACGATGGTACAGCTGCAGCAGTACAGCTGTGTGGCTTTAAGGTCTCTAGTGTAGACATAGATAAGGATGTGTCTACATTTAAACCACTACAGCAGGACCAGTCCAACTGCACATCAGGATCCTAAGAAGGACATCCAGGACCAAGGGGCACAGCAAGGTCAGACCTGAGGCTAGCAGTAACAGAGGAGTTGGCAGTCAGGTTCTAGGCCAGGATCAATACTAAAGGTCAGAGTCCAAGTCAGGTTTCAGAATCTGGATCAGGAGGCAAAGTCCAAACCAAGCCAAGGTCAAAGCCAGGCATTCAAGAGCAGGCACATTCCCTGGAATGCCCCTTGGGTTTGTTTAGGGCAGGGAGCCAACCAGGAGCCATGAGGCTACTGCCTGTCAGACCCCTTGAGGCGGGACTTTCCATGGTTTGTGTCCATAATAGTCATGAGCAGTAGGGCGCAAGGTAGCTACAGTGGCAGCATTGAGCTGTCTGCTAGCTACCAGGCAGCAGGGATGCTGGAAAAATTTTTACAGTGGGGATGCTGAGCTACTGAACCAAACTGTAAACTGTCTCTATAATTGAAACCACTTCCAGCCAGGGGGTGCTGCAGCTAGGGTCACCAGATCGGAAATGTGAAAAATCGAGACAGTGGGTGGGGAGTAATAGGCACCTATATAAGGGACAGCCCAAATATTGGGACTGTCCCTATAAAATCGGGACATCTGGTCATCCTAGCTGTAGCACCCCCCACGTTGCTAGTTCCAGCACCTATGCCAGGCAGGCTAAGGTTCTAGCTCTGCTGCCGAACTGCATCAGTGTAGACTAGTGATTCTCAACAGATTTACCATTGTGGGCCGCATATGCAGATCCTTCTCTGTTATTTGGCCACTTCCACACAATATATATCCTACCTATACGGCCCTGAGGATGTCACTTGGGCTGCAGTTGTGTGCTCACTGGGCCACCCACAGGCTGACAACCACTGGTGTAGACACTCACTATGTCAACAGGAAGAGTTCTCCCATTTCTGCAGGTACTCCACCTCCCCAAGAGGCAACAGCTAAATTAACAAAAGCATTCTTATGTCAACCTCCTGCTGTCTACAGTGGGGGGTTAGCCTGACTTAAATATGTCACTCAGAGATGTGGATTTTTCACACCCCTGAGCAACACAGCTGGGACCTAATGCAGTTTACAGTCCCAGCTTTAGTTAATATGCCTTCGCTTTCTGTGTGAACAAGCCAAGAAACACAACAGAACAACTACACCTTTCCCCTGATATAATGCAACTCAATATAACATGAATTCAAATATAAGGCAGTAAAGCAGCGCTCAGGGGAACTCCGGTGGATCAAAGCAAGTTCGATATAATGCGGTTTCACCCATAACGCGGTAAGATTTTTTGGCTCTCGAGGACAGTGTTATATCGGGGTAGAGGTGTACTAAGAGAAAGGTCTGTAAACAGAAGAAAAATAAATATGAACTATACACTGCAGATGAGTTTAGAAAGCAAACGTTTACACTAAATACATTTTATTTTATTTTTTTAATCAAATGACTGCGTTGCTACCATAGTGAATAATACAGTGTGTCTGGAGCGCAGTACAGTATTTAATTATTCAGGCTGGCTTCGAACCAGTGGGAACACTAGCACAGTCTACAAATTGGCTTTACACAATAGAGAAGAGTAAAGGCAAAACTAGGGGAAGGTGCCTTGGGAGGGCCATAATGATCTTCATTCATGGCTGGGAGAAAGAGTCACGGAAGATCCTAAAGTGAGGGGTAATGAGCTCCAGCCAGGACAGACATACCACACAGCAAAGTGGAGAGGTCAGAAATATGGGCAGGAAACAACAACATGAGATTCAGGCTGGAAAAATGCAGCTGGGGAAAAAAATGAGCCAAAACAGCTATTCAGTGGGATGAAATCGCCATCATTGCATTTATAATCCAGCCCCACCCTGCAGCTGAGGAGCACAGGGCCCTGCATAAATAATCACTGAAAGTCCAAAGCCCACTGTCAGACACACCAGACACAGCAGTGAAACGCCCAGCAGAGGTGCTAGAGCAGCCCTTGGGAGCTCTGCCCATGCCCATTTCAGGCTGCCTGGGTTCGCTGAGGGGCAGGAAGACCTGCAATAAAGAGGCTAAAGAAGAATAGCAAAGAAAGGAGCAGAAAGGCTGCTGGGCTCCAAAAAGAAGACCCCCTCACAGCACTGACTGTGCTGGCCTGTGTCCTCTGGAACCCTCATACTGCACCTCAGCCCAGCTCCCTCTCACGCACCCTGCTAGGCTTGGGGAAGCAGGTGGCAGCTTCCAGAGGCTATCGTGGCACCATGGTCACCTTCTGGGTAGGGAGGGAGGCACTGTGCTGATGCTCAGGGCCAAGAAGCACAGCACTGGCCCTAGGGTGACCAAATAGCAAATGTGAAAAATCAGGACGGGGGTAGAAGGTAATAGGAGCCTATATAAGAAAAAGACCCAAAAATCAGGACAGTCCCTATGAAATTGAGACATCTGGTCACCCTTATTGGCCCTCAGGTACTCCCCCTTCCTGCGCCTGTGCTGCACTGAGAGGCAGTTGGGTCCCGCCAGAACCACATCGTCACAGTCTGGTGGGACCCAACTGAGAGTGCCAATTCAGGACCAATTGCTCAAACAGGGCAGTTACAGCCCAAGGCTGGGGTTTTTTCATCTCTAAGGCAAACCAAACCAGCCAGACAAAAAGGACTTCGGTTTCACCCCACTGGCTAACCACAAGTCACACAAGCAATTTCCTTAGACACTCCAGTCTCCCAGTATCACCACCAGTGCCACCCGTCCTGGGGATGAATGGTTATGAAAACCAACACTCTAGTAAAAGAAAAAGGTTCTCTCGATCCCAAAGGGCCAAGGCCCAGACCCAGGTCAATATACACATCAGATCTTACCCACAAATCACGCTGTTGCCAATCCTTTAGAATCTAAAATCTAAAGGTTTATTCATAAAGGGGAAAAGATAGAGATGAGAGCTAGAATTGGTTACATGGAATCAATTACATACAGTAATGGCAAAGTTCTTAGTTCAGGCTTGTAGCAGTGATGGAGTAAACTGCAAGTTTAAATCAAGTCTCTGGAGTACATCCCATGCTGGGATGGGTCATTAGTCCCTTGTGTAGAGCTTCAACTTGTAGCAAAGTCCCTCCAGAGGTAGGAAGCAGGATTGAAGACCAAAAGGAGATGAGGCATCTGCCTTATATAGGCACTTCCAGGTGTAAGAACATTTCTTTGTTCTTACTGTGGAAAATTACAGCAAAATGGAGTCTGGAGTCACATGGGCAAGTCCCTGCACACTTTGCTGAGTCACAAGGCGTATCTGTCTCCTCTCAATGGGTTGATTGTGTAGTTGATGGTCCTTAATGGGCCATCAAGCAGGCTAAGCGGAGCTAACACTCACTTGTCTTGGATCTTTCCCAGTAACATAGCACAAGTTTGAAATGTAGACAGTATACAGCCAATACTTATAACTTCAACTACAAAATGATACAGACATACAGACAGCATAATCATAACCAGTAACTCATAACTTGGTCTTAGACACCTTATATGACTCCCTTTAGATAAGATTTGCTGCCACTACAGGACCTTGGTTGCAACCCATGTTCTATATGGTCCCAGTTTATATCAATAACGTCACAGCTTGGCTGTGCTGTCTATAATAAAGAGCAATCTTATTTATGTAACTATCATTCCGGTATGTTACATGTTCCCCTCTGGTGGCTGGCCCTCTGAAGATAATGCCCCTCTGATATCACCAGCTAGTGTACTTGTTATTAGGTTGTCATGCCAAAGCTCATCAGGACTGGCCCTTTGTGCCCACTGCTGTACATACATAGATAAAGAAACAAGCTCTACTCTAGAGATTATTAGTTACTCCTATACAGTTCTTTACAAAGCTCCTGAGTTCAAACCAGGCCAATGGCCTTTGAGGGGCGAGGGGCTTGGTGCATTTGCGTATAATATGAAAACATAAATTAGCTAATTACATAAATAATCCTCCACCCCACCCCATCTACATTAATAGAATGTTGTTCAGGTTTCAAAGGCAAGCACTGCAAAGTTAGGAAATGTGAGAATTCAGGTTGCCTGGGCAACCATAACCCCATTACCTGGGGCATGTGCATTATGAAACAGTCTGTAACGATGTCATCACCTAATATTTCTTCCTGCAATGTGAGCAGTGTTATCACGGAGACACTGATTTACTGTGCTGCAGTTTCACCCTTGCACTCTAGCTCTTTGTGCTGGAGTGTAGCGGACTCAGGTGTGAATGCAGCAATGTCGAGTGCCAGTGGTAGTGGGTAAAACATCAGGGCCTGCAGTAACAGTGTTGACCTCTCCTTAATTCTGAGTAGCATGAGCAAGTCAGTTTCCACTAGCAAAACATGCAACCTCTGCTCTTTTGACACGGGACAGATGGCCATTCTCCAAATGGTTTAGAGGGTCCTTGCTCATTGTGTAGCTCAGACTTGTCACCTCATTCATGTGCAGCAGGTTTGCGGGCTTGCTCAACACCCCTCTAAGCAGGGCAGGCTTCTGGAACGAATCAGGTGTGCCGGCTTAGCTCACATTAGCAAGGACTCACAGACAATGACAGTAATGTCTACACTGCAATTAGACATCCGCAGCTGGCTCGAGCTAACAGGCCCCTTCATTGCTTGTGGTGTAGTCTTCGGGCCTCAGGCTGCAGCTCTAGCTCTGAGGCCCTCCCACCCTACAGGGTTCTAGGGCACACACTCCAGGCTGAGCCCAAACATCTAAACCGCAATTAAACAGCCTCTTAACCTGAGCTCCATAAGCCTGAGTCAGCTGGCATGGGCGAGCCACAGGTGTCTAACCGCAGTGCAGACATACCCCTAAAAGAGCAGTGCATAAAGTCATCGAACAAGCAGGGAAGCCCCTATTTCCCAGTGTTGGCGAGAACACAGGCTGACTCGCTGGTGCAGCTCCAAAGCCAGGCTGCACTGCATTATTCAGAGGGTTTCACAAACCTATGACCTGGACAGAGTCTACTGAGCCAAGCGGTCTCCGCCAAGAGCCTTAGGGCTCTGCTGCAGACACATGCTTGCAACATCTGACAGTGTCTGCCAAAGGCTGACGTGCAGAGTTGACAGTTTCGTCTCTCAGCCCAAGATCCCTTATGGAAACTCTCTTCCTCCAGCCCCACTCTATTTCATTGCCTGCTCCTTTCTCTGTATACAGCACCTCCCCTTCATACAACTCTCCTGCCCGCACTCTATCAAAAAGACACCCCAGAACAATCTCACCCTACCCCAATTCCACCTGAAATCCCTTGGGCTCTTCGCCACAGGGAATACTGTGTGTACAGTGAGAAAGATCTGCTGGGTTTGGTATCTGCACATCAAAGCTCTGGAAGGTATGTGTTAGACCTGGGACGTCAAACTCATAGTGCAGAGAGGGTCAGATTCTACTTAAAATTATGGTCTAGGGATCAGACATAAAACAGCAAACCATACAGGGGGCTGGACTAGATGACCTCCTAAGGTCCCTTCCAACCCTGATATTCTATGATTCTATGATACATTACCCCGGGGCATTGGCAGCTCTCCTGCTGGTAACAAGGGCAGTGGGCACAGATATCAAGATGGGAAGTAGTCCAGCTTAGGTACAACTATTGCTGCATTCAGCATTACATAGTGATGGAAAAACTTCTGCAGTGACCATAGCTATTTCTTCCCTTGATATGGCCATTTGCACATGCACTTACCCATTTTGTGCATACTTCTGCAGCACTTCATCACATTAGACACATAAATGCACCCTTGAAATTATCTGAAAATACCATCATTCTGAGCAGGCCACCTGCTTGAGAGTCTTGCTGCTTGAGAGACTTGCCTGAGCTGCACTCAGGGAAGGCTGCACTACAGGCTGGAAAGAGGAGAGAAGTATGTGAGCGTGGAGGTGCTGACAAAGTGATTGCACTACAGAGTCATTTTCTGACTTGTGCGCATAGGCCTTGCATCCCTAATGCTCTATTACAGCAGCAGCTCCTATGAAGAACTTGATACAATGTGATAGAACCAGAGCCATTCCACAGCATAAACAAACACAGGCATTCCAAGCACAAACTTCACTTTTTCCATAATACCAAACACCTACAGCTTAATGCCAAGGGGAAGAAGAAGATCCAGAGGGGAGAACAGGTTCAAAAGACAAGTTCATAATGGTTTCCCCGAGCCTCTTGCTCTCACAACTAGAAGTTGGAAATGCAGCTTGGTAGGGCATTGAGGGCCACGTTATTCCACTGACTTTGATTTACTCCGTGTTTAGGTTGCCCACTCTTAGTTACTAAGGACCTGAGCATCCTCAATTCCATTGATTTCAGTGGGAGCTGCAGGTGCTCAGCACCTCTGAAAATCAAGCTGCTGCCATCTTGGGTTGAACCCCCAAACACCAAAGAACTCAGTATCAGTGGGACCCTGAACATTTTGGCCTAGATGTGGTTCACATAGCAACTGAACCAAAAAAAACACAATATGGGCATGGCCAGTACAGGTCAGATATGGTGTACCCGACTGGAACTTCAGACATACCTGCAGCAGGAAGAACCCACAGAGACCCCACGCTTTGGATAACAGAGATTCCTTCCTGACGATCAGTGAATTTATATTCTTCTGAAGCCTCAGACTGAGGATGGGACCATGCCCTCTGCTTTACTGCAAACTGCCCTTGTTAAGGAATGAGGAGAAGCAGCTACTGCTCAGCCTTTGTGTACACTCTCCCCTGTGCCAACCCCACCACCACACTGTGTGTGTGTGTCTCTCTCTCTCTCTCTCACACACACACACACACACACACTTACAGGCTCACTTCCCCTATGGAGCCACACACAGTACAGGGCTCACTTCCCTTACAGGGGGCAATCCACTCACAATGTGCAGGGCTCACTTCCCCTAGAGGGACGGACATGGGCAATCACACCAGGGCTCCATTTTCACCTCTATTTCAGGTAGGGCACTCCTGATAGCAAATATACTCTGTTCTAACCCATGCCTGTTTCACCAACTGGAATGGGGGAGGTTCTAGACTGATTCCAATTGTCTCTGTTTGCAGAGATTCAGGATGAGAACTGTGTGTCAGTGTGGCTGCAATATTTCACAATGTGATGGAAAACAAGAACTACATTATATGAGGAAAACTATTCTGAGTTACTGTATTTTTGGCCTGATAGTTGCCATGGATACCAGAACACATTGACTCTGTTTAATTAGCCACGCCCACATTACACCATGGCAACACAGTTAATATTATTGTTCTCCAAAGAATATTGTTTAAAAAGCATGTATCATTTCAACTTGCACTGTGACTTGTGCCTCTCGCTCCTTAGAGGCTTAGCTTCTTCCAGGGGGCCGGTGGGGCTCTAGAACAGAGGGCAGTTATCTTTGCATACTGTGAGCAACAGAAAAGAATGTGACACTTTTATTCTATGATCTTCCTTGAAAGAGAAAAGTCTGGTCACAAAGCAGGAGGTCTAAGTTCAGAGCCAACTTTACAATGACAGTTCATACATCTGGCTGATATATCTAACTCCCTTACATTACTACTGCATGCTACCTGCCTACTGATTGTCACTAGCCCACTGGAAAGAAACTGGTGAATAGCAGACCCCAAGCAGAAAGGGAAATGAGGGTGAGTGCCAAAGGAAAAAAAAAAAAAAAAACAGTTACCTACCTTTCGTAACTGATGTTCTTCAAAGTGTGTTGCTCATGTCCAATCCAAATAGGTGTGTGCACGCTGCATGCATGGTCGTCAGAAGGTTTTTCCCTAGTGGTACCCGACAGGTCGGCTGTGGAGCCCCCTGGAGTGGCATCTTCATGGCCATGTATATAGGTCCCTGCCGACCCACTATCTCTTCAGTTCCTACTTGCCAGATACTCCGATAGAGGGGAGGCGCGTCGGTCTTGGAATGGACATAAGCAACACATCTCGAAGTAGAACACTGACAAAAAGGTAGGTAACCGTTTTTTCTTCAAGTGATTGCTCACGTCAATTCCAAATAGGTGAGGCCCATATAGTCCCCCGGAGGAGGGGTCAGAGTTCACCAAGCTGCAGATTGGAGCACTGCTCTACCAAACGCGGCATTGTCTCTAGCCTGCTGAGGGATGGCACAGTGTGATGTAAAGGTATGAATAGATGACCATGCTGATGCCCCGCAGATGTCCTGGATGGGGGCCTGTGCCAGGTACGCTGCAGGTGAAGCCTGCGCTCTCATGGAGTGTGCCATCAGTGCTGGGGCTGAAACCTTTGCCAGGTCATAGCACATCGTGATACAGGTTGTGATCCAAGAAGAGATGCATTGGGATGAGACTGGCAGACCTTTCATTCTCTCAGCAACGGTGATGAAGAGTTGTGCTGACTTCCTAAATGGCTTTGTTCGCTCAATGTAAAAAGCCAGGGCCCATCTAACATCTTGGGAATGGAGTTTGCATTCCCTGTCATTAGCATGTGGTTCTGGAAAGAACACTGGCAAAAAGATGTCTTGACTTGAATGAAACTCAAAACAACTTTAGGGAGAAGGCTGGGCACGGCCGCAATTGTACCTTGTCCTTATAAAAAACTGTATAAGGGGGCTCAGACATTAAAACTTTGAGTTCAGACACTCTTCTGGCAGACATTATAGCCACTAGAAATGCTACTTTCCAAGAGAGGTAAAGCAATGAATAATTTGCTAGAAGTTTGAAAAGGGGCCACATGAGCCTTGAAAGGACAGGTTAAGGTCCCACAAGGGGACTGGCTACCCCCGTACAGTCTACAAGAGGACTGTACCCCCACACAGTCTGTCTAGCCATTTAAGGAAACGACCAACCATGGGGTTAGCAAATACCAACAACCCTGCTGTGCCTGGGTGGAAAGCAGAAACAGCTGATAGGTGCACCTTAACTGACAAGACTGCCAGCCTTTGCCACTATAAGTAGAGTAAATAGTCCAGTATAAAGGGAATTGAGGACTGCAGTGGAGGGGTACCCTTCTGTGTGGCCCAAATAAAGAACCTTTGCCACTTGACTAGGTAAGTGGCATGAGTGG
Organism: Gopherus flavomarginatus; assembly: GCF_025201925.1. Taxonomy (NCBI): domain Eukaryota; kingdom Metazoa; phylum Chordata; order Testudines; family Testudinidae; genus Gopherus; species Gopherus flavomarginatus. Next base: position 26,254,049 of record NC_066628.1, read on the forward strand.
AAGGCTTTCTACTACCAAGGAGAACCTCCCTAACCGAATCGGAGAACTGGAGCTCTAACGGGTTCAGCCATGGATTTTCCACGTGGTGAGCATGGGAGACTCCAGGCTGGAGTGCTGAAGGTGGCAGTGGTCCTGCATAATGAAGTCTGGAATCATGGGCAAGGTCAGGGGCATGTCCACCAAGAGGTTCGGTTCAACAACATGGAGAACCAGTGCTGGCGGGGCCACGCTGGCGCTAAGAGAACCAGCGAAGCCTTGTCCTGACGGACCTTGAGAAGGACCTTGTGAATGAGTGGAAATGGTGGGAATGCATACAGCAGGTGCCCTGTTCACAAGAGGAGAAAGGCATCCACGAACTAGCTGGGGCTGATATTCAGGAAGGAGCAGAACTTCCTGTTGCCTCATGTCATGAACAGGTCTATCTGGGGAGAGCCACACCTCAGGAAGATATTGCTGATGACATCCAGCTGGGAGAATATTAGTGGCCATGGAACAATCTGCTGAGGCAATCGGACAGTTCATTTTGTGTGCCTGGCAGATGTGACGCCTCCAACTGTATCGAGTGGGCAATGCAAAAGTTCCACAGTCTGAGGGTTCCTGGCACTGGGGACAGGGGCGAGCACCACCCTGTTTGTTTATATAGAACATCGCTGTGGTGTTGTCCATCAACTGTGATACACATTTGCCCTGAAGATGCTTCTGAAACATCTGGCAAGACAGGCGCACTGCCCATAGCTCCCTGACGTTGACGTACAGCAATAGCTCCACCTGGGACTATAGACCCTGAGTCCTGAGGTTGTCCAGGTGTGCTCCTCACCCTAGCACCGATGCGTCCGTGACTAGCGACAGCGACGGCTGAGGTTTGGAAAAGGGTACTCCCATACAGAATGTCAGTGGATCGAGCCACCACTGGAGGGACTCTAGAACCCAGGAAGAAAGTGTGACTAGACTGTCCAGATGGTCCCGGTTTGGTCTGTACACTTGGGCCAGTCACTCCTGGAGGGAACAGAAGTGCAGCGTTGGGTGCTGTACCACATAAGTGCATGCTGCCATACGCCCGAGCAATTTTAGGGAGTTTCTGACCACTGTGGTGGGGAACAGGTAGAGACCCTGTATGATAGTGTGCATAAACTAGAAAACAAGACTCATGCAGAAATGCCCTGGCCTAGGTGGAGTCCAGGAGAGCCCCAATTAATTCTGTTCTTTGAGTGGGAGCCAGAGTCAACTTTGCCATGTAGAGGATGAGACCGAGATAGAGGAATGTAGTACGTACCAAGGCAGGTCCTGAATCGTATTCTGGACCTCATGTGGGAGCCCTGAGACCTGTAGTCAAGCGCTGCATCTCATGGTTATGGCTATGGCCAGGGCAGATGAGTTAGCCGAGTCCCAGGCGGGCTGAAGAGAGGTCCTGGCCACTATCTTTCCCTCCTCCAGAACCGCTCCAAACTCTGAACAGGAGTCCGCTAGAAGCAATTCCTGGAATTTGGCCAGAGACCTCCAGGAATTATAAGCAAAGCAGCTCAGTACCACTTGCTGATTCACTATACGAAGCTGGAACCCCCCAGTGGCATAGACATTTCGACCAAAGAGGTCCAGCTTCTTAGCATCCTTGGATTTGGGGGTAGCCCCCAGTTGCCCATGACACTTTGTGGTTTGCTACTTCCACCACCAGAGACCCAGGCTGGGGTGGGTCAAGAGTTGCTCATACCCCTTAGAAGGCACAAAGTACCTGCGCTTTACACCCTTGGCTGTCGGCAGGATAGAGGCGGGTGTGTGCCTTGGTGGTATTTTGTATAGTTTTGACGAGGGGCAGAGCCACCCTCACGGGCCCTTTAGGGACCAGAATATCCACCATGGGATCCTTGTCCTCAGAGACCTCCTCTGCCTGCAAGTTCAGATTCTGGGACACCCTCCTGAGCAGGTCTTGATGGGCACTGGTGTTCATGCCTCTGTCCGCTGTGGAGGTACCCGCTACCGCCTCATCTGGGGAGGAGGAAGACGACACCCTCGGAGGCACTGGGTCCTCTTGCCCCTCTGGCTCCCGGGGATCCTCTTGCACCACCCGGTGCCACAGCCGCTTTGGTGTTGGAGCCAGTGCTGACATTCTCATCAGCCTGGGCTTGTGCATCCTTACCCTGGGGAGGCTCTCAGGCTACGGACATGGCCAATGGAGGGATTCCCACCTCCGACATCACCGACAGGAACCTGGACTTGGTGGTAGGCCCATGGTGTCCAAAAGGGCCACTGCGTCAGTCCCTGCCATTGTGGAGGCCAGGCCCCAGCTGCCCCTCGTCTTGTCTAAGGCGGTGCCGAGAGTGGTGCTGGCACCGCCTGGAACCATAGGAGTCTGCCTCTGACTCCAAGAAGTAGTCCAAATCTGACCAGGGCGGTGCAGATTGAGATGGTGCCGGGGATCGGTGCTGCGGTGAAGGCAATTGTCCCTATGTGACATTGGCGTCAGTGCAGACAATGTTGCCACTGCCAGACCCGGAGCCTGAGCTGGTGCCGGTTCACCTGCCAGTGGAGTGGTAAACTGCGTCGTCATGGCAATCAGCTCCCTGGCCACCTCAAATGTGTCCGGCATAGAGACAGCATCTTTTGTCCTCCTACAAATCTTCCTGCACCAGGGAGTCCACCACAGCTGGACTCAAAGGACCTCCCTGAGAAGCCAGAGTCCACGGCACTGGTCTATGCGGGCCCAAGGCTGGGTGTCCCGAAGCAGGATGCACCTCACTAGTGCTCGCCTGCTCCACTGCCTTAGCAGGGGAGCGCCCCATCAGCTCTCCTATTCTTGTGCGGCCCCAGCAACTGCGAGCAGTGCCTTGCACTAAAGCTAGTCCTCGGTCTTGGGGAATGGCGGTGCTGTAGCATTCTGGCTGAATCCTTTCTTGGTACTGAGGCTTCCCATACCGAGGCCGGCGTGTTGCACACTGAAGCGTCCAGCACCAGGTCAGACACCACCTGAGGCAGTTGAGTTGGAGAGCTGACTCCATCTGAAGGAGCTTTAAGCGAAATTCAAGCTCCTTCTTAGCTCTGGGCTTAAACCCCTTGCAGATTTTACACCAGCTGGACTGTTGTCCCTCTCCAGAGTGGAGTCATGTGGGTCTCTCTTCGGCATGGGCTTCAGGAAGGACCCACATGGCTTAAAGCCCTGAGACTGAGGCAGGATGGAAACAAAGTGGTGGTGAGGGGAACCCCCAATTAAAACTTAGCAATTACACTAACTATAATGTTATCACTAACTATACTTTTAACTATTTACAGAAAGAAAATAAAAAGACCACTAGGGAATTGCTTGCTAATGCAAGAGAGGAGCTGCTCCAACAACCATCACTGGTGGTAAGAAGGAACTGAAGGAGCAGCGGGTTGACAGGGACCTATATACACAGTTATGAAGGTGCCACTTCGGGTTGTTCCACAGCTGACCTGATGGGTACTGCAAGGGAAAAACCTTTGACGATTGTGCATGTGGCACGCACACACCTACTTGGAATGGACATAAGCAATCACTCAAAGAACATGAGGACGCAAGTTCAGCAGGAATATGCAAATCTAAAATGTGGAAATAATTAAACAATATGAAGTCATAAATCAAAGGAGGAAACCTACAGCAGACAGGGAAACATCTCTGTCTTAATAATGTAGAGAAATGGTCCTGGGAATCAGTTCTATGCCCAGATGTTGCCTGATCAAGGAAAGTGAGGTAGGACACGTGGGAGATCGAGATAGCTACTCGTCCCAACTCAGCAGCTATCTGAGCAACATGGACCCTTCATAAGCCCCCCTATACCCAGACCTGACTCATCGCCTTTCAAGAAAAAGAAGTCAAAAGTTTCAGGAGCACCAGAGACAGATGTATGCTGCCATAGGAAGCTGAAAGAAGTCTGTCCTGCCATGTGTGGGCTTCCTTCCATGATGGAGAGGCACCAGTGCACCAAGGGTTCCAGAACCAACCCAACCCAGAGCATGCCACGCCCCAGGGTGTAGAACCAAAGCAGCACCAGTGTCTATTACATCCAGGCCACATTGTCAGTGACTGCAACAGTATCCTCACTGCCACAGCGACTTTAGCAGCAGAGTGAGAAGAAGATGGCCTTCCATTTTCAGTAGGAAACATGTGAAGTTATCACCTAGAAAAACACCCTCAAAGCCTCCATCACTCAAAGCAAGACATAGGATATTACCTGGGGCCAAGATTTTCAATAAGGACTAGTGATCTGGAGATGTCCTAACCAGGCCTGATTATCAGATGGCTCTGAAAATCTAGCACTGAATGTGTCTCTATTTAGGCTCTCAAAAAACAAGGCTCGCCAAATTACTGATCACTGTTTAAAATCCTGGCATTGGTCTTGAATTATGGCTCACGGCAGCTGCAGCTGCTCAGCAAACTCTGCCTCTGGACCTGTAGCACAAACAATTGTGTGTTAGCGTCAGCAGAGGCTATAGCCAGTGTGGGTTTTTCAGCCTTCCCTCTGCTATGTGGTCACTCACTTCCTTCTCACACGATGCCTCAGTTTTGTGACAGGAGCTCTGTGCACAGACGGCTCCCTGGGGATGGTACCTGGTGATCACCTGTACCAGACTGCCGAGTGGCAGCAAATTCCCAGGATGTCACTTTGTGAGTGCAGCAGCCACACCTCTGCAGGGAGGGGGCCAATCCCAGACCTGCCCACTGTGGTTGTGTTCCCACTTCTAGACCACTTCCCTGCTACTGAGCTGGGAACTAAACAATTTAAAGTATTTTGCAGTACAAGAGTGAAATGAAACCATTCAAACACATTCTATTCTTTGAGAGTCAGCAATAAATCAGCAACTAAACAGTGTCACAGAATGTCAATCATGTGGTCATCTCTGCTGAGCAACAGACAAGATGTGTTTCCTAAATTAAAGGAAATGTTAATCTTCCACCAGTAGCTTAAATGATCCCTATGATAAGACTTTGGTTGAACAGCGCTGGGGGCAGGAAGATGCCGAAGACAGTGGGACAGTGACTCTCACATTCAGATAGGGGCAATAGGTTTGTATAATTTTTGGTTGTGCCCAGAACGGGTCCAAGTCCCACTCTCCACCCCCACCTGCCTTGTAAGCCAATATATATATATTATAAAATAATATAAAAATGTGAGGGCTCTGGGGTGGGGCTGGTGATGAGATATTTTGGGTGTAGGAGGGGCTTAGGCAGAGGATTGAGGTGCAGGGTTGAGGGCTGCAGGGTGGGGCTGGGGATGAGGGGTTCATGGTGCAGGCGGGGGCTCAGGGCTGGGGCAGAGGGTTGGGGTGCAGGCGCTGATGGCTCTGGCTGGGGGTGTGGGCTCTGGGGTGGGGCTGGGGATGAGGAGTTTGGGGTGCAGGCAGGCTGCCCCGGGCTGGGGCCATAGAAGAGGACTCCCCACAGCCCCCTCCCCGCCGGCAGTAGCGACCTCTGGAGGAGGGGCACACCAACCCGCAGTCACTGCTCCTGCTCCACTGGTGATGGGGATTGGGGCTTCCCCTTGCCCAGCATGGGGCAGGAGCAGTGACTGCAGGCTAGGGGGCCCCCCTATGCTTGTGGAGGGTCCCGCTGGAAAGGGAAGGGTCCGTCCATCCAAGGCGGAAGGGCAAGGTCCGGGTCAGCCTGCCCTGGCAAAAGTGGTTGGGGGGATAGGACCCTGTGGCAGCAGTAGATGCCAAGAACCAGCAGAGCAGAGCGCAGCATGGAGCTGCATTGGGTAGCTGCCTGCTGGGCACAGGTAGGTACGCTCAGGGGAGGTGCAAGGAGGCAGCAGGCAGGGTCAGGGGAGAGACCCAGTCCCAAATATTGGTGGAACCGGGGCCCCTGGCCCTGAATATTGCTGTAGCCTGAGCACCACGGTCCCATATAACTTGCCGCCCTTGATTCAGATAACAAACAAGAGCTACAATGACTGGATTATCACAGAGGCTGGTGGAGGGACAAGGCCCTGCTAGAAATTTTGCACTGGCTCTGGATTTGCAGTTTCTTTATTTTAAAAAATCAAAAAGGAGTAAATGAAAACCTGACAAATCAGAGGAGGCAGCAGGTACAGCACACACCCTCGCTCCCAGGAAGTCTTTGCCTCGCCAGCCCAAGCTCTCTGTGCAAAGGCCAGGGAAAGGGTTCCCAGCATGCTGCAGCAGCCACTGCCACACCTCCTTTATTCCTTGCTGGCCCTATTTTAGGCAGTGAGCAGGCTACTGGAAGGCAAGGGCTTTCTGACCCTTCACCCTCAACCTGCTACCTGCTCTCAGCATGTATCTACACTGCAATCAGAGGGGTGACTGCAGCACCTGCAGACACACACAAGCTAGCTTTCAACTTGAGTAACAATAGCAGTGAAATTGCAGAAGTATGGATGGCAGCATGGGCTAGCCACTTGAATACATATCCAGGGCAGGTATGGACAGCCTGTGCTACCACCCTGTTGTAGCTTTTTACTCCTATTGTTATTCGTTCTAGCTAAATCAAAGCTAGCTCTGGTATGTCTACATGGGCTTCAGCCACACCTCTGCTGTAGTGTAGACAGACCCTTTGTCTCTGCTTTCTGGCCAGCTCACACAGATAGCAAATCCAGAGCACAGGCCTTTTAAACTTCATCAGAGCAAGCAGTTTTCTTCAGACAGTTGTAGGCAGTGGCACCTAGCTGGGCAGGCCTGGCTTTCCTGGACTCTCGGAGCAGAAGATTGACCTCTGGTCCCGGGAGGGGCTGTCCATTCTGGGAAAACAGCCTAAATAGCTCCTTAGATCCACATAGCCCTTCCCAGACACACCCAGCCCTCAGAGGCCCACTGGAGATAAGGTGACAAGCAGATCAGTGCAGTGGTCAAGGACTCCAAAATAGGGAAAGAAGAAGTTATCCCTCCAAGTCATGTGGCAAGGTGAGTCCCAGCCCACCACACTGGTGGAGAAAGGCCTGGGTGCAGCAGGTGTGACAGCCATTCTCCAGAAACACCCCTGTAGAGGTAGGTAAAGGAGTTCCCCAATGCACTGGCTCTTCAGTTACCAAACTAACTTCTATGTCACCTTAGCACAGCTCCATACGAGTTCCCAGGAAGCCTAAATCTGAGACCTCGAGCCTAAAAACATAGGCGTGGGAGCAGAGTATGTGAACAGCTGCAAACTGTGAGTAAGCATCTGACATGGGCAGCTAAGTGAGCCAGGGACTCTCGTTACCAGATCAGACCTGCACATACATACAACCTGCTGATGCCCTGCTAGGAGCGTTGGTGAGAAATAGGGCATGGGGCAGACCTTGGCCCAAGATGCAAGGCAATGTGTATGTCCTAGCAGAACGGGATCTCTACCAAGCCAGCTAAAAGCCCACCCTCAGGGCCCCCAGGTGGCACTGCATACTGTGTGAGAATGGGGAAATGGGCAGAAAAGCAGGGTTTCTAGATGTCTCATGGAACTTGGCTTGTACTGGAGCTGTCTGATTTCATTGCTGGCAGCTCAGGATTGGAAGGGCTCAAAGCCTTTATCCAGACACTTACCATCTATCATAGCCAGTTCCAGCTCCCATACACAGCTGGGGAAACACTGAATACTCACTCATTCCCTCAGCTGCATTAGGAAGCCCACGTCGTCATCTCAAAGGCTCATTGTCAGAGCTCCTCATCTTACTCACCAACCAACCACTTCATTAGCTGGAACCAGCCCTAGTTCCCTACGAGAATGGCTGCCAGAAGTTACTGCTTTGCACAGTCTGCAGCATGTGCCACTTAGCTAGCTGAGCCCAGACCAGCAGTGCCTGTCAGAGCTCACCCCCCACCCCACTCTCATCAAAACTGGCTGTTGAGATAGAGTGTGAGGGGGCAATGAGAAGCCCATTCACAGCAAGCTAGAGGGTCTGAATAAAATCCACTTACTGTAAAGTCTTTGGGCCTGATCCAAAACCCACTGAGGTCAATGGAAAACTTGGAAGGAGATGGTCAGGCAGAACAGAGCTCTCCAAGAATGACACTTGCTAAATGAGGATAGCACCTTCACTTCTGCCTCTGCCATCCAGGCCCGCTCGACAACCAAAGTCTGAAAGCAACTAGGGTAATTTGCCTGCTCTGTGTGTGACATTTTATGCACGTTATTCAATGAGTTATTTTGCTTATTCACAAATAACTTGCATAGAGTCATAAACTTCAGCTTTAAAATAACTCCCCTCTAAGCACAGAAGGAGCAAGTGCTGGGGCTCACAGAGGGGGACATGAGACACACTTTGCCAGTGGATTATATGACTGTCTGTGAGACAGCAGTCTCAGCACCTGTGTGTGATCATGGGAGACTTCAATCTGAGTGACACATGCTGGAGGTCTCATGCTGCAAGGACTGAAACATCCTTGCAATTTCTAAATATTATAAAGTAGATGACAATTTTCTAACTGAAGAAGTGTTGCATCCAACGTGCAAGAATTCTACATGAGACCTCCTCTTGACAGATAAAAAGGAAATGATCACAGGACTAAAATTTAATGGATAGCTTAGGTACAAGTGATCATGACTAGATCATATTTATAATCTGCCAAGAGAATAAAGTCCAAACCAGTAATACATATACAGCAGACCCTCGCTAGAATGCATGTCTTTATAGTGCGAATTTGGTTATAGTGCAGGACCGCGCATGGATCCCAAAATTAATTACCTTCATTGAAATCCATGGTAATGCGGGACCAAAACCCCGCGTTCTAGTGAGGATCTGAGGTACTTGGTACTTTAAGAGAGTCAATTTCACAAAGGTGAAAACAATTATAGACCAAATACACGTCTACCCCGACATAACGCTGTCCTTGGGAGCCAAAAAATCTTACCACGTTATAGGTGAAACCATATTATATCGAACTTGCTTTGAATCTGCCGGAGCGCGCAGTCGCCCCCCCCCCCCCCCCCCGCACACCCCCGAGCACTGCTTCACCACTTTATATCTGAATTTGTGTTATATCGGGTTGCGTTATATCGGGGTAGAGGTGTAGTTGGTAAAAAGAGAATGTAAACAGAAAAATGTGAGTGATAATTGGGAACTACTTGCAAACATTTCACTAAATGCCCAAAGAGCCACAATCAAGCAAGAAGGCCGCATTGGTGGGAAAAAAAAAAAAACCCATCAGCAACAACAAAATCCTAACAATGATGTTGGCCAATTATTAGATGGAAATAAACTGTGAAAAATAATGCAGAAAATTCAGAGGTATAGTATAAATAATTCTGGTTTGTATTTGGGAAACAAACAATTGATGTAATCATATCATAAGATGATGGTGAAACATTTCCACTCCAGAACTCCCATCCAAGGATTTTGAAAAAAGCTGGCTGATACACCCAAAATATCTCATCACCAGGACTGTTCATGATGATTTTCAATAGTTTATGGAACCTTGAGGAAGTCCCAGAAGACTGTTGTACCAATACTTAGATAGAGTAAACAGGACACCTGAGTAATTATAAACCTGGCAACTATGCTGGGTGAAACAATGAAATGACTGACATGGGACTCCGGGACTAAAGAATTAAATGTGGGTAATATAATCAACATGGACATACAGAAAATAGACCATGTGAAACCAACTTGATCTCTTCTTTCAATGAAATTACAAGTTTGGTTGTAAAGTTTATAGTGCTGATGTAATCTACTTAGACTTCTGTAAGCTGTTTGACTTGGTACCTTCTGGCACTTTGATTAAAAGCCAAAAAGATGCAAAATTAACATGAGAATGCTTGTCTCGCTCACCAACAGAAGTTGGTCCAATTAAAGCTATTACGTCACCCACGTTGTCTGTCCAATATCCTGTGATCGACAAGGCTACAACTACACTGCATACATGAAATCAGCTTTAAAACAAATAGATTAAAAACAGGCTACCTGAT